>NW_022195877.1:0-590061 GCF_008641045.1 Pistacia vera | reverse complement strand
AAAAGTATAACAAGTGTTAAAAGATCACCAACAATACCCAAATAAGTTTCAAAACCATTGTTTCAGTAAGTATTCATGCATAAAACTTAATTCACCAAGAAGTTGAGGTTAGAGGTTTTGCACTAGGGGATTATGCTTGGCTTCTTCATTTGTCAATATCCTAGGTCTTAAGTAAAAGTTTTGTCTTTCTCCCGCTAAAAATATGTGGTCGGTGTATACCTTGTTTTCTAAAATCAATTTTTACTATTTGATTTTGACTTGATCAGAACATGGATATTAGTATCCTACGATATTTAATACGTATCATACGATACGATTTGATACAGGTCGTCAACGATACGTATCAAAGAGTATATTCTAAACTTTTTGATACGTTGATATGGAGAAAGTGAAGAGGAACATGTGTTACCCATTTTCTATGATAATGATAATACAAGTAGAGATATAGATATTGACATTGATCTTGGAAATAATACGAATGGTTGAGAGAAAAAAATATAGATTCTTAATTTTGTAATTAATTTTGATTATGTAATACCATACTTTAAAGCCAATGATACTACAAAATTCTTTAATTCATTTTGGGGGATGATATTAATTTTTAGAAAATTTTAATTATTTTATTATTTTTTTGAAAAATGCGTATCTTACGATACGATATGATACACGATACATAATTCAAAAAATTAAATTTTCGATACGCGATTTGATAACCATAGATCATAATATGCAAATAGAAGATTTTTATATGTTCCAATGCATTTTTTCGATATCATCATGAGTTTCTAGTCAATATACATTTTTAGCCTTAGTACAGCTGGTTTTAATAACAGAAATTGACAGTAAGGAAGGTAATTGTGTAATATGCCAAATGTCTGGATCTAGCTGTAAGTTTCGGAAAGTCGAGGGGAGGTAAGTTTTACTCCCGTAAACTTGCATCGAGCGAGGTCGAAGTGCTCGAATTTTAAAACTGATACTAAGGGATAGCGAGAGGCCCACAGTATTCAAATATAAGGTCCTTTTGGCCCATGTGGGCTTTTTGCAGAAGCCGAAGCCGAAGCCCAAGGAAAGGAAAGGCTCAGTGTGAGGTCTGGTCTTCGTAACTTTGCTCTTGGTCTTGGCCCAATTTAATAACTAATCTAGCTTTTACTTTTAAGATAAAGTCCAAATTTAAACCTCAAAAAGGGATTGATTTGTTGATATTAGCATTAGAAATCGTTAATATTCATAGTAATTAAAGGAATTTGATGGTGATATTTGTTTAATTTTATGAATTTCATGAATTTATATTTTAGTCTAGAAGTCCAAATTTTATGACGTCACTTTAGGAGTCAACAAAGGAGAAACAAAGTGGTGACCAGCGGACACACCTTTGAAAAAACTTTCAAGAGAGAGAGAAAAAAGATTCCAAATATAAAAACTTTGAAGTAGCTATCAAAGAGGAGTAGTGCTTCTTGTTGCTGCTTCTCACATTCTGCAGAGACTACCTTTATTTTTATTATGAACAATATTGAATTCCATTTGTAGGTGCTTAAAAAGCGCTTTTATAGAGATTGAGATAATCACTTTTATATTACAATTTGTGCTTACTGGAAATTGATAGGTAGAATTTAATTTAGACAGAGAAGATGGATCGATGGAGCATTGGAATTCATGTTTTTCATTCAAATATTTCAACTAGCTGGAATTGCCTTTTGACTGATACTAGTAATAGTATTGGCTCTTTCAGATTTTTCTCAATCTCAGTTGCTGTTTTCTACTTTATTCTTTAAATTAGCAACAGTCCAACTTGTTACAATGAAAAATATATAAATATTACCCACTTTTTGTACCTAATTATAAATTAATTAGCAGAATAATTCGTACACATCATCTCTTTATATTATTTCATCATTTCCCTAGGACGTTTAGTTTAACATATCTATTATTCATGTATACATGTAGTATTGTCAAGATTTATTCTATAAATTTAATTGGGTAAAAACTTACATTACTGGAAGAGAATCCAATTATTATTCATTTTGTGAATGGCTTTCATTTTTTCACCACTCCAGTCTTCATCAACTTTTTCTAAACAGTTTCATGCATCTCTTAATTAGTGGAGTGGTCATATTCTTTCATATGAACACAACATAACATTTTATTGCAGTTTCTTCTATTATTATACTTATTCTTATTCTTAGTCATTGTCTATAAAAATGCGTACACATTTCAATNTAATCTCATATCCAAGCTTTGCATGTAAACCGTTTTTTTAATCCATGCTTTCATGCTTTCATTCTCCATCTCCACCACTCTTCATGCATGCTGAATCTTTCACAGACACCTCTCAAATTGACCCCGGTCGATGAATTACTCACCTTCGAATCAATCCCGCTCGAGTCACGATGACACCTTTGGATCGGCCTGCCCGATCCAAGACTTGGCACCTTGGGACCGGCCCCATTCGACCTAAGAACTGAACTGAAGATGCAACGTCATCCATCCAGGGGACTACACACTCGGTTGCCTAGATCGAATGAATGATTCCTACACCATTGACAAGCAAAGCACCAACCCAGCCCAACATAAAGCCTACACGCCTTGGCTATTGGGCCACGCGGAGGTAACATACACAAACATAACGCACATACAAGAGAAATAAAAGAACAGTTCATTCATCCAAGAAGACAACACTAGAAATCAGAGCAGTCAAAGGCGGTATATATGGCATCAAACGCCCCAGTTCAGAATACAAAAAATGGCACAGACGCCAGATAAAAGGGCGTCACAGGCTCCAAAATATAAAAATAAAAGGAAGTGCTAAGCATCCTCAGCATGAGCCTCATCCTCCATCACCAAATCAGTCGCCATGTCCGCACTGCTAGTGCTCGGCCCAGCAGCCTGGTCGCTCACGTCCCCAACACCCAATTGCCCTAGCTGACTGAAGTCAGGCGCCTGCCCATCGTTCTGCCTCGCCGGATGACTAGTTTCTTCTTCCAACAACTCCTGCATGAGGAGAATGTCTTCATCCAAATCCCAATGAGAGGTCTGCCCTTCCTTGAACTCCAGCATAAGCTCGCCTTGGGCCTTAATGATGGCGTCATCAGCAATGGAGATGCACTGCTCCTTGAGGGACTCGACTTTCGCGGTCCTCTCGGCCAACTCATGCCGTAACCTCTTAACCTCGGCCTCACTATCCCTGAGGCGCTGCTGACTCTCCTGCTCAGCCTTCCGGGATGCTGCCTCCCTCTGGCGTAAACCAGTGTTGGCCTTGGATACATCCTGTATCCGTTTCTCCTGCGCCATGATAGACTTCCTCAGATGAAGACTGCTAGTGAGTACCTGCACAACAAAACTCAGCAATGAGAACAAAGTCAACAACAGGGAAAATGAACAAGTACTGCCATACCTGAACGGCACGGGATACGCCCCAATCGGCCGTAGCAACTGCACCCATCTGGTTCAGGCGCGCCTCGTCCGTCGGGAACAAGAAAGAGTCGGCCAGCTTACTCATAAAGGTCGGGTCAGAATAAATCGACGCAGTAGCCGGAATCGTGATAGTAATAGTCCCGGCCTCCTCATCCACAACGACAGCATGGGATGACCCGGCTCCTGCTGAGGGCTGCTGGCTTGGCGGCTGCTGACTGGGTGGCGTCGCCAATACGTCCTCAACCCTCACGTCCGCCCT
This sequence comes from Pistacia vera, assembly GCF_008641045.1. Taxonomy (NCBI): domain Eukaryota; kingdom Viridiplantae; phylum Streptophyta; class Magnoliopsida; order Sapindales; family Anacardiaceae; genus Pistacia; species Pistacia vera. Next base: position 586,391 of record NW_022195877.1, on the reverse strand, counting down.
GGCCACCGACTCCCTTCTCCTCTTCTCTCGACGACTGGTGATGGACTCGCTCACACTTGGGACGCTCAACTTCTTCATAAGTGACTCTGCAAGTGCAAACTCTCCAACGGTTAGTGGGTTCAGCCTGGACTCACCAAAATTAACTGATTGCAGTATCGACTTAGGAGAACGTCCCAAGTCTACTTCAGCGAGGGGAAGGGAGTACCTCTCTGTATCGCCTCTACTCCAGCCCAAAGAATACTGGTCCTCAAGTTGGACTCCACTAGCACTACCCGCCAATCCCTCTGCTCCAATGGGATAGCTAACACCCTCTGAGTCGCTACGTCCAAGCCATCTCCACTCTACCCGGCCCGATTGAACTCAAGCTCTGCAAACAAAAAATACAATCAAAATTTAGTAATCAAAAGAACGAAAGAAACAAGTTCTCACTAGTAGCTCGCCAACCGATCGGGATCTCGCCCGGGCCTCTCTCTCCAAAAACGGCCTGACCTCTCAAGAAGAAGTAGCGGTCTTTCCAGTTCTTATCACTGGACCGCAGGTCGGTCACCAGGTGAGACCGATCGTGCCTCAAGTTCAGCAAATATCGGCCCTTCTCCTTATCGTTCTCCTTCAAGAAGTATGAGTACAGCAGCTCGTGCAACCCAAACATAACTTGGTGCCGAACACACAGATCCTCCATGGCCATCAACAATCTCCAAGCGTTCGGCATAAGCTGGGAAGGAGCAATCATGAAGTGGTTCAGCACCTCCCAGACGAGGCGAGGCACAGGCAACCTCAACCCTCATGAAACCACTTCTCATAAACACAGACCCAGCCCTCAGCTTCCCAATCAACCCGCTCATACGACCGCAGGGTTTGGATGTCGACCGAAACAGGGATATGATACAATGTACGGATGCGCCACACGTCACCATCCTTCAGCACGGGCGGATAATCCCTGGTCAGAATCCCACTGCCCTGCTGGCTTGGCTCTTCCTCGGAGCTACTACTGGACGAGGATGGATTACCGGCCCCTCCGGAGGCTTCCCCACTCTGCCCATGCCTGCCCGAGCCACTCGGCCCAGCTTGAATCACCCCTAGAGTGACTACACTAACTCCAGTCGGTACGCCCACTGGGACGCTACCTTCAGGCATCATCACGATAGTCGGGGCGTGCTCATACTCATCCCCAACATCCACCACATCTCGACTCGAACCTGCTGACGTATCGTCTGACATATCGGATCACTCGCCCGTCCCAACCGACTGACTCGTTCCTTATTATGGAACCCAAACTGAAAGAACCAGCCTCTTCAATCGCAGTCGACCCGTCCTACCGAGAGATGGAATCCTAGATAGCCAGTCGCCTCACCCAACAGACCGATTGAAAGAACTCGCCCCTGGCTACCAAAAACGCCAAGTATCAGCCACCCGACCTGAGACACTGACCTACCAAGATCAGAAAGAGTTGCCACTCGCCCCTCAGTACCAGCCTACCGACCCGGAGAAGCTCAAACTAAACCTTGGTCAACCCTCCCGGTCGACCGACCCAGCTCCCGATTCTCGTCTTTCTTGGCTCACCCCAGGTGACCGACCCGGCGGATCCCTTATCAAAGTATCCCTTGGATCGCCCTTGGCGACCGACTGGTCGGCCTGAACACTAATCCTAACACAACCACCCGTTCGGTCAGGACGACCGACCGACTCTTTAATACACTCCGCACACCCCTCCAGTCGGTTGGACAGACTGGAGGACCGAACCCCCCAAAATGTCAAGACAGCTTCTTGTTCGGTCAGGAAGACCGACCGAACGAGTCCAAACTAAACCCGACTTTGCCTTCACGAATCCCGTCCAAAACAGTCAAAAGCCTACCGGAAAATCCCAAATGCACACCTTTTTTGGTAAAATACGTGACCTCAACACCTCAAATCCCCCTCAAAGTTCCCAGAAACTTCAAAAAAAAATTTTCTCTTCTCTAAAAACCCAAATATCTCAGTCTCTCCCGCAAACAAAACCAAAACTAACCAAACGAACCAACAAAACAGATGAAAGGGAACAGTACATGAGCTTGGAACGGCACGTTTCAGCCCCTTTCAGAACAAAGAGGTCTCGCCCATTCGTCCTTCCGTTGCAGACGAACGAGAAACCTATAGTTAAGGTCCTCGTATCTCATTCACTGGGTCATCCACACATACCGATCGAGTGAATGATTTTAGATCAATGAACTTCTTACCTCGCTCCACCCGGCATGCCGAGCGAGCATCCAGGCTGTGGAATGATCTCCCCTCTCCAATCGGTTGGACGTACCGAACGATCCCGTGAGCTCCGAAACTTTTTTCCCTTACCCTTTGGCTCCTCACACCGTTTTATCATGCCTACTTCGGATCATGTATGGATACCGAATGACCCCGGGACAATCATCTGCAGGATCAGTTACACCAACAACCGGTCATCTTGGAAGGACGACTGAGCGCCCATCGATCGCTTCCTACTCTCTGACTCAAGAAACTCTTAACTCAGAGAGTGGGGGGCAAACTGTTAGGGCCAAAAATCGTCCTTGGCCCAAATAGGAAAATGGGCGCGACACTAAAGAAGAAGCCAAGCCCAATCCTGATATGACCCTACCGGGTGAGGCCCATTCGGTACAATGTGTAGCCGGCCCAGACCACGTGGGCATGAGCCTCCTAATCCCAGCCCATGCCCCAAGTCCATGGATGATTATAAAGCCCACGATCTCCTCAGAATACTTCCCATTCCTGATCACTTTCCTGTTCGAAGTTACTCTCCTAATCAGAATCAACTTCCTATTCGGACACTGGTAAGACAGCTCATCACGGCCCTAATTCTTCTAGGGTTTGCATTAGAGTCATACTAGGACTCCTACTTCCACCAGGATTGGGAGACCAGACAGTCACTATATAAGCAGAGGCCAACCCTCTCACAAGGGACATTACACCTTCACACCCGGAGCTCTTACTTGAGAGTTTCACTTCATCACCATAGTCATAGTCCCCGACTAGACTTCCGGTAATCTCTTACCCCCTAGCCCTCACTATATTAGCCTTTTAGCCTTGCTGACTTGAGTGTCGGAGTGCCTACGGTAAACACCACACTGGTGTTTCCTGTTCGCTTCACGCGTGTGTTTCTCTACGTGTGCAGGTACAGCAGATCGCTAGTGGCCTCAACCTCACGGGATCAGACCCTCTCTTTCCGTACAGGTGGATTTTTACGTCTACACAACTCTACTGTTGAAGCTTCTTCAAGGGCCTCGAGCCAGAAGGCTATGTAGTTTCCAACAATATCTACCAGCCCAATTTTCTCTGCTCCGAAAAACCCACTACAACAAAAAGGACTTTTAGCTATGATTTTATTAGCGACGATTTCAAAATTCATCGCCAAATGTAACTATTAGCGTCGAAATATGAAATTGGTTGTCAATAGTTTCGCGGACTTTCTAATCCTCGCACGACATGGCAGGAAGCAAATTGGCAACGGACTTAACGAAGACATAATTCGTCATATAATGTTTTTGCCGACGAAAATAAAAGAAGTGACGTCCAAGTTGTTTCGCGACGTAACTATATATTGCCGTGGATACTTTTAAGAGACGAAAATAATACAAAACGTAGTCAAAAGTATTTAGCAATGCAAATGCATGGCGCCGTAAAATGTTTTTGGTGACGAACATATATAAAGCGACACCAACGAAGTTTAGCTACGCAACAAAAGGCTCGTCGTAACACCTTTTTGACGACGAAAATATAAAAAAGAAAGCAGAATCCATCTGGCTATGCAACAAATTGTGCATCGGGGAACGTTTTTGGCGACGACAATATAAACAACAACGGAAAACCCATCTAGCTATGCAACAAATAGTGCATCAGGAAACGTTTTTGGCGACGAAAATATAAACAACGATGTAAAATCCATCTAGCTATGTAAAAAATTGTGCGCCAGGAATGGTTTTTGGCGACGAAAATATAAAAAAATGACGCAAAATTCATCTGGCTACGCAACAAACTGTTCGTTGGGAAACGTTTTTGGCGAAGAAAATATAAAAAAAGGACGCAAAATTCATCTGGCTACGCAACAAATTGTTCGTCGAGAAATGTTTTTGGCGACGCAAATATAAAAAACAATGCCAAAAACGTATTGCGATGCAATCTATGTTTTGTCGTGAAACAATTTTGGTGTCAATTTTCTTAAAATCATTGCCATTAGTTTGTTAGAATTTAATTTTTAATATAATTTTATATTTATAAGACAATAATTGAAAACGTAAAACTAATCAGTAATTAATAAAAGAAATCAAAATTATTATTATTATTTATTTTGTAAATATGAAAAACACCATGGGGTAAATTATTTTTCAGGTTTCCACTGTTGGCAACTTAAGTTTGGTACTTGTTTGTTGCTGCCTAGAATCATTATTATTTATTATTGTTATTATTATTACGTTATTGTTAGTATTATTTTTTTATTTTATTATAATAAATTTATAATATTATTTAATATTTATATTTACATATTAAATTTAGTACATTAAATTAATAATATAAAGCAAACAAATGAAAATTAATGCACAAAGAAAAATCACATCACAATTATGCAAATTAAATTTAGATGACAATAATAAATATTATTAATTCTCAATATCATCTTCAACTTATACATCTTCACTTTCATCACTCATCTCATTTTCACTATCATCATTTATGAAACCGGTATCATCATCACTAACTCTACTACTTGGCTTCACAAATTGAACAACCTCTGGTTCCGCATCCACCCTATGAAGTTCTTCTTGTTCATTAACTTCTGCATCAATATGAAAACTAAATTCATCTGAATTATTGGCTTGATATGCATCATGCATTGTCGATTGATCTTCTACAATGTTATCGGGAATGTCGTACAAATGCCTATGTTGCACCTTCTGTATAACTTTCCAATTGGCCCCTAACTTAGGATCATCGATGTAGAAAACTTGTTTAGCTTGATATGCTAACACATAAAGATCATTGGCATACCATTTGTGACTCACATTGATGCTTGTAAAGTGAAAATCCCTTCGCACCCATTTCTTTTTAGGGTCAGTGTCAAACCAAGTGCATTTAAACAAAATCACACTTCTGTCATAAATATAATTCACTTCAACAACTGAATCAAGAATTCTATAAAATTCCATCCTCTCATCACCACCACCACCACCACCATTATCATCATCTTCAAGTTCCTTATACACTAAAACACCACTATTTTGGGTTGTGAGTCAATCATCGCGATCTTTCACAGTGAATCGTACTCCATCAACAATACAAGCAGTATATTTAAACACTCGTCTATTAGGCTTACACGCTAATGAATACAAATCATCAATAGCCTCAACTGCTCCTTGAGAACGTAACACTTTCATTTACCAAAAAAAAAAAAATGATTAAAATATACGATCAATATAAAAGTTGAAAACCATAAAATAATAATAATAATAAGACTCCAAAATGTTCGACGACTTACCCGATGTTCAAGCCAGTCAGGAAACATTTTTTGTTGCCTTTTCAAAATTTCCACCTCTGAAATATTAGTGCCTTCACTTTCTTTTGCTAATTCAAGCATGTGCTCACTAAACATTTTTTCATAAGATTAAACAAAGTTAGAACATATCATATAAAATGACAAAATAAAAACCTCACAAAAACAAAAAATTCATAAGGTTAGCAAAATATCACTTACTCTAAATAATCACACAATTCCACACAATTATTAAGAATTACCAATGTATTTTATCAATTTCTGCTTGTGGTAATTGCATTAGTTGCCTCCCACCATATGGACTAACTTTATGCTTGAAAATAGATGCATCACTAACTTTGTCATTGTCATCAAAATTACGCCTTGGTTGATTGAATTTATTCTCAATATCATGAAGATACATAGAACAGAATGTTAATGACTCATTAACAATGTATGCCTCGGCAATAGAGCCTTCGGGTCTTGCTTTATTCTTTACATAAGATTTATAGGTTCCTAAAACCCTTTCAATTGGATAATTTTCAAATGAATAAAGCAATATGACTTGTAGGACCAGTTGGATTTCGATGGATGTATCCAATTGAAAGGGCTTTAGGAACTTATAAATCTTATGTAAAGAATAAAGCAAGACCCAAAGGCTCTATTGCCGAGGCATACATTGTTAATGAGTCATTGACATTCTGTTCTATGTATCTTCATGATATTGAGACTAAATTCAACCGACCAGGCATAATTTTGATGACAATGACAAAGTGATGCATCTATTTTCAAGTATAAAGTTAGTCCATATGGTGGGAGGCATTGGATTTTTTTTCCATGCTTCATCAATGTATTCAAGAATAAAACGAGACTCGACGATTGGGTTTCCGTTGTGAACAAGTACAAGAACTTTTTTTATAAACAAGGTTGTATTGGAGAAGCAAAGGCCTCTTGTTAGATAGGTCTTCTTCTATATATTCATATTCAACACCTTTCAATTTCAAAGCAATTTTTACTCTTCTACTAAAAGGACTCTTTGACACCCCAAACAATTTAACTTCATCCATTTTTTATGCTTATTTCACAAGTGAGCAGGATCACCTTCATTACTTATAGCAACCAAATAATTATGTTTTAAGTAATATCAATCGATTGAAAGACCAAGAGTAACATAAGGTATTCTGCTTTTCAGTAAGAGCATCTCCAAAGAACTTTTTATTTGACCCAAACTTTTTATTATGAAGAATTTGTCAATAAAAACAAGAGTCCAATAAACTCTTTATTCTTTAAATATAAATTAAAGAGTGAGTTTGACTCTCTACATCTAAAGAGTCAAATCTCACTCTTTATCACAATTTTATTTAATAAATAACAAGTTTCTATGCATTTTATTATTAATTCCCCCTCCTATTAAGTCTCTCTCATATTTATTAAATCTAATTTAAATAGTCCATTGGATTTGAATACAAATTTTATTCTTTATATTTAGAAGTTAATAATGATGTTCTTTATTTATATGAAATATGCTTTTTAAAATAAAAAGCACCATTGGAGATGCTCTAAGACCCACTGTAAAAAATACTCTCTTAAAATCTGATCAAGAATCATAAATAAAGATAATCACTGGTGGACCTAGCCACCTTGAGGATAGGCCTAAAATTAAAAAAAAACCAAAAAAAAAAAGACCAATTTTTTTCATGAAAAAGTCTTATATAAAATCTTTTCTTGTACTTTAGGATTTTACCTACTTTATTAATTTGACTTTTCTATCCTCTCCCTTTCCCTTAATTTAGTTCATATAATATACCATAGATAGAAAGAGCTGTGACCTAAGAACAAGTAAAACTAGTAAATCCAGTGAGAGAAATTCCTTTCCTTTCTCTTAAGGATTAGTTAACCCAACAACTTTCACCTTTACACCATTTCCACCCGCCACTTTTGACTCCACTTTCCTCACCTGTAACCATCTTCACCCTTTTCCACTCGCCACCCCTCAATCATCACCATCATTCTTACATTCACCTCCGTCCTCCATCTTTACCATCCAACCTTATCCACCTTCCTCCTCTCACCTTCATCCGTCACTTTCCTCCACACATATCATCTAACTCATCACCTCACATTCCTCCACGCATTTCAACTTGCTCACCACCACCCACCTCCCCCCTCCCGCTCCTTTCTCCACCTCCATTCTCCTATCTCTGGTTTTTGGAGTTTGTCGGATTTCTGCCATTTTCGGTTGTTTTCCCGACGGGAATGTTGTTGACTTATTACCGTTGGTTTTGAATTTGGTTTCCCCCCTTATGTTATCTCTTTTCACTTTTGAGATTACCCTCTTCCTATTGGTTGTTGAGATTTTTCCTAATCCTATTTTGCTAGTGATCGGTCCATCGGGTGCTCCATTAATGGGTTGTCCTCGTCACTTATTTTTTATTGGCCTTTGGGATTCCTTTATCCAAATGCAATCCCTCTATCCTTTGACCTCTCCACCCAATCCAACTAAAGTTGACCATGCCACCTCACTTAGCCAAATCACCCAAGTTGCCACATCATCTTGCCACCTCACATCTGTTGCCATGTCAGCCCTCTTCCATGCCAGACTGCTCGTCACAACGGGAAAAAAAATTCTTCTTTGCCGCCTCTTCCTTCTTGCCCCAAAGTGTCAAATTAGTGCCAATTAGTGGATTCTTTTAAGGATGGAGGGGAGGAAAAAAATGAAATTTTTTATGGTTAGGGTGGTTGACAGCCTATGTGTTTAGGATGCCAATGGAGGTAACAAATTTTATGAAGAAGGGGAAATTATTTGGGTGGTTAAGGACGCCATTCTTGGGGAAGTTGGTCTTACTATTGAGAATGAACCATTGTCAGGTAAGGATATGAGAATTAAGGAGAAGGTGCCAAATGGTGAAGTTTTTTCTTTTGAAGTGAAAAGCCTTGAACGAAACTTGGGTGCTGATAAGTCCAATCCGGTGAGTGTTAGTGCTACTAGAATTAATGGTGGTGTGGGTGTCGATGATTGCAAACCCGTGAACAATGTGCAAGCTTTAGATTATCCTCCTCTCCCCGATAAAATGGTAAATGTTGCTGCGAAGAGTGATAAGGGTCTTGATGAGAGGTTAGCCCCGGGTTGTTTCAATCATTTGAGAGAAGTTGAATGTTATTAGAGATGCTAATGTGAGAGGTCCTTATGTTGTAGAAGATGAAGTTGATATAGTAGAAGGCAATTTGGGGAAAATGAGTGTTAACTCTTGCATTAATCAACTATTGTCATTATATTACAAATAACTAGCTTGAGTTAATCGAACTCTAGTTAAGTAAACAACTTCAACTAATTGTACAAGTAAACAATTATAGCTCCCCCTTAAAAGTTGGAGGGTGATAAAGATTAAGAACTCCCAACTTGTGCAGCAACTTGGAATGCAGATTATGGCCAAGTACTTTAGTCAGCAAGTTAGCAGACTGCTCCAAAGAAGGGACATATGCAACTTTGATGAGACCATTTTTGAGTTGTTCCCTAACAATATGACAATCAATGTCAATATGCTTGGTCCTCTCATGAAACATAGGATTAAAAGCAATGTGATTTGCGGCTTCATTATCACAATGTAGAGGGACAAGAAATAACTTAAGAAAACCAAGTTCATTGAAGAGCTGAACCAACCAAATGATTTCACAAACAATAGAGGCCATAGCCCTATATTTTGCCTCAGAAGATGATTTAGAAATTGTGGCTTGATGCTTGGATTTCCAAGAGATAAGAGAATTACCAAGAAAAATGCAATACCTGGTGACAGATATCTTGGTCATGAGACAAGACCCCCAATCAAAATCACAATAAGCCTTCAAAGTCATATGATTATTTGTAGGGAAGAACAAACCTAGTTCTGGTGCTGACTTAACATATTTGACCACTTTAAGTGAGGCTGCCAAATGAGACTGTTTTGGTTTGTGCATAAATTGACTGAGAAGGTTGACTGAGTAGCTTAAGTTTTGTCTAGTTATGCACAAATATAGCAATTTCCCTACCAATCTTTGATCGACATTCAGGTCAGGAAGAAAGGGATCATCACTAGAAGGAAACAATTCATCATATGCAGTAGATATGAGCTTCAAATTTGAATCCATAGGGACTAAAGATGATTTGGAACCTGACAAACCAGATTCTAAAATGAGCTCAAGAGCATATTTCTTTTGGCATAGACTAATTCCTTTAGAAGACCTTGCAACCTCAAATCCTAAAAAATACCTTAACAAACCCAAATCCTTCAGCTTGAAATTGGAATGCAAAAGCTGTTTAGATTGATGAATCAGATCAAGATTATTCCCTATTATAACAATATCATCCATATATACCAATATCATCACAATATGAGAATCCTCCTTCTTAACAAATAAAGAGTAATTAGACTTGGATTGACTAAAACCTCCAGCAAGAAGAGCTTGAGTAAGCCTATAATTCCAAGCTCTGGAGGCCTGCTTTAATCCATAAAGGGATTTATGAAGCCTGCAAACCAGATTCTGCCCCCTTGCTTGACAAAACCCTGAGGCAAAGTCATATAAATTTCCTCTTGCAAATCACCTTGGAGAAATGCTTTATCAACATCCATTTGGTAAAGATACCAATTATGCATAAAGGCTAAAGTCAAGATAGCTCTAATAGTAACTATCTTGATAACTGGAGAAAAAGTTTCTTCAAAATCAATCCCAGCTTGTTGAGTGTAGCTTTTAACAACTAAACAAGCCTTATACCTCTTCAAAGAACCATTAGCCTTATATTTAAGTTTATACACCCACTTACAACTAATAGGAGATTTCCTAAAGGGTAATAAAACTAAGGACCAGGTATGATTCTACTTTAAGGCTTGGATTTCTTTCTACATGGTAGCCACCCAATTGTGATCCTTAGAAGCTTGGGAAAAGCTAGTAGGTTTAACTAAGGATAGGTGAGATAAGAAAACTTTATAAGGAGAAGAAATCTGGTCATAGGAAACAAAATGGGAGATAGGATAATGAATAGAGTGAGTTGAAGATGGTTGAGAAATAGTAGGACAAACAAAGTCAGATATCCAAATAGAGGGTCTTGAAATTCTATTGGATTTTCTAACAAGACGTGTAGAAGAAGGTAGATTTGGTGAATATGGTATAAGAATATGTTGGTTAGGCAAAGAAGATGAAGGCGAGACAATAGGAACTGTAGTCTGGACGGTAGACAAGTCATCATTAGAAATAGTAGGTTGGACAAACTCTAACTCAAGAAAATCAGAATTAGGAGGAAAATGAGGCTGATAAGAGGTGGACCAAGTAAAAGGAAAAACTATTCATAGAAAATGACATCTTTGGTCACATTAACACAATGAGAAGAAAGATTTTAAAGCAAACACCCCTTCTAAGTCAGAGAATACCCTAAGAAAACACAAGGAGTAAACCTAGGGGACAATTTATCTTTAGAAGTAAGAATGGTAGAATATGCCAAACCACCAAATACCTTCAAATGATCTAGGGAAGGAGGTTTACCAAAAAAAATTTCAAATGGAGACAAACCCTTAAGAACAGAAGTTGGAAATCTATTTATGAGGTAAACAGCCGTTTGCACACAATAACCTTAAAGATGAGTTGGTAAAGTAGACTGAGATTTTAAGGCTCTAGCTATCTCAAGGATATGCCTATGTTTCCTCTCAATAATACCATTTTGCTGAGAGGAATATGCACAAAAGCTTTGATGAATGATTCCTTGGATACTAAACATGTCATGACAATTTTTGTTAAAAAATTGTAGGCCATTATCTGTCCTAATGACTTTCAGAGTGAGATGATATTGAGTGTGGACCATTTTGAGAAATTGTGTGATTGCGTTAAAAGAATCAGATTTAAATTGCATAAGAAATAGCCAAGTAACCCCAGAATAATCATCTACTATGGTAAGAAAGTACCTAGCATTGCCATTAGTTGGTGTCTTATAAGGACCCCAAACATCCATGTGCAACAGATCAAAAATGTTATGGGAGAAAGAACTACTATGAGGAAAAGGAATCCTGGTCGGTTTGGCTAATGGACAAACATGGCAATGAGAAGGTTTTGATACATTCAAATCATGATGCATAAGTTGTAAAATTGAGTAAGAAACATGGCCTAATCTTTGATGTCACAACTCAGAATTAAGAGACAAGTTCTTAGACATAAAAGAAACTAGAGTTTTATTGAATTGAAAAACAGGAGATACAAAATGTTTTGAACAAGAATCAATACAAACAGCTTTATTGCATTTTTTTATTCTGGATAAATCAGACGAAAATTTTGAAACTGGATCAAGATAGTACAGGCCTTGGAAATGCCCACCAATCCCTTTCAATTTGCCATTGCAAAGATCCTGAATTAAGCAAAAATCAGGATAAAAAACAATAGAAAAATTATTAGAACAGTAAACTTTGAAACAGAAAGCAAATTATGCTTAAAATCTGGGACATGTAAAACCTTTGATAGATGAATTCCATTGTCCAGATCAACAAAAACTACATGCTTAATATGAGTTTTTGTACCATTTGGTAATCTTACTAGAGATTTGTAGTTGGTTCTATGGCAATTGGAGATTTCAGAATTGTGTAATTAGAGGTCATATGGTTAATGGCTCTTGTATCTATGATCCAGCTATTGTCATCTAAGCAAGAAAAAAAAGCAGTGAAAGTACCTGCTAGGTTAGTTGCTAGAAGAGCCATATTTTCTTTTCCTACCAACTAAAGAATCTGATGGTACTGCTTGGTGTTTAACATTGGACCGATTGTAGTGCTAGAATTTCCAGCTTCCCTCAAAGTTTCAGAATTTGAGCTCTGAACTTGCACTTGATTAGCAAAGGCTCTAGTCTTAGAATTTGCTTTACTTTTTGTGAATTGATAATCTGCTAGATATCCATTCAGTTTGTAGCATGATTCTCGTTTATGGCCAGGTAAATGACAGAATTCACACTCAATACATGGCTTCTTGCCTTTATATTTATAACTTTGATTCTGACTTTTACTATTGTTTTGTGCGAAGAGTGTAGTGGTTACTTCAGAGTTACTTAGTCAACCTTCTCAGTCAATATCCTTTGACTCTCATCTTGATTAACCACTAAATATGCCTGCTTAACTGTCGGTAGAGGATTCATTAGCAATATTTGGCTTCGAACCATAGAATATGAATCATTAAATCCAATTAAAAACTACAACAATTTTTGTTGATTAAGATGTTCAAGGTAAGCTCTTGCTGAAGTGCTATCTGGAACAGGCAAACTTACTAAAGAATCCAGCTCATCCCAAAGCAACTTGAGCTTATTACAATAGTTTGCTACTGTAGTCGTTCCTTGTGTAAGATTGATAATTTCTCAATGGATTCCAAACACTCTTGTTCCATTTACTTTATGAAATTGTTCCTTTAAATCTTGCCACACTTGAGAAGCATTGGTAGAGTAAACAATACCATTGAAAATCCATGCAAGAACAAGCGAATTGCACCTCTCCCATTGTGGAACTAAACCAGAATGAACCAACAACTTTGTCCAAGTTCCATCAACAACAGGGCCGTCTCAAGAATATTTGTGACCCTAGGCAAGAATTATTTTAGGGGCCTTCTAGTAATCTAAGCATATATTAAAAAATTATTTCAAATTTATTTTTCTTGCCTTTTGAGATGCAAAATCACTAATTAAATTTTTATATTCAAGTTTAGAAACCAAATCTTTTTCAATTGATAATATAACCAAATTACCTAATCTTTCTTGTGAGATAGTTGAATGCAAATAAGATTTTATTAACTTTAATTTTGAAAAACCTCTTTCTGCTGAAGCTATAGTAACATGAATAGTTAACAGTATTCTATAATCTATCCATGCATTTGGAAAAGAATTCACCTTTTTTATAAAATCTAGTATCTCAAGTGGTGTTTTAATTTCCCCGTTTATAATTTCTTTTAAAACTTTTAATTCTGAATATAAATCTAAACCATCTATATTAGAGAGCATGTCATGTTTTAAAAAGTTTTCAAGATTTAAACAATGTTTCTGCAAACTATCATCATCAAACAATTTTAACTTTTCTATATTATAAATGAAACCAAAATTATTACTATATATTTCAAATTGTTCAAACCTACCTTGAAGTGAGGAAATGGCATGATCAACTAAATATGTGAAATAATTTATTCTAAAAGATTCTTCAATAGACAATTTCATCTCTTTGTTTTCATTCTCATCAAATTGTTTTTTTCTCTTTATTATACGTTTTTTATGAAATTTTGGTTCTATATTCATTTGCTCTGCAATCTCTTTGGTAGAAATCATACAAGATGTAAACCTCTTTTCTCTATATTTTTCAAAAAATGAAACAAGACCTTTCAACTGATCTGTTGCAACAACAATGTCCATATTTTTAGATTGTAAATATTTACTAACCGTATTAACAACAAATAACATTGCATACCAAATATTCATGCCTAATAGAAATTCAAAATTTTCAATCTCATATGTTACTAAAGAAATAGCTTCACTTTTTGTTTTAGGATCTTCACTAGTTTTTGCTAATTGATATAAAGCATCTCTTATTTGTGGAGCTTGAAATTTTATTGCTTTAACACTTTCAACACGCCAAAGTGTTTGTGATAAGGGCTTAAGTGTCAAATTAGAAACATGATCTTGCAAAATTTTTCATCGTTTTGTAGAAGAAGAAAATAATGAGTATATATGTTGTGTCACTCCAAAAAATGTAATAGCATTAGCACATGGATTAGCCATATCATAAAGAACTAAATTAAGACTGTGACAACCACATGGTATATAAAATGTTCTAGAATTTATGTCTAATAATCGTTTTTACACACCTTGATGTTTACCTTTCATATTAGGCCCATTATCCTATCCTTATCCTCTCATATTATTTACATCAAGTTCAAGATTTTTTAATATACTTGTGAGAACATTAAAAAGGCCTTGACCAGAAGTATCATCCACTTTTATAAAATCTACAAAGTACTCTTCTATTTTTATTGGACTTATTGAAATATCTCCACATCTTAATATAAGTGATATTTATTCTTGATGACTTGTATCTGAGGTACAATTAAGTATAACTGAAAAATATTTTGATTCTTTGATTTTTTTTTAATAATGGTATTTCTTATTTCTAATGCTAAAATATTTATTAACTCATTTTGTATATTATGACCAAGATAATGAGTATGGATTTCTCCATTTTGAATACGTCTAAGGTGTTCTTGCATTATTGGATCAAACTCAACAATCATTTCAATTAAACTAAAAAAAATTTCATTATTTTCTTGATAAATCTTCTCATTTGTACCATGAAATGCCAAATTATTTTTTAAAAGATTTTTTACAATTGCTATAATTCTTAATAGTACATTCTTCCAGTGCTCTTTCTCTTTATTTATTTTCTCTTGTAAATGTTTATCAATTGTTTTGTTTTTAAGCAATCTCGTCTCAACATTAACCCAAATGTTCATATTTATAGCATTTTCATTGCTTATTTCGTGGCTTTAAGCTTGGCACTAAGATTTTTCCAATCTCCACACCCTTCATTTGCTAATTGAATTGTATTTGCTTTTAAACCAAATAATTTACAACAAAAACAAAATACTTTTTTTAATTCTTTTGAATATATTAGCCATTTTCTATCATGTTTTTCTCCATTTGGTAATTTTCGAATGTAATGAATTGTAGAAAAAAGTCTAGAATTTTCATCTCTTGGAAAATCTAAAACTTGTCTAATTGAACCTTTTTCAACTAATAAATTACATAAGTTTGTGTCTAAATTATTCTAGTGTACTAGGTCATAAATATTTTTAATAGTTGTTTCATCTTTATCATTAATATTTTCATTTTTGTCGAATGGAATTTCTTCTTCTAAATTTTCATGAGACTCTTCACTAGTATTTGATGAATTTGAATTGTTATCTTTAAAAATTTCTTCGCAATTTTCAATTGATTTTTCATTTAAATCTTCATTTGGTTTTTTCTAGCATTTGGTATTTTGTATTAATAACAAATTTATCAAGTGCACCTCTTTGGGATTGAATTAGTTCTTCTATTCTTTTTTTTTTCTTACGTTTTTCAAATCCATAGTTATACTTCCTAGTAGACATCTATATTCAAAGAATAAATAATTTAGAGATCTTAATATTATTTTGTTAAAATAAAAATAATTATAAAAATTAAGAAAGGACTTTAGCACCTGATTTATGCTCCTGATTTTGCTTTTTGCTGTGCTGATATTCAAAAATCTTATATTATCACCCTGCACAAAAATAATAATGTAAATCAATTATTCACTTGATCAAATATAAAGTAAAATCAATTGAGAATGCTAAGAGTAAAATGATTTAAAGCTCTTAATATTACCTTGCATAAAAATAATAATAATGTAAATACATTCACTTGATAAATTTATGTAATAAAGATAAGAAATGAGAGACAAGAGATGATAAAGGAGAGACAAGAGAGTAAACTGAGTAGAGAATAATAAGAGTAAAAGATGAGAAAACTTTAAGTGAAATGAGGTTTATATAAGAGATTTGGGGGAGAGAGGAGAAGTGATTTGACATTTGAGAGTTGGAGAGTTGCGTGAAGGTGTTTCAATTTTCAACGGAAAAATGAGCCACCAATTGTGTTTTAAGTTTAGAGATCGGCATGGCTGATTGGACATATGGTGGGATTGATGGGAATTGAGAAATTATAAATATATTAAAAAACTCTTAAAAAAATAATTTTGGGTAGAGATAGGTATAGGCGAGTACATGGTGGGATTGATGAGAATTAAAAAATTATAACAATATTTAAAAAAATAATTTTAGGCCCTCTTTTTTACCCCCTTTTTTGGAGGCCCTAGGCAGGGGCCTCACCTGCCTAGGGGTTAAGCCGGGCCTGATCAACAAACCCCAATTTATTCTTTGCACAGAGAAAGACTATCATTGCGCGACTCCAAATTCTGTAATTCTCAGTTCTTAAAAGTTGTTCAGATACAAGAACAGAACTTGGTATGTCTGAAGGGTGAACATATAGAGACGAATTAGAATCAATGGAAGAAACAACTGATTCTTCAGTCAAGGTTGCCATAGCAACTTATTCAGATTTTTAGAAACAAAATCAAGCTGAAAGAGATCTAATTAAAGGTTGAGTTGAAATTGAAGTAATCGAGGAGAATTAATTTTCGTTGAGCTTAAAAAGAACAAAATTAAGAAGTTGATTGATCTGATATCATATCGAGATTTGCGGAATTTTCATGCTTTGATACCATGTTTTAAAAGATGAAGTCGATATAGCAGAAGGCGATTTAGGGAAAATCATTGTTAACTCTTGCATTAATCAACTATTGTCATTATATTACAAATAATTAACTCGAGTTAATCTAACTCTAGTTAAGTAAACAACTTCAACCAACTGTACAACTAAACAACTACAGTTGAATTAGAACTAAATACAATATGGCTAATACCTTAGCTAGTGCCAAGATGAAATTTTTCCCTTCGGAGTATTTGGAGGATGGTAGGAAAATTAGGGCAGCTTCCCCTAAAGAGGTGGCAGATTTGGGGATTGAAAAATGGCGTAAATGTCTCATTGGGTCCTTGGCAAAAGAATGTCTTTTTCTATGGTTAAGAGCTTTGTTGATAGAAATTGGAAAACGTATGGGATGGTTGGAGTATTGTCCTTAGGAGTTGGACGTTATTTTTTGAAATTTGATAATGGGAGTTTGCATGATCAAGCTATGGAAGAGGGACCTTGGCACGTGGTGGGACAACCCTTATTCCTTAAGAAATGGAGTCCTAATTTGAAATTGGCAAGTGAAGGTATTGGTTGTGCCAATTTGAGTTAAATTCTATAGTGTTCCATAGGAATTTTGGACACGAAAAGGGTTAAGCTATGTGGCAAGTACAATTGGAAAACCTTTCCATATGGACACTATAATAGATGTTGGGGATAGACTTGAATTTGCTAGGGTTTGTGTTGACATTGATTCTTTTTCTACCTTTCCGGAATGTGTGGAATTAAGCCTTCCAAATAGGGATATTGTGAATGTTTTTGTGGAGTATGCTTGGAAACCAAAATCATGTCCTTGGTGTAAGGAGTTTGGGCATGAGATTTAGGAGTGTCAAATGGCCCCTCATGAGAGTAGAAGTAAACCTGAACCAAAGAAAGCATTCCTTGTTAAGGAATGGAGAGTTGCGACTGATGGAAAAATGGTAAGGACTAAGGGAGCAAATGTGGTGAATAAAACAAACTTATCTCTAACTAAGGAAAATGCCTTTGCGGCTCTTAAGAAATTAGGGGATGAAAATTTTGAAGCTGTCGTAAGAAAAGATGTTTCTAAAGAGGCTAGTACTTTAGGGGAGAAATATTGTAACCTTGGCAGGGAGGAGAAAGACATGTAGATGATGGGTGTGGTATTAATGGGGAGGGAAATAGAGATGTAGATGATGGGTGTGGTATTAATGTGGATGGAATGTGTAAAATAGGCGAGACAAACATT
This sequence comes from Pistacia vera, assembly GCF_008641045.1. Taxonomy (NCBI): domain Eukaryota; kingdom Viridiplantae; phylum Streptophyta; class Magnoliopsida; order Sapindales; family Anacardiaceae; genus Pistacia; species Pistacia vera. Next base: position 568,391 of record NW_022195877.1, on the reverse strand, counting down.
AAAAAGGGGAGCATGGAAATTCGAAGGGATACTAGTCATGGGGCTGATGTAGGCCGTGAGGAGCTAACACCTCCTAGAGAGGTCAAGTTAGGAAGCATTGAGGACATTGACATGAGATCTTCATCTCTGGCCATTGTTCAATTCCTCACAAAAAGCCAAAAGAGAAAATTAACCAAGAAGGTAAGAAAGGTTTCAATCTCTAATCCTTCCGATGATTAAATAAGCATCTTGGAATATAAAGGGTTTTAATTCCCATTTGAAACAAAAAGAGGTTAGACACCTAATCTCTTCTAATAAGTTTGTGATTTGTGGCATTTTGGAAATTAGAGTTTATGAGCATAATTTTGAGATGACAAAGTCCTTGACTTTTGGGAATTGGGAGGCTATCAATAACTATGCTTGCTGCTCAAATGGAAGAATTTAGGTCACTTGGGACACTAGTGTGGTGAAGTTTGAGGTTATCCAAGCTACGGCCCAAGCTGTTCATGGTAAGGTTCTTATTGCTTCTAAATCCTCCTTTATTTGCTCTTTTATCTATGGCTACAATGGTCCTTTAGAAAGAAAAGATTTATGGGCAGATTTAATTTGTAGAGCTCCAAGTTTCGAAACCTCTCCTCGGGTGATTATGGGTGACTTTAATGCAATGAGATTTGGGCATGAGAAAATGGGTGGTTCCTTTAGATCTAGGAATTATGTCTCTAATTTGGATAAGATGTGCAGTGAGGCTAGTTTGGAGGACCTTCAATTTATGGGTAATTTCTTTACTTAGAGTAATATGAGGGAGAGTGAGCATAAGATCACGACAAAGATTGATAGGCCTCTTGTGAATGAAGAACAGGATAGGGTTTTTGGCAATGCAATGGTAAATTTTCTCCCACCTAATATTTCAAATCACTCATCTTGTATTGTTGATTGTTGTATTATGGCTACTTCTCAGAGAATCCCATTTCGGTTCTTTAACTTTTGGGCACAACATGACAACTTTATGGATATTGTGAGGAAGACTTGGAATGAAAAGATTATTGGTAGCCTGATGTTTCAATTAGTCTCCAAGTTGAAAAAGGTAAAAGAGGAGTTAAAAACGTTGAATAAAAGAAAGTTTGGGGAGATTTCGAGGAAAGTCCTAGAAGCAAGAGAAGTCATTCTCTCATCACAAAGTGCACTTGCTACTAATCCTCTTCATAAGGATCTTATCATTGATGAAAAGACCAAAGCCATGAACTTCAAGTCTCTTAGTCTTACCGAGGAGTCCTTTGCAAAACAAAAGTCAAGAGTTGAATGGCTAAGAGAAAGTGACCAGAATACGAGTTATTTTTTCAAGTGTGTGAATAGCCGAAAGAATAGAAATAGGATTATTAACCTCAAGCTGGAAAATGATGTTGAAATTGAGGATCCTAAGTGTGTTAAGGAGGAGTTGGTGAATTATTTCCAAAATCTGTTTGAGGAACCGAGGGGAGTAAGAGATTTTTGGGGCTTGGAAAACTTAATTCAACATTGCATTCCCAACAACAGGGCCAACGGCATGATCTTAGAGGTGATGGATGAAGAAATTAAACAAACCATGTTCTCCTTGGGTAATAACAAAGCTCTTGGTCTGGATGGTTTTGGAGCATATTTCTTCAAACAAGCTTGGGAAGTGGTGGGAATGGATGTAATCAAGGCCATCAAAAGTTTCTTTTGTGGGGGCTTTCTTCTTAGAGAGGTAAATTGTACATCTATCACACTTATCCCCAAATGTGATAATCCTTCCTATTGTAAAGAGTTTAGGCCCATTTCTTGTTGCAACACTCTTTATAAATGCATTACTAAGATCATTGCAAATAGAATTAAGAGTTGCTTGCCTCTTTTTATTGATCGGGCCGAAGCGACCTTTGTTGGTGATAGAAGGATTAGGGATAATATTCTTTTGTGTCAAGCACTGGTTCATCACTACAATAGACCTTCGACTAAGGAGAAAAGATGTACATTGAAGATTGATTTGATAAGGCCTATGATTCGGTTAATTGGAAGTTTCTTATCCAAGTCCTCAAGCTTTTTGGCTTCCCTAACACTTTAATTAATTGGATTGAGCACTGTATTACTTCCCCTAAGTTTTCGTTGGTTATTAATGGTGAGCTTGTGAGTTTCTTTGGAAGTTCTAGAGGCTTAAGACAAGGGGATACCCTCTCCCCCTATATTTTTGTTATTGTGATGGAGGTCCTTTTTCGGTTATTGAATCAAGTGACGGTTAACCCAACTGTCAAGTTCCATTGGAGATGCAAAAGATTGGGGTTGACTCACCTTTGTTTTGCAGACGATCTTATGGTTTTTTGCAAAGCTGATGGTAATTCCTTATCCCTCCTCATTAATGTTTTATGTACTTTTGAATTATGGTCAAGCTTGAAACCTAATATGAGAAAAAAACAATATCTTCATTTTCGGGGTGACTTGTGATGAGAAAAGAGAGTTATTGAGAGATGTTGGTTTTACTAAGGGCAAACTTCCCATAAGATATCTAGGAGTTCTTGTTCTTACCTCTAAGTTAGCCTATGGGGAATGCCACCACCTTTTAGATAAAATTTTGAACTGTGATTTTTAGATTTTATGACATGGCCTCACTGTCATTTCATCTTTAGAGCATATCCAATGATACTTTTTATTTTGAAGAGTATCTTTCATATAAATAAAAAGTATATTCATTAATTTTTAAATATAAAGAACACAATTTTGATTCAAATCCAATAACCTCTTTAAATTTTAGGAGAGAGAATATGGTTTTCAAGAAAGAAAGAAACTTAATAGGAGAGATAAATCATAAATAAAATGCATGAAAACTTGCAATTTATTATTTAAAATTAGGATAGAGAGTGAAATTTGACTCTCTAAATGTGGAGAGTCAAATTCACTCTTTAATTTATATTTAAAGAATAAAGAGTATGTTGGACTCTTGTTTCTATGGATAAACTCTTTATAATAAAAAATTTGAGTCATATAAAGAGTCATTTAGAGATGCTCTAATAAAATATTTCATATTGTAACTTACACCATTTTTTAATAGAAATAAAAATTAGTAACTTATATAATTATAAACTAATAATCTACTTAATAATTATCATTATCTTTTCCTGACTTTAATAAATTTTGAATGATTACGTTATATAATTATAAACTAATAATCTATTTAATAATTATTATTATATTTTCCTAGTTTTAATAAATTTCGAATGAATGATTATGTTATACTCTTTTCACAAATCTATCATCTAATTAATGATTGACGTGACATAATTAAAAAAAAATAATCAAATTATTATTTAATTGGAATCATTCATTGAACTTTGACCATGACAATTACTGTTATAAGCAAGCAAAATTGTTTATTAATTATTTTTTTATAGAAATTAATCATATAAAACATTACTTTAAAAGTGCATATAACTCAATTCATTTTTCCATTCGGCCCTTGTTTCTTACGTTCCAATTTCACCACAAATTTTCATAAGACATCAACTGGTGAGAGAAGAATTTGAATTGAAAGCAAATTTTTATCGTGAAAGAGGTTGAATTTGAATTGAAAGCAAATTTTTATCGTGAAAGAGGTTTTTGCACGTAAATATTTTCAATACATTTGTTTAAAGTTTTGTTTCTCATAGATTTATTCAAGTAGGAAAGTATTGTACTATTGTATTATTTCTTTTCAACTTCTTGATATTGTATTATTTCTTTTGTTTTAAGTTTGGTGGCTTTTTAAAAGTTTTTACTAATTAATTAACAAACAATTACGAAACCGTGGAGGCTCCCTTGGCAAAAATGTTGCGTCTGCCACAACAGTTTCAAGGAATCACCTTGGTATGATTTCTATGACTAAGAAAGTAATGTGCAATGGCCTTGTTCTACATGGTTCATATTCTTACTACGGTTGTGCTTGTGTCCTTATTGGATTCGGCTACACTTAGCCCAACACATGGTTAGGCTTTTAAATTCTGAAAGACTTAAACTTTAGGCCTTGGTCTTAAAATTGATGGCCTGTTAGTTAGGAACCCAACCACCTTACTCATCTCGTCTGCCTCAACTAGTAACTACCAAAGAAGGTCTCATAATAAGATCAGGAAGGGTTCCTTCATTTACGTAAAGTAATTTAATTAGGTGCATTATATATATATAGTCGTCATTTCCATCTCCATGATCAACTATAATACTACCAAATATCTGTTGATAACATCTCTCCACCAAATACAATCAATGTTTTAAACAATTATTGGAATTTAATATGGAGCCCATAAAATGAATTAATAAAATAACACATTTGGTATGCTTTGTATGTAGCTTAGGTTTGCTTAAAATATACGAATTCAATTTTTGTTACTTCAAACAGCAATAATTTTGCAGTACGAAGTTTGATTCAATTCAAATTTGAAAATACAGTTAATTCCAACCACATTCTCCTCACATTCACTTCTTTCACGTATAATTAAAGGGAAAGCAGTACTTTTTATGTTATACCTTTTCACTAATTTTTACAGCCAAAACATTTGAATTGGTTCTTGAACTCTCAAAATTTCTCATTTGAATTTTCTCATTCAAAAAAAAGAAAATGAATACTCTTTAATAAAGAATGAATCAAATTTTATAGAACAAAAGTTGTATGCCGTAACTTTACTAAAACAAAACAGAGCTTGAAGATGAAGTGTCTTTGCAGTTTCCCTCTTTAGGGTTTTTAAAAGGGACAACAACTTTTCCCACCCAAGGTTTGGCAAAACGACCCTTTCTCACACGTCAAGTTTCAAAATGACACTTTCCCACCCTTTGTTAGATTTTGTTATGATTTCTATTAATATTTTACTGAAAATACGAAAATATCCTTAAATATTTGACCTTATAAATTTTTTATTATTTTTTAATTAGCCAAAATTTTAAAAAAGAAAAAATAGTTAGCCCCACCTTAATGCTATAGAATTGTTTAAAGTTAAATGACATTAATATTTATTTATTTATAATGTCATCAATATCTCATCCACTATTATTTAGTAATCTACTAAATTTATAATGTTTTTTATTTTTACTAATTAACATAGAAAATCAATAATCCTAATTAATTAAATAAACAAAGGAAAAAAGATATATTTACACTTAAACTAATAAATAATCAAGTAAAGACTTTGACTTGACTAAATTTTAATTTATAATAAACTATTTAAGGGCATTTTCATATTTTCAGTTAAATCTTAACAGGAAACACTAATAAAACCTGACGAAGGGTGGAAAAGTGTCATTTTGAAACTTGCGGATGGGAAAGTGTTGTTTTGCCAAACCTTGGGTGGGAAAAGGTAGTTCTCCCTTTTTGAAAATGATATGTCAAAATCAGCCTGTAACAATTTGGTAATCGAGGGAGCCTTTCTGTTAAGCTTCAACAACCGGCAAAAGCCAAAATGATTATCTTGGAATTTAGGGAGCTTAAAAACATCAAATCTTGTAATCAAAGTTATACTTACCTTAATTAAATAATGTTTTTATAATTATATCTCAATGTTAGTTATAAGATATGATTGAATTCGTCTGTTGTTTTGATGCCCCCATTGCACTCTTAATCCTCTTTACTTGGTCATAGTCATCTTCATTAGTATTACTAAGTACCAGTTGTGAATTTCAAAATCAAGCATTAAATAATTATATTAATACTCTGTCTTAAAACCCTAGTTGTTGTTTTATTCAGTCTGGACCACTCCATTGAGTGAAATTACAAAAGTAGCCTGCCAAGCTTCGGATTCCTGTTCGTTGCCCCCAAGGACATAATCCCTTTGTGATCATCAGCCTGTGGCTGTTAGCCTGTTACTTCCTCACCAATTTATCGGATATTTCTTGCAAAAATTATTCCATCCAAACAGTAAATAAAATATATTAAAAGGGAAAAAAAAAAAAACATGTTTTCGTATGTTTCCAAAAGTAAAATTGTGTTTTGATTCTTCGTTTTTGTCCTGAAAACACTTCCCATTTCCAACAGATGACAAAAGTACTGTTTGGTGGACGCGTGACCAGTTCTGAGCCAACTATGATGCTATTGTGTTAACAAGTTTGCGATGAAGGATGAAGGAGATTTAGGTAATTCCGGGTATATTAGTCATTAACGCTAACCTAGTTTATCTTGGGAAGTTAAAAAACACGAGAAAGGATAAATTGGTAGCATTGTTGATAGATCTGCCGTTTACACGACTCCCATGACTAATATTTTATTATTAAATTTTGAAGTATAATTGTAATTAAGATTTAAAACTAAGAGCGCCTTTGTCTAAGCAAAAGCTAGAAAGAGAAAGAGTCAGGTATTTTATGGTCTTGTGTCTGCTTTAAAATAAGATGAAAAATGGAGCCTTTGAGAAGTCTTAAATAAGAGGCTCTCTCAGGTCATGTGTTAAGGCAAGCTTCAGTAATCATGACTGAGCTTCAATCACTCATGATTTAAGCATACATTACCTTCCAATACAAGGCTCATTTCACAAGTAACACGCACCAAATTCTCAGTATTTTCTGTTTTACCATACCACAACCACAACCACAACCAGACAGACATGGTTATTGGAACCTTATGGATAGCGCTTTCACTCACCAAGAAGAAAGAGAAGATAATCATCATCATCATCAACAACAACAGCAACAACTTCTACTACAACAACAAGACCACCAGCTGAAGCTTTGTGTACCATTTTTGAAGCCTGGAAGCTGTGACAACTCCAACCCATTTTCTCATTTCGGTTTCTGGGTGTCTAAGTCTTTCAAGAACTTGAACTGCGGAGGTGGATTCTCAAGTGGGTTTGGGTTGAAAAGGCTTGAGTCTAATGTTATGGTTGTGAACAACACTGTTTTTTGTTCTTCAACTGGGAAAGCTGCAATGGAGGGTTTGAATATGATAGAGGAGAATGAAGGCCATGAAGAGATTAAGCATCAAGTGTTTAGTGAAAACGAGAGAAGAACAGAGACGTTTGGGAAATTGATTGAAGAGAAAGGTCGTGAGAGCAGTTCAAGTTCTGATTTTTTGACATCTGAAACAACGGGACAGGAGGAGCAGAGTCACAGTAGCTCAGAAGATTCATCTTCTCCAACTACATTAGATTGGCCTGTACAAAAAGCTGAGACACCAGATTGCAATAGTGTTGCTGGTAATGAGAATGAGAAGAAAGCAGTTATGGATGATAGAAAATTGCAGAAACAAGGCTCTAATCTTTCAGGTATACATTTTTTTTATCTACTCACTCTATCTGTTAATTTGTGACAATGTGTTTGACGAATTTGAGTTTGGAAATTTTTTTGTTGGAATTCTAGAGATTGAGATGATGAAGGAAAGGTTTGCGAAATTGCTGCTTGGGGAAGATATGTCAGGTTCTGGAAATGGGGTTTGCACTTCGTTGGCTATTTCAAATGCAATTACTAATCTTTGTGGTACGTTAACTAACAAAATTGTCTTTTTATAAGTTGATTGATTAATTTGCTTTGACTTATTTTTTTTTCTAGGTATTTGGTCACTGTTTTGCATATATAATTCTTCCAGTGCCTATTCTTTGATGTTTATTGCTCTTTTTCTACTCAATTTTGCAGCGACCTTATTTGGGCAACTTTGGAGGTTAGAACCTTTGCCTCTTGAGAAGAAAGCCATGTGGCGAAGAGAGATTGAATGGCTTCTTAGTGTTAGTGATCACATTGTTGAGTTGATGCCCTCTTGGCAGACATTTCCAGATGGTAGCAAGCTTGAGGTATGATTATAAAGGATTTTCTTTCAAGGAATTATAATTTTTATAATTTGATACTCCATGTGGCTAACCATCTCATTGCTTCATTTAAATTTTCTTTTATTTTTTTAATTTTAAAATGAATGGTTGAATACTTTGCCAATTTGACCACAGGTTTTAGGCCAAATTTGAACAAACAAGGAATTAAAATTTTTTGTCACTCGAATGTGAAAATTATGTATAAATTCATTTTTAGTTGTTGAGCAGATTGAATGAAATGGCTCTGAATATCTCAAAAGTTGGTGAAAATTGTAAGTGAGGCATTCCATTTAATCATGTAAACTAATTTTTTTATACCGCTAATCATTGTAATGATTCCTTTCCCCCCCTTTTAATCCAAACGGTGATAAAAATGGATGCAGCATTTGTAGGTTCAATGCTTTGATCCAATTCCTATGGAAGTTTTAATCACCATACCTATTTGCCTCTTAATAAAGTACAACTTATTGTCATCAGTGTAAATGTATCACAAGGAGTACAACACCATCCATGTAGAGGTCAGAAAAATAAATGATTTCCTGAACTTATTTTCACTGGTTTTTTCTTATTGTGATACAGGTTATGACTTGCAGACCTCGATCAGATCTTTATGTTAATCTTCCAGCTCTGCGCAAATTAGATAACATGCTTCTTGTAAGAATTACCAACACTCATTACTTTGTAAATTGCTCCAGCTTTAAGTAGATAATTTCTGAATATTATCTTCTTTGCAGGAAATATTAGATAGTTTTGAAAATACGGAGTTCTGGTATGTTGACCAGGGGATTCTACCCCTGGAGGCTGATGGGTCAGCCTCTTTCCGTAGAGCTCTTCAGCGTCAAGAGGAAAAGTGGTGGCTACCTGTGCCTCGAGTCCCTCCTGGTGGTCTCCGTGAAATTACCAGAAAGCAGTTGCAGCACAAACGTGATTGCACTAACCAAATATTGAAAGCTGCCATGGCTATCAACAGCATTACTCTTGCTGACATGGAAGTCCCTGAATCTTACTTGGAATCTCTTCCAAAGGTATAAAGCAGCCACAGATATATTTAGTGTTATGAGATTGATATAGACCTGGTTATTAATTGTATCTTCATTATGGTTTCAGAATGGAAGAGCCAGCTTAGGAGATATTATTTATCGATACATTTCATCAGATCAATTTTCTCCTGAATGTCTGCTTGAATGCCTTGATTTGTCCTCTGAACATCAAGCTATAGAGATTGCCAACCGAGTAGAGGCCTCAATCTATGTGTGGCGCAAAAGAACCAACACCAAACCTGTTAATAACACAACCCGGTCCACTTCTAAGTCATCATGGGAATTGGTCAAGGAATTGGTTGTTGATACAGACAAGAGGGAATTGCTAGCAGATCGAGCAGAAAGCCTTCTGCTTTGCTTGAAGCAGTGGTTTCCTGGTCTTCCCCAGACGACTTTAGATATGAGCAAAATTCAGTACAACAAGGTATATAATTTTCAAATGATTAGTTCATAATAAAACCTTTCCGACTTCAATGTAATACTAAATTAATTCGATTACCATGTTATTTAGGATGTTGGAAAGTCCATTTTGGAGAGCTACTCAAGAATTTTGGAGAGCTTAGCATTTAATATTGTGGCACGCATTGATGATTTGCTCTATGTGGATGACTTGACCAAGCATTCAGATCCACTCTCTTCGGTGTCCAAAGTTGGTATAATTGCACAGAAGAGCATTTCCATTCCATACTCGGTGCCTTTCGCAAGTACTCCATATAAAACAGCTTACACAACACCAAGCTTTTCACCGGCGCCGCTTCTTAGCCCAGCAAAGGGAGAAAGATCTCCATTTCGCACTAGCAGCAAGGTTCCCCAGCGCGGTGTGGCTGTGAAAAAGGTATTGACAGATTACCTTACGATTGATACCACGGGAAAGGAACGTGGCAACTCAATCGATGAAGCCAACTCCATTTTAAATAGTATTCGAGAAGCAACATCACCTCGACCTGGATTAGAATCATTGGAATGTATAAAAAGAGCTATAAGCTCACCAACACAAGTCACAACTGTGGAGGAAGAGTCCCTCAAGATTGCCTTGTAAGGCAATGTGTTTAGATGTCATGTGTTGAATTAGGTATTTTATGTATGCATCTTATAGGAATAGATAATTAGATATATATTTGAGTTGGGAAAGTTGGTTATACTGTTTAAACCTTGTTGTAAGGATTTTGTTACCTCATGGGGTTACCCAGGATATTAATTCGTTAAATAATTTTTGTTGCTTCATGGGCTTAACTAGGTGTGCATACGAGCCGAGCCGAGCCGAGTAGTAGACGGCTCGAGCTCGGCTCGGTGAGATAAGGTGCGAGCTCGAGCTCGAGCTCGAGCTTGTCGAGCTCCAGCTTGTGAGCTCGAGCTCGGCTCGTCAATTAAACTACATGGCTCGAGCTCGACTCGGCTCGACTCGTATAGTTTCGAGCCGATTTGAGCCGAGCCGAGTTCGATCTCGAGCCAAGCTCGTTTGCAGCTTTTTCCCAGCAAATCAAAGCACAGCGTCTTCTTCTTCTTCTTTCATTTTCCCTCTCTTCAAACCCAGCTTCAACTATTGCAATTATTTTCATTTTTTGTGTAAAATGAACACATTTGTCTCTCATGAACTCAACAACCTACACTCTGGGTTTTTCTCAAAACACATTTTACACAGCAAATGAAAATGAACAGCAAATCAAAATGACAATCAGTCATTGACGGTAAGGGAATCAAAGTTTATTTTGTTATGGAACTCGCTTACCTCATGGCAACGACGTGGCGCATACCTTGCCTGAAACTTTTTATGTGGTGGATTTTTAACCTTTTAATTCTGGACTGATCAAATTCTTTAGTTTTCTTCATCGCATATGATTGATTTTATGAAAAAGAAACATCTTCTGGAGCGTGTGGTGCTCTGAAACGCAAGCAAATGGCATTTGTATATAAACGTGTAATGAACTGTCATAAACGCAAAGCACCCACAAAAGTTTCAAGTGTTTAAGTTCAGAAACAGAGCTCTGAAACTGCTCATTCAACTAAGATTTGTCATCTTTTGGTAGTAGGTAAAGCTAATCAATGGCTTTTCTTCTCTGTTTTTCCACTTTTGGCAGATGGCTTGTGTTCTGTAATGTCTTTGATATATAAGGTCATCTACTTATATGATGATTATAACGATGCTGGTTTGCATCCAAAAAGTTCAACTGTAACATGTTCGTATTTTACACATTGCCGCAGTTGCAGAGATTTTTTCTGTCGAAAGTAGAACAGAACTTAAGTGCATCGTTCTTTTTTTTTTTTTTTTTATTTTCGCATTGTGTAATATTATGATGGGCAAACCTGGTTTTAGATTTCTGGTTTTACATTCTCTGTCTATTTTCCTTATTGTCCGAGATTCAATTGTTACTGGAGAGAGGAGAACCAAACAATGAAACAAACACTCTGTTTTGAGATCTCTGTTTTTATTACCAGTTTTTGAAATCTTGCAACATCAGTTTTCTTATATTTTGGATTTGATCAATAGTGTGATTTTACTTTTTAAACTAATTAACATACTAATTGTTAACTTTGTAAATTTCGTCTGAGACTCAAAGTTATGTTGTGGCATTTTGTAACTTTGTAACTTTGTAAATTGAAGTTCTTGGGTTTCTGCAATAGAGACCGTCACAGGTGAATTTTGCTATTGTTGTGGCATTAAGAAATGTTAATTAGCACAAAATATAGCAATTCTATACTGTTTATTTCACTATTTGTCTAAGCGATGCATTTCTAGTGGTATCCAGATATAAAGTTATTTCATTATTTTTGTCACTCTTTTATAGTCCTGGACTCGTGTTTGCAACTGAAAGAAACTAAGCTTGTTTTTGCTGAAGCTTTAGGAGGTGGTTAATTAATGTTGAGCTTTATTTAGTGCTACTTCTTGTTGTGTGGCTATTTCCCCCTTTCTTTTTTATATCTCATATGCACCGTATTTGAATGTTAACATAATTTATGCTGAAATTTTGTAGGCTCGTTAATTTATCCAGAAAACTTAGTATGATTAATAAGATAAAGCCACACTCAAATGATAATGCAACACACATTATGTAGCTTACACTTGATTATTTTTTCAGTTTTATTAGCTGCATTAAATTAAGAGTTTTATATGTTTAGCTGATATGCGTGGTGCCTTATTCCAGAAAAAAAAAAGCCACTGCATTTTAGAGAGGCCAATGGACAAATACTAGAAACAAAAACTGATTGCATGTGGAGGAAATTGTCAGCGGCATTAATGAAAGACAAATCACGAGCAGAGTGTAGAGAACCCTCAAGAATGCATGCTTTACTGATATATAATGAATAACAGTCCAGTTGATTATAATCTTTTGCTAATACTTCCCCTTAAGCAAAAAACCGGTTACTTTACTATCTCAATATGCCTCCTCAAATCAACTTCTCAAACCTGCATTAATCTGCAGCTTAAACCATTCCTCAAGTCAACTCATTAAACTTCAAATTTCACATTTAAAATTGCAACAATTAAACTTGTAGCAATTCAGCTCCAACAAATTTGGTCTGCAACAATCAACTCATCAAACCAACCTACAATCAACTCCTTAAACCAACCTGCATTAATCTGCAGTGCAAATCAACTCAATTCAACCATTAAACCTGCAGTTCTACACTAATACTTGCAGCAAATCTGCAGTTCTGCAACAAGCAACTCCTCAAACCAACTGCATTAATTGCAGTGCAAATTAACTGCAACTCAGCCATTAAACCTGCAGTTCTACACTAATACTTGCAGCAAATCTACAGCTCGCAACAATCAATTCCTCAAATCAACCTGCATCATGTAAAACTAATCAAGCAGAAACTTAGAACATGCTAGAAGAAAATTGCAGCCATTGGGATGAACTCATATATGACATGATTGGATCCTGTCATCACCTAGGTGGTGAAATTTTGAAAGGGGAAGGCACCCAAACTGTTTCAATAATCACCAGTTCATGAAAGAGGCTAAAGGACTACAAAGCACCCATACTAGGGGCTCCAAATAGCTAGAATGGTTGACAAGTTCAGTACCAAAACACCAATAAGTACTAAAGATCCAAGAAGGAAAAAAAAACACATAGAAAAAGAAATTATTGAAACAAGAAATATTCCCATTAGATTGTAAAAGCAAGGATACAATTATACATAACAATCATCAAATGCTCACAAACAAAGTCTTTTAAGATACATTTGAATTTGCCTTCATGCTCGAATTTCCCTAGCTTTCCACACTTGAACTTGCCACCATAATGCTGCCCGCCATACCCAAAATTTACCCAGATTATGGATTAGTGCAAACTAGCAAAATTTAATCAAACTAATTTCTCATAAAAGTTCAACATTTACTATCACTAACCTGTCAAGATTCCACCAAAACTTGATAGGATCGGAAGCTAAAACTCCCTTTTGTCTTCTGTTTCAAACAACAAAAAAAAATATATTGTTTTATTTCAATAATGCTAATATAACACCAAATTAATCCATAATTTAATAAAATGGACTATAGAAATATGAAACTTACTTTGTAACTTTTCTTGACTCCATAGAGATTGCGACACCAATCACCACCACAGAGTAGCATTTGCACGGAGCGGAGACAACGATGATCGATAAGTGTCAATAACTCGACTCCCTGCACTGAAAGTTGCCTCTGAAGCGACCGTGGTGATTGGAATAGCAAGTTTTTCACGAGCCATCTTAGATAGAATGCGATAGTTCGTTTGATTTACCTTCCACCACTGTAACGCATCAAATGAGGTATCATCCTCGTCCCATAACAAACATTTCTCCTCTAGATAACGATCTAACTCAGATTTCTCATGTTCATCGTTTCAGTTGTCCTAACAAATTGACGAACGTGAACTAAACGTTTAGGGCGTTGTACATTGTCCCGTTGAACTTGACTGATTTGCACAGGTGGGTTCACTGTTGGCAGATTGAGTTTCTGCTGCATATTCCTCATAAATCTCATACAAGGCAGCTTGCACTTCATCCATTTGGCTTGTGCTTCTTCATTAGGATACTTTGTGGTAGGCAAATTCCAACATCCTCATTTTCATCCTCGGATCCAATACAGCTGCAATTGCCTTACGAAATTGCTCCCCCAATACTTGTCAACTTTCTTTCATCTTTCCCACCATTGACCGAATGAAATCATCATCATCAGAACACTTTTCATCTCAACTCTTTTATGTCACAATTTCTTTGCAAAAATAAGTTAGATGGGGTACTCACTCCCCGATATGACATTAGTTGCCGAGTTGAATGCTTCCAAAATCTCACACACTTTCTTTAGGTTTTCCCAACTTCATCTCTTGGGGCAAAGGTAAAGTTATTATCCAACTGAACTACATTGGAACACATCTCTGTAATCAATTGCAGTTTCAACATCTGATAAGTAGAATTCCACCTCGTTTTGCAATCAAGTATGAGTTTCCGTTTGGGCAACTGTAACATTTGAACATCTCTACAACATAATTGCTCTAGTCTCTGATTGCTTGACATAACAAATACAGTCACGTATGTCTTGAATGATGGGCTTAATCTGAAAGCCCATCCTGAACCATGAGATTCAATATGTGTGCCGCGCATCGCACATGAAACAACTTCCCACCACACAGTAGCTTCTCTTTCTTCCCAATTGTCCTTCAAAATCTTGATTGCCCATCATTACTTGAAGCATTGTCAACCGAGATATCTAACACTTTTTTCAATTCCCCATTCATTAAACACTTATGAATAGCAGCAGCGATCTCAACACCAGGTCGAGGAGCCGGTATATGAACAAAATTGAGCACACGCTCTGCAACTTCCAATCATTATCAATAAAATGTCCAGTGACAACCATGTACTCAAGTTCTGATTAGAAGAATCCATAGATCAGTTGTCAAACTAATCTTGGTAATACCTTAACAAAAAACAACTTCTTCTTTTTGTATCTCATATACAGTTATACAATTTTGTTCAAAGCAGTACGCGTTATATTCTCCCATAGTGGCATACCACATTTTTGCATCATGTTAAAACCCTCTCCTCCACAACTGTAAATGAAGCTCATGCATGAGCACCCGTTTGCAGCTAGTTCCCGCATCAAATTCATATCAAACTTGGCATCTGAAAATGCAAGTGCAGATCGCATTGAGATATCATCCGTTGAACTGGGTGGCCGAAAAAACAACTGTGTTTGCATCTGACTACCTATTCTCTTCAAACATGATTTCAAATGTCTTGCAAACTGAGTTGTGCTCTTGTCTCCGTTATTGCAAGCTTTGCCTTGCAATGATACAACTCTCCCTTGTAGAACCATCCGATAGAACTACCTCTTTAAATTCTTTCCAAACCGTGATGTCTTTGGTCGTTTTTTCCTCTGAAAAGGATTAACTTGCTCTACCTCAGTACGGGGGTAGAGCATCAACACTATCATTGGGTGTGCCTATGGGTGTCGCATCGTCATCCCCAGTTTCAAAGATATCTTCTTCTGGTTGCATTTGTGGTGGAAGGGTATGTTGGATTGGGGGTGAATGACGGATGCTCCATTGGAATAACAAATCCCTCTGCAAAGAGAATAGTAGTCAAAATGCGAAATCAAGTAACTTTGACTTGTTAACTTTTAATACATAGATAATAGAATAACATGGTTACTAATTCAACACATCGTTTTAGCTTGTTCAGTAAAATTTTCTCATGTCTTTGTGTGTGACATAAGAGTACTTTGATGAAATATTTATTTTATTATGTTGATTTTCTTTTTCCAGACCTTGATGAAAGCAGCTTTGTAGATTTTTAAAGTGGGGATAATTTCTGTTCATTTCCATGGCATAGGGAACACAAAATAAAACAAATATTTTACTGAATTTACCTGTTAGATTTTTAAAGTGGGAGATTGATGAAGTTTCAAAGCTAACTACTTAACAGTTAGCCAAGACAACTCGGTCAACAATTAATAATCCTAATACCATCCCTTAAACAAAGTCTCTAAGACTTGTCACTACTTTAGTAGTCAACATTACCAACTATCCTAACATCCTCCCTTGAAACATAACTCTATAACTTTCCACTACTTTATTGGCCATCATTACCGCATTCTATAGTCACATTACCAATCTGCAGAACACTGCACCTTAGTTCAGCTTCTAATTCTTTACTCCATGGCCAAATTTGTTTGCCAATAACAACCTGCAAGACTTCATCACAGATATTGATCTGCATCTACCGGTAAAGAACCAACCAATGATACTCTGCTACTAAAGGAATCTGCCAACTAAACCAATAATATCTACTACTAAAGGAATATGCCTCCAGTAATAACCAGTCGTCAAACTAACAGGTAAATTCAGCAACTTCATCATCCCCCACTTAAAAACTAACAGGTAACATTTTATTTTAGGCAGCAGCTGAACAAACATGTGATATTAGCAATAACTCTTCTCTTAGAGGCATTTCATCAAACAAATAACAACTTCTCTATAGACTTTCAAAAATTAATGCAACTCATATCACCCATCTTCCAATTTCCAATACGCAGCAAAGCAACATAACCTAGAAGAATTTGTAACTAAAGAGAGAGGAAAACAAATTTGTAATCAACTTAAACAATAATGAGACTCACGCAAGAGACAACTTTGTCAAAAAGTAGGAAAATGTACCTTGTGGCAGCAGGGAAGTGAGAAGAAAGACGATGGTGGCCGGTAGTACTAAGCCGTCGCTGATCGTAGTAGTTAATGAAGGCTGGATGAAGGCTGGACATGTGGTTTCTTGCGCTGTGTTTTGGAGGTGAATAGCTGACTCTCTGTTTTTGGCCGAAAAATGACTTGATTTCAGATTTTAGGGGAAATATTAACACAGCTCGATCTCCTGCTCGAATGACGTCTCCAGTTCGCCGACAGCTCGCGAATAGTTCGAGTCGAGCCTGAAAAGCTCGACAGTTTTCACGAGCTTGACGTGAGCTCGAACTCGAGAACTACTCGTTCTCTGCCGAGTCGAGCCCGAGCTCGACACTAGTCGAGTCCGAGTAGCTCACGAGCTACTCGGTTCGACTGCAGTCCTAGGCTTAACTTGTCAGGAATTTATGTGATACAAACTGACTTGTGAAAGAAACAAATACTAAAAAAATTGGGGCATCCGAGAATTGAACTCGGGACCTCTCGCACCCTAAGCGAGAATCATACCACTAGACCAAATGCCCTTTGTATGGTTTACTTCATAATTACAACAGCAAAAAAAGTATAAATGAAAATAAACGCCGTTGCCGGGATCGAACCCGTCACCGCGTACACGGGAAACCTACCACTATACTACAACGACATTTTGTTAAGAAAGATCCCATTAAAATAACAATAACGTTTAAACTTGTAATACTCTACGTATAAAAATATTAAAAACACCCTTGTTAAGTATAAAAGTAAAAACCCTCTATTAATAACGCATATGATACTTTGATTTTGAATACTACATATGCTTGATATTAATGACTCATAAGAGCTTTTATAAAAGGAATGCTTTTCATTAGTGAGACCATTGGAAACTAAATAATGGGCTTTATTATATGGCCCCCTTAGAGATCATGTAACTACAGAGGCCCATAATTTTTAAAAGTATGGTTTTCGTAAATTCAATTTCAACTACTATTCGTGGTTTCATACCACTTACCATTACACTAATAGAGTATATCTGGTGCTTATCCAAATTTTGTTAACTCAGACATCCTCACTATGTCAACATGCTGTCATAAGAAGATCATCAAACTAAAATGAGTCTTAAATAAGGTAATTTATTAAAATTATCAATCACATTAGTGGATGTTAGGCACCTTATTATAAGGTAATTTATTAAAATTATCAATAACATTAGTGGTTATTAGCGAATTATGACGATAACTGTTGGATAAAGAAAAAGTATCACGTAAATAATATGTGATCCAACTTTAATTAGCTAATTTTCAGCCTCTAAATATGGTGAGGTGGTGATCATTTATATAATTTTTATTATTATCATCAATCACATCCATTCAAATATAAACAGGGATACTAAATATATGTATAATATTATTAGAAAGAGAAAAATAACAGTGATGATGAGACATTAAATATTTTGATTTCGATTTCTAAAACTGATAACATTTCCTGTAACCAATAAATGGCTGTCCATGTCTGGAATGTCATTCTACATTTCTAAATCACCCGGTTTGATCCCTGGTAACGGCAATTTTTGGTTTTTGAAGTTTCAATTTTGATTTTAATCTGTTCTTGGATCATCTTGCAACTTTGATGGTTGATTTGCAAGATGGTTGGACTTTCGTGGTGAATCTGCAAGATGATGCTTTAAGAGTTTGGACACGATCAGGATGCTATTCATATTTGTTCTATTGTTAATTATGTTTGTATAGCTTTCATTGTGAATTTGCGAGGTGATCATCGAAGGGTTTGGAGTATTAATGAGGTTGTCTGAGAGTTTCCTTTTATTCACAGACCATTGATAATTGATTTCGAAGCAGTTCTCATCACTTAAGGCAAAAATCCACTGCTCTAGATGTTTTGCAACATATAATTCCTTACATTGATGGAAGAAAAATTTTCCATAGTTGGTCTGCTTTGTCACTCCTCAGTATCATCAGTGGTACCCAGTTAAAAGATATGCCTTCTAGTTTGCTCCAAATCGGCAACACGTTTCCACAAAATGCTAACTTTAGTGGAGAAATTCCCCTGCTTTGTTGTTGTTGTTAATGGAGTTCTAGAGACTGAAGATGAGGTGGCAAGTTGGATATGTATTGAGCTTATCCATTGTAAATGTAATGGCAACATTTGGAAAAATTTTAAAGTTGATCATAAAATATGCGGTTACCAAACTTTTGATTCGACTGAAAAAGTATTACGTAATGCCCTTTCCTATTTTTATATTTGCAAAGTGCTGCAACTATAATATTCTAGTGCAATCTCCATTATCAGTAGTGGGCAATAAGTGCAAGCACTCTTGGAGCTCATGTACTAGTATAAAAACTCTCTAGTAGGCTAGGCTTTTGCATTCTGGGATTGAAGTTTGTAGAGGATTTGTGCTTTTGTGAATCACAATGGCGGCTTCAGTGAAATTCATTTGCTTTCTAGGACTGCTTGCAGTTGTACTCAACATTGCTGGGCTTGATGCGGCTGGAGAATGCGGAAAGTCATCTCCAGATAATGAGGCAATGAAGCTAGCTCCTTGTGCAACAGCAGCGCAAGATGAGAAAGCTCCGGTTTCTGACAGTTGCTGCGCCGAGGTGAAAAGAATAGGCCAGAACCCAAGCTGTCTCTGTGCTGTTATGCTTTCTAATACTGCAAAGGCATCAGGAATTAAGCCCCAAATTGCTATGACCATCCCCAAGCGCTGCAACATTGCAAATCGTCCAGTGGGTTACAAGTGTGGACGTGAGTATATAGAATTCATTATGTCTGTTTTGTTCTTTGCCTTATCACTTGATCCCTGATATCATAATTTTTGGTTTTGCAGCTTACACACTTCTAATATCATAATTTTTGGTTTTGTAGCTTACACACTTCCTTGATGAGATAACAAGTAGAACTGAAGGCCATGGATGGGGCGTTAAAAGTACTTAAATTGTGGAAGCAACTATGTTGCTTTGACTTGTCTTTGTAGCAATAAAGCCTTAAAGTTTGTAATCGCCTTCATATGAATAATAAAATATATTAATTTTTGAGTAATCTTATGGTTTCCCGTATGAATTTTTTGGATTCCCCTTTGATTGTCAGTCGAGAAACCCAGTTGAAGAAGCAAGTTTCGAAATGAATGCGATATTCTCAAATCAACCTTTTAGAAAGTTGATGTGTCAGAATGGTATGGTCCTTGGAGACAATGATACTCATCATGTAACATCAGAATCAGAATCAACTTTGATAAATTGTGGTTGAAGAATCTTTGTCCTCAGACTATATAACGACCAAACTTGACCACACCATTGAAAGCATTGTTCCATCAATATAAGGATAAAGACTGCTTTAATTGGTGGGTCACATTCTAGACAGGGATAACCTCGACCTGAGAATTGAGATCTTAGACTGAGATAAGAATAAGAAAAAGACTGTTTTAGTTGGCTGGACTGCTTGATATTGTGCTTGCTGGGCCACACCCAACTCAACACTTCTTTAACTGTTCATAGGGCTTGGCATCTTCAGGATATCCTAGACATAACGTGTGGACTGGGAAAGTTTTCAGGGATCTTTTTCTGAATGTTTGAAGGTATCTTAGAAATAAATGTTTTAGGAAAAACAGAAACAAAGAATAAACGAGAACTGTAGTGTTTGATCATATTCTGTAGTGTTTGATTCCAATATGATCAAACATTACACCATGCGTTGCCATTAAAATTAGTCACATAAGTATCATTTATTATCAACAGAACCAAGATGAGTAATAGTACCAAAATGGTTCGTATTCAGAGGGATTAAATGCAATAGTAGTGAAGGTAACTCAGATTCCATATAAAGCTTAAACATAAAACAGAGATCTGGAAACCAAACGAGAGTTCAACAACAGATAAAAGATACTTAATATGATCTTATATTCAAAGATCCTACCACTCCACTATCACTTGTAAATGAAGTCTAAACCAAGCATCCTTTACATAAAAAACACCAAGTTCACATCATTTACAATAAAACAGGAAAGTCCATATAACTATCTGGCTATTAAGCAATGTTGCTATACAGCTGGAGGAAGCAATAACGACCAGCTGAGCAACGAACTGAGTGCTATTATCTATCTTCCATGTAATAATATAAGGTAGACTAAACTGCTACTCTATATTCTTATGTACCTGCTAGAAGGCATATAGTCAAAAGTAAGCAATCCAAACCAAATCAATAAAGGTTGATGGCATACAGTCAAGGATCCAAAGTGGTGAATTTCTCAGATGTGTGATACCTTGTTGGTAAGTATGTAAAAGCTTCGGCAAGTTAACTCTTAATAATAGAGAGATCCTGCAAAGAATAGTACATAACAACGGCATCAGTCCAGTGCAAATAAATCAATGATACACCATTCAAAAACTTAATACATGATCACAGTACAATACCTTGCCACCAATTTCCTCTTGAAGCACTCTCCGAATCATCTTCTCCATCTTTTTTTAGCTGATAAAAAATTATAATAAAATCAACATAAACAACATTTTAGCAGATCCAATATGGTACACCTCAAAAACTCTCAATAAGGACATAGCCCTTCTTCTTTCAATCAACCAAACATTACAGATGACCCAATAACTAAAAGCTCCCATTGAGGGTGAAACTACATCTCTGCATTTGGACTTTTCTCTCCTACTTGATTATTTTGTTAAGTATTCTGACCCTAATATTCTGTATATATAACTTACCAAAAAAAGGCAATCAAATAGAAATCGATTTCGTTGTGCAATGATCTATGGATGGTGTAATAGCTAATATGTGCTCACCATAGAGTTAATTCCAGGGGCCTGTGAATTCTGGGGCTGAGAATAGATGTCTTGGCCACCATAATAGATTGATGAACTGAGATGACACGGCTGTACTCTTTGTTCCTGATAAAAGGAACCGTCCTTGTTTGGTGTGCCTTGACTCTCAGTTTCACTACTTTTAGAGGCATTACCTGATTAAAAAAGCAGGGTGGATCAGTAGACCAGTTTCAGACATGATTTCAAGAAATAAAATCCTAGATATTATACTGAAACTGAAAATAATGCCAACAATTTGAGTCCAAATAATCATGTCAAACTCTCTCTTCAGGATTTGGTAAATACTGGAAATTTCAAATAATCAGAGAATGCTAAGCAATTTCAGCATAACTGGCATCAAGTTATCACAACAGAGTCTCTTGCATGGAACAGGATTATCATTTAAATACACTAAATTTGTGTCAAGGATATGTTTTTGTTTTTTCAAACGAAAGTGTCATTGAATAAACAAATAAGAATTGACATGCGTACCAGGAACTCCAGCTTTGTTGTTCCAGGGCTCATGCTTTTTCTCCATTGATTCAGAACGCAGAGACTCCCTTCCTAACACCTAAAATCAACAGCACAAACTTAATCTAAGAATTGCTTCAATACACACGTTAATAAATAAGCGAAAACATCGAAAACTTCTACAACAAGGCAGCATCAACAGGCAACAGAAAACATTGAAATATAAAAATATCCCAAATTCCTTCATTTTTGTATACACTCCATTAAAAGAATAAACTTCCATGATATTCAAATTTGATTCCAAGAAACTAAGAAATCCCAGAAGCATAATTGGATATAAAAACCAATTAATGAAAAGAGCTGAAAAGAACAATACCTTAGAAGGAGGTGAAAAGATGGAGCCAAAAATCCCCGAGGAAGAAGAAGATTCCTTGGAACCAAACAATTCATTGGTTAATGAAGAAGATGAACCAGTTGGCTTTCGTCCTTCCATTTCTCTCTTTCTTTCTAATGAATCTCTCAGCCGCCAAGAAAGAGAGAGATGAAAATAACTAAATTCAAGAATCACCGTCAAAGAAAGAGAAAGGAAGTTGAGAAGGAGAAAAAAAAATTGAATACAAACAAGAAACAGAAAATATAAATTATGAAATAAAAAGGAAAAGACACGTGAAGATCGCGGCTTAGAGAGAAATGAAACCGTCGAACACCGATTTATAAGCCTTTAAAAGGACTATTTCGGAATATAAAATTTAAATTTAAAATAAAATATTTATTTAATACTAATTATCTTAAATATGAAATGAACCTACCACGTTCTTTCGTTGAATCTTTTTCTTTTCCCTGATCTCTCAAATTCTTTTTTCCGTTTCTGTTTCTCGTCCTTCTACCTGTCAGACAAGATAGAAGACACGTGGAACAATCTAGACTTCAAAGTGGGACCTCTCTTAAATCCCCCAACATTTTACTGCCACGAGTACCTAATGGATAATAACAACCTCCAGCCTTTTCCTTAGAGTTCGTTTTTAGAAGTTGAACCCCATTTTTGACTTTTCCCCCCTTCTTTTAAGACTCAAGACTCTCTCTCAACTCCCTTATCTTTTTATCTTGTCGACCAAAAACATGTTCTGTCTTCTTCACTAAACTCTTCCTCTGTTTTATCTTTTTTTAACTCAGATACGTTTTTATTCAATTTTAATTACTAAATTACTAAATAAAATAAATATCTCTGAGTTGTGTTCAGTTAAGTGGGGCCATGACATGAAGAGCGAAAATCTGTGAACTCTGATTCATTGTTTTGGATAAGAGAGATACAGTTAAGCAATAATTAATTTAAAATTAAGATTAATTAGGAGGGTCCATGTTTGGCAATGCCGACATGTCGCAAAGTGATATTTAAATGGGTCCATCATCCACGTGGAATAAGCAGTCATTGCGTTGGTTAGCCACTGTGAGTCGCCGCATGATATTCGTGTGTTTGATTTTCAGCCACGTGGACCGTCCAAAAATTTTCCTCCTTTCGATTGACCATTATGTACTTTTACGCGTTGAAAATACTAGAGATATAAAGATTCTTATAAAATGGTCAATAACGGATCTAAAAATTTTTGTTAGAATGGACTAAAGTAAAAATTAATTATACATTAATACTTTTGTTCATTAATATTTTTGTTAGGGTGAGTTAAAATATATAAACTATACATATTAATATTTAAAAAAAATTTGAGAGCCCACCAAAAAAGGCGGGATCCGCTCCTAAAAATGACGTAACAGCCTCATCACCAGTCTCCACATCACATGCGCTCTCTCTTTAGTCATTTCCTTCTTTTCTTCATCTCTCTCAATCTTCTCTTCGTTTTGCATATCTAAGGAAAAAAAGTTTTTTTTTTTCCTTTGTCGTAGATTTTCTAAATTTTTTCTGGCCACTCTTATCTTCTTTCCCTCCCATCTCTTCCTCCTTTTGTTCTATTTTTTTTTTTTTCCTTATATATTCTTATGGAAAATTCCCTCTCTAAATTTTTTCTACATTCTGTTTCACATTTTCTAAGAAAATTCCATCTCTAAACAAACAATATAATACTAATAAGCAAGTTTGTTCATAACCATATTCAAACTCTTTAATCCTGGAAATACATCCCCTTAGAAACCTAAGAATAGTCCTTGAAATATTAGCAAAGTTTGCTGAAAACTTATGCAAAGTCACTGCATTTGTTAAACTCATAGGAATCTCCCAAGACTCAAAGGAATTATAACCAAGGCTTAATACTTTGCAAAGAAGTTAAACCAGAAAAGAAATCCGGGGGAAATATGAAAAATTGTTGTTATTAAAAAGCATTTCTTAAAGAGAAATTAACCCAACAAGAGCTGGGATAGGCCCACTAGGTTTGTCCTTCATCACCTCAAGTATAGTCAGTGAAGTTAAGTTCGTGAGGTCTGGTGGGAGAGTTCCTTTTAGGCTTTCTTAGAGTCTTACACTGACTAGGCACGCTCAAGCCTATTGGATTATAAGAGGGGGTAATTCTCCCATTCAATAAGGCCTTATTTGGTGAGGAGTCAGGTTCATCTCAAATTCTATCATGGTATCAGAACCCAGGTTTAGTTGAGCTGAGCGCTTAACCAGCGTTGAGGAGTTAGAATTAGTAACTACCTCCATCAACAGATATGACCCAACATATGAGCTTGACCATAAGGGAGAGTATTGGAGTTTCACACCAACTATGCACATTTAAGCCTATTGGATTGGATTATAAGAGAGGGTAATCCTCTCGTTCAATAAAGTCTTATTGGATGAGAAGTTAAATCCACCTTAAATTCTATCAGGCCTAATGAGCCGATTCTCTTTTTCGTCTCTATATTCTACTTTTTATAAGGGAAAATAAAAAAAGAAAAAAGAAATAGAAGAGGAGGAAGAAGAGACAGGAGATAAAGAAGATTGAGGAGATAAAAAATTTTAGAAAATCAACGATAAAGAAATAGTTTTTTATTTTCTTATATCTACAAAATGGAGAGAAGATTGAGGGTGTGAAAGAAAAGAAAGAGAAAAGACTATAGGAAAAGGATAGGTGATACGAAAACTGATGATGTGATAAGTGTCACACCGCTTTGTAAAATTAAAAAAAAAAAAAAAATCTTTGTTACTATCGCATTTCTCTGGATGCGTGAAATGAATGTTTAATTAAATATCGTAATTTAAAATAATTAATGAAGATGAGATATGATTAAATAAAGAAAGATATTTTGAGTTGTCCCATGCAATAATGCATAACAAACGCCCAGGTTAACCAAAACCTAGAATTAAAAGATAAGATCAAATGATATCTGTTTAATATATCATTTTATTGAATCAAATCTGTTATGGGCAGTAGATGACGATATGGTGAGTATTCATTTTACACTTGTTGGATTATAATTAAAATTAAACTTATAAATAATAAATTAGTAGTAGACTTTTTGCATGTGCGTGAAGAAGCAGATCATCTAAATTCCTTGTCGTTTCTTCACGACTTTAAGAATTTGCATTCTAAGCCGATAAACTCGAAATGGGGCCACTTAATTAAATCTAATTAGAAATAATTTTGGCAGATTTGGGAAGAGATGTGGCGATCGAGAATAGCAATCACAAAACGGTAGATCAATCCATGGATAAGACCAAAGAGACAAACACTTAAAGGACGTGTTAATTATATGATAGTTACACCTCATGTGCCTAGTTGCACCAAACTCTTGCTCGTTTCTTAATTCAATCTAACATCAAAATTTCTAGTTAGAGTTAAATACATTTTGGTCCTTAAGGTTTTGGTCTAAGTGACAATAAAGTCCAAATAGTCATACTTAGCTCTAGGGGTGAGCAAATTTTGAGAGTAGAACCAAAACCGACGAGTACCTAGATGCTCGGTTTCCGTTCCTATCTAGAATCGGTTTCAGTTCCAAACTTATTGGAATTGGTACTCTGCGGGTTTGGGTCCACTTCCACCAATTTAGGAATCGGACCCGGACCTAGGAATCAGAATTGGAATCGGACTTGAGGTGGAATCAGCGGGTACTTAGGGTGTATTTATAATTCTTGTAAATAATTGGGGTGTCTTTGTAATTTTTATAAGATATATTTAAAAATATTGTAAACATGAGGGGTGTATAAATTTTGTGTGAACGGTACCCGAACCCAGATCTGACCGAGTCTGGGACCGATTCCAAGGGATTGGGCCAAGTACCTAGATCAACTCACTCATTATTCAAGACTACTTAGCTCCTTGAAAGGTAGCGGCTTTTTAATTTTTTTAAGTACATCTAAAATGTCCCTAAACTTTTCTTATGTAAATGAAATTAAAAATTGATAGCATCATTAAAAAAAATAGACAGTTGCTAACTGTTAGAACAATCCCATTAATTATAAGAAAAAAAAAAAAAATTAACAGATTAAGGGTGTTTTAGACATTTACATTTTTTTTTTCAAAAGGTGATACTGACAGCCAATGACCCAAATGTTACTTTCAGATTCTATAGGACCTTAAGTTACGCAGACCATACCTCAGGGACCAAAATGATTTAACTCTTAAATATAATAATCAAGTTAATAATATTAACGGAGAAATAATAAGGAATTAAGATGCTGTCGACATGAAATCACATCCATTAACTGCAGAGCAGGAATAATCAAAAGAACAGGTGAAGACAAATTTGACTTTAAACTTCTACTTTTTATAATCCAACAAAATAGAACATGAAAGATGATGCAAATTGCGACAAGTTTCAGCCATAACCTTTACTTATCAACATTTCTGTGAATGTTAAAAGTGCCAAAATATGCCGACTCCCATTGTTTTTATTCCAAAAATAGTCATTTGTAATTCCTTAATTGTTTAGGGATAATTTGGGAATTCATTCAATTTGTAAATTTATACTTGAAGAAAAATGGAACCTCTCCATTCCTTTAACAATTTTTTTTTTTTAATTTTGTTTTTATGTAAGATAAAAAAAAGGGGTCAAATTTATATGGAAAAGCAGGAAATTAACAACTCCTGAATATGACACAAAAGGCCCGCAGGCCAATGGGTTATGCCAGCCCAGTTCCTGCCCGAGTCCAACAAAAATTTTATGGTCATAACTCTCAAGGCTTTCAAGTCATGAGTAATGTTATACCCAAAATATCTTCTCACAATTTTTCTCTTAGTTCGTAATTGATTAGTCGTAATTTATCACTTCGGATTTAGGTAAGACCCATTATAAACTGATCAATTGTAAACTGTCATATCGGATTTGTAAGAAGAGGTTATGGGTGTAGCATTTTCTATAAAAAAAATGAAGTCTCGGCTTTGGAGTTGGTGACAGTAACAGGGAATTGGGCAAGAGTTATATTTCATTTTCTCCCAGTGATATCGCTAAAGTATTAAAAAATCTTCTATATAATTATCACAAACCCTTTTAAAAATCATCAAACATTTTGTCACAAAATTATGAAAATCCCTCTTATAAGGAGTATTTAATATTTTCTGAGTTTAATATTAAACTATCTCATAGGACAGGAAAATGAAATAATCCAATTGAAAAAATTAAAATGCTTTTCCTTTAACATTTATTTTCTTGAACAAAGTAGAAGAAAAGAGTAGCTATAGAACTGATGGAACTTTTAGCCACTGGAGTTTTTATCCGTCTAGTAGTTTCAGAGTCCCAGAGATTAGTTGAGATGCGCGTAAATAAATCCAGATACCTCCTGCCAATAAAAAAAAATGATGGAACTTTCAAAGAAAGTAGTCTTTCTGAAACTCAAGATTTCAATAGTTATTTATTTTGGGTGTTAGGGAGAGGTGAAAGCGTTCGATTGACTGATCAACTCAAGCCTCGTAAGTCATTGACATTTAATAATACTAATTAGAATACAAGTTAGGCTTATGATAGGTTAATAATAGTACTAAAGTATAATGAAGCTTCTTTGTAAAAAGTTGCTGGGTGAATGACTGATATTCTGGGTCAATGACTGATATTAATACAAAGGAGTATAAGGTTCCAATCGAGAAGAATAACCATGAAAGTTTCAGCTTAGAAACCAAGTGAACCAGTCTTCATCATCGATTCAAAATAACTAAACCAATATCTTTTAACAAAACTTCTTGAACTTGCAGAAGTTTGTAGCCATCCAAATCTCATACGTAGAAATGGGATTAATTCAAGTTACAAACTGAGTTACTTAAATTACTTCAATAACTGATTATTATTCACTTAATTGGTTTTACTTCAGGGTTTCTAAACATAAAAGCATCTGTCATCTGAACTGAAGTGGAAGCTACACCTTGAACTGAATTTCATGTTATAATTGTAGCTAAGAGATTTGAGTTTTATCATAATTGATGTGGATGTGTACAAACCAGAGAAGCCAAAATAAAAACAGTTTATAACCAACAAGCTAGTCTCTTGAACTGATTTAATTAAACCACTCAATTTCAGTATATATAGATATGTACAAACCATATGCAAAAAGTTTAACTAGCTAGAAACAGTAGTGTCTCTATTGTAACTTCCATGGCAGACATTGAAGCTTTGAACAGGGCTCAGTCCAAGTACTTGAGCATTCATTTCCACTCACATCACAACACTTGCAAGCAATTCCAAGCGTTTCAAATATCTTCGTGTATCCTACAATTCACAGACATACATAACATAAGAAACTATAAAACCAAGAATCACAAATTGAATTGAGATAAATAAGCAAATTAAAGGCCGTAATATTTCTTACTCTGTTGAGGTTGGATGGACAGTGGCCTTGCTTCTGCAACTCTTGGTCTATGGGACATCGAAAAACTCATAATTATCAGAATCAGAAATAGACAAGGCTTAGAAATACCCATGATTCAACAGAGAGCACTTCAGACAAAAGTTTTTATCTTCAAATATTTGAAGGTAAACTAACCCAGATAAGACTAGCACTGGTTTTGAACTTTGGAGTATCAGAAATAAGGTAAGATGATAAGTTATATGAAAACAATAGGCAATTATTTTTAAAAGGGATGGTTTTGGTTGGTTCAAAGAAAAAGTTAATTAACAATTAATTAATCAAGAAGGGTGGTGGCTGTTTCTGTTTGAATTCGTGCAAATTAGATTCAAGTGATTAATGAGTTTCTAGAACTAATTGAAATGGACGTGCCACACGTTTCCAAGTTACTTACGTTTCTATGGTGAAGAAATTCAGAGGAAGCTTCACGGGGACCTACCCTGTTTGTCTCTTTATAAACCATGAAAGAAAATAATACATGGGATGTCTTACTCTTGGCTTTATTGGATTTGATTTTAGGGGAGTTTCACACTTTGAGTTTGATATTTATTGTGCCATCTGACACACTATGAAATCAGTATTTTGTGCACTAGAAATTGCTCCATGTAGGTTCAAGACTTTTTTGAGTCATATATTCTGTCTTTATGTATCTGGCGTCTAGTGTTGAAATTTTGCAATAACTATTTACCCTTTTTCTCTTTTTCTTGCGCTGTAAATGCTCAAGAAATTACCTATCACCATGACCATAAATTTGTCAAACGTTAAAGAACTGTGTGTTGACTTCAACTTATGCATTAAAATATTTCAAGGAAACTGTAGAATGCAACTCTTTTTGGGTTTTTCTTGCTGTTTAGGTGATGAGAAACAATTTGTGTATGACTGTTACTCATTCAAATTTTAAAAATGGATTAATATGAGGGGAAGATTAAAAAGAGGAGCCGCAATTGTTGATTATTTCTTTCACTATACAATTAACTACTACTACTCTCTCTGGATAATTGAAACAGATTTAAAAAATGTATAAAACAATTAGTAAATGTTAACAGTTGTTTTGGTGGTTGAACGGTCCGACCAAATCAAGAACAAAGGATCTTCTAAGTCTTGTCTTATTTATATTTTTTAATTTCTTCCCTTCTCGTCGCAGTAGTTTCATGTAAACTAAAATTTCAAAGGATCTTCTAAGTCTTATTTGTGTTATTATATCTTCAGCTAGAGGTGGCGATGGGTATTGTCGTGTTTAAAAATTTAAGGTCCATCATACCATGGGTCATGCCGTACTTAGACCCATACAGTTTTGTGCCTTGTCATGCCATACCGGCTCATGAAATTTGAAGGCCCATGGCATGGCCCGTTATATATCATACTATGCCTTGGGCCTTGCCATGGGCCGACCTATGTGCTTTGTAAAAATATTTTATTTTAATATTTATAAATTATGGTAATTTTGATTTATTATTAATAATTATTATAAAAATATTTTATATTTTATATGTTATATTTAGTGATATTTTGTATTTATATTAATTAAAAATATATAATCACTATGAAATATAATAAAATAATAAGACATTGAAATATTAATTGAATTTCAACACCTTTTTATTACTTATAAGTTAAAATTATAAATTACAGATACAAACTTAGAAATTAAGATTGAAAATTAGTATACATCTTCATTAACATGATTTTGAAGCTTGAAATCTGCCGTTACTAAATCTTTCATACACATAATGGCTTCAATAACACGATTTTAAGTTTAAAATAGTCGTTACCCCCCCTCCCCTCCCGTGCAAGGGGGGTAACAGTTATTTTAAAATAGTCGTTACCCCTTTGCAGAGGGGGGTAACGATTATTTTAAAAAATAGTTATTAATTTTATTTTTTTATTTTTTTCGTGTTGTGCTAGCTCATGAGTTTTTTTTAAGACCTACGGCATGGCTCGCATGTTTTTATGTTGTGTCATGCCGTGTTTTTTTTCCTGCCATGTTTTTTTCGTGCTGGACCGTGCTGTGCCATGGCCCGGTACAGCCCAGCGCCGGCTCCTCCGGCACTAATTTCATGCAAAAAAAGGAAACAGACAAACAAAAATCGTGGGCGGCAGGATAGAACTTGCGCGTGCAGAGCCCACATGATTTCTAGGCATGCCCGTTAGCCAATTATATTTACGTTAAACAATTTTGACTTTTTTTTACTCTAATTAATTTTGCACCTGTTTAGAGCCGGAATGGAAATTATAGATTATCTTCAAAGTTTTTGCTCCCGAATTTGTATTCTAAGCCGATAAACTCGAAATGGGGCCACTTAATTAAATCTAATTAGAAATAATTTTGGCAGATTTGGGAAGAGATGTGGCGATCGAGAGTAGCAATCACAAAACGGTAGATCAATCCATGGATAAGACCAAAGACAAACTAATTATATGATAGTTAACACCCATGTGCCTAGTTGCACCAAACTCTCGTTCGTTTTTAATTCATCACATCAAAATTTATAGTTAGAGTTAAATACTTTGGTCCTTAAGGTTTTGGTCTAAGTTACAATAAAGTCCAAATAGTCATACTTAGCTCAGTGGTGAGCAAATTTTAGGGTAATACCAAAACCGACGAGTACCTGGAGGGTCGTTCCGGCTCTTATCTAGAATCGACCTGTGGGGTCGGTTTCAATCAAACTGGTTGAAACGGTACTATGCTGTTTGGGTCCATTCCCAATTTAGGAACCAAACCGGACCTAGGAATCAGGATCGGAATCGGACTTGAGTGGAATCAGCGGTACTTGGGGTGTATTTGTAATTCTTGTAAATAGTTGGGTGTCTTTGTAATTTTATAAGGTATATTTGAAAATATTGTAAACATGAGGGGTGTATAAATTTTGTGTGAACACCCTGAACCCAGATCGACCGAGTCGGACCGTTCCAAGGGATTGGGCCAGTGCTAGACCACTCACTCATTATTCAAGACTAATTAGCTCCTTGAAGGTAGTGACTTTTTAATTTTTTAAGTAATCTAAAATGTCCCTAATCTTTTCTATGTAAATGAAATTAAATGATAGCTTATTAAAAAAAATAGACAGTTCTTACTGTTAGAACAATCCCATTAATTTAAGAAATAAAAAAAATTAAGATTAAGGGTGTTTTAGACATTTACATTTTTTTTTTTTTTTTCAAAAAGTGATACTGACAGCCATGCCATTGCCAGACCCAATGTTACTTTCAGATTCTATAGGACCTTAAGTTATCAGACTATACCTCAGGCACCAAAATGATTTAAGTCTTAAATATAATAATCAAGTTATAATATTAATGGAGAAATATAAGGAATTAGATGCTGTCGACATGAAATCACATTCATTAATGCAGAGCAGGACTAATCAAAATTCAAAAGAACAGGTGAAGACAAATTTGACTTTAACTTCTACTTTTTATAATCCAACAAAATAGAACATGAAAGATGATGCAATTGCGACAAGTTTCAGCCATAACCTTTACTTATCAACATTTCTGTGAATGTTAAAAGTGCCAAAAATGCCGACTTCCATTGTTTTTATTCCAAAATAGTCATTTGTATTTCCTTAATTGTTTAGGGATATTGGGATTCATTCAATTTGCAAATTTATACTTGAAGAAAAATGGAACCTCCCTTCCTTTAACATTTTTTTTTTTAATTTTGTTTTTATGTAAGATAAAAAAAAAGGGTCAAATTTATATGGAAAAGCAGGAAATTATACTCCTGAATATGACACAAAAGGTCCGCAGCCAATGGGTTATGCCAGCCCAGTTCCTGCCCGAGTCCAACAAAAATTTATGGTCACAACTCTCAAGGCTTTCAATCATGAGTAATGTATACTAAATCTCCTCACAATTTTTCTCATAATTCTTATAATGGTCGTAATATTTATCACCTAAGATTTGATAAGACCCATTACGAGCTGACTATTATAACTGTCATGTCGGATTTAAGAGGAAGTTTGTAAGTGTAGCATTTTCTATAAAAAAAACAAAGTCTGTGCTTTGGAGTTGGTACAGTAACAGGGAACTGGGCAAGGGTTATATTTCATTTTCTGCAGTGATATCGCTAAATTATTAAAAAATCTTCTATATAATTATCACAAACCCTTTTAAAATTATCAACCATTTTGTCACAAAATTATGAAATCCCTCTTATAAGGAGTATTTAATATTTCTGAGTTTAATATTAAACTATCTCAGGACAGAAAAATGAAATAAATCCAATTGAAAAAATAAATGCTTTTCCTTTAACATTTATTTTCTTGAACAAAGTAGAAGAAAAGAATAGCTATAGAAATGATGGAACTTTTAGCTACCAGAGTTTTTATCCGTCCAGTAGTTTCAGAGTCCCAGGGTTAGTTAGATGCGCATAAACAAATCAGATACCTCCGTCAAAAAAAAAAGAAATGATGAACTTTCAAAGAAAGTAGACTTTCTGAAACTCAAGATTTCAATAGTTATTTATTTTGGTGTTAGGAGAGGTGAAAGCGTTTGATTGACTGATCAACTCAAGCCTCTAAGTCATTGACATTTAATAATACTAATTAAGATACAAAAGGCTTGATGAGGTTAATTTTCATAAGGCTACTACTAAATTATAACGAAGCTTCTTTGTAAAAAGTTGCTGGGTCAATGACTGATATTAATACAAAGGAGTATAAGGTTCCAATCGAGAAGAATAACCATGAAAGTTTCAGCTTAGAAACCAAGTGAACCAGTCTTCATCATCGATCAAAATAACTAAACCAATATCTTTTAACAAAACTTCTTGAACTTGCAGAAGTTTTAGCCATCAAATCTCATACGTAGAAATGGGATTAATTCAAGTTACAAACTGAGTTACTTAAATTACTTCAATAACTGATTATTATTCACTTAATTGGTTTTACTTCAGGGTTTCTAAACATAAAAGCATCTGTCATCTGAACTGAAGTGGAAGCTACACCTTAACTGAATTTCATGTTTAATTGTAGCTAAGAGATTGAGTTTTATCAAATTGATGTGGATGTGTACAAACCGAGAAGCCAAATAAAAACAGTTTATCCAACAAGCTAGTCTCTTGAACTGATTTAATTAAACCACTCAATTTCAGTATTATAGATATGTACAAACCATATGCAAAAAGTTTAACTAGCTAGAAACAGTAGTGTCTCTATTGTACTTCCATGGCAGACATTGAAGACAAGATAGAAGACACGTGGAACAATCTAGACTTCAAAGTGGGACCTCTCTTAAATCCGCCAACATTTTACTGCCACGAGTACCTAATGGATAATAACAACCTCCAGCCTTTTCCTTAGAGTTAGTTTTTAGAAGTTGAACCCCATTTTTGACTTTTCCCGTCTTCTTTTAAGACTCAAGACTCTCTCTCAACTCCCTTATCTTTTTATCTTGTCGGACCAAAATCATGTTCTGTCTTCTTCACCTCAACTCTTCCTCTGTTTTATCTTTTTTTAACTCAGATACGTTTTTATTCAATTTTAATTACTAAATTACTAAATAAAATAAATATCTCTGAGTTGTGTTCAGTTAAGTGGGGCCATGACATGAAGAGCGAAAATCTGTGAACTCTGATTCATTGTATTGGATAAGAGAGTTACAGTTAAGCAATAATTAATTTAAAATTAACATTAATTAGGAGGGTCCATGTTTGGCAATGCCGACAAGTCGCAAAGTGATTTTTAAATGGGTCCATCATCCACGTGGAAGAAGCAGTCATTGCGTTGGTTAGCCACCGTGAGTCGTCGCATGATATTCGTGTGTTTGATTTTCAGCCACGTGGACAGTCCAAAAATTTTTCACCTTTCGATTGACCAGTCGATACTTTTACGTATTTAAAATGCTAGAGATAAAAAGACTCTTATAAGGTGACAGATGACGTAACAGTCTTATCACCAATTTTTACATCACATACACTTCTCTTTCTTTTCCTTCCCTTCTTCATTTCTCTCAATCTGCCCTTTGTTGGGTAGATCTAAAAAAATAAAATCTATTGGATATTTTTATTCATATTTTCAACCAGATTTTAAAGATAGCGTTTAGTTGAATATTTGTATAATAGAATCTTGAGAATATTATCTCGACACTTCCTAACCTTTTTATGACTGTTTGAAGATAGTTACAGGCCTATTTGTGAGTTGACTTTTCTTTATTCACTACTTCCTCCACTTTTCTTCTTTCTTCTTTCATGCTTCTTCACGTCACATGTTCACTAATATTATATTAATAAATCACTTATAAAAAAAATATATTAATCAAATATTCAACACGAGTATGAAGTCAAAATACTCTACCAAACATATATTCTATAAATCTTATTTTCGTAATCATAACCCTACTTAACCATCCAATATTATTCTCAAAATCTTATCCAAAATAATGAACCAAACGCACTCCTAATTTTTATTGATTTTCTAAAAAA
Organism: Pistacia vera; assembly: GCF_008641045.1. Taxonomy (NCBI): domain Eukaryota; kingdom Viridiplantae; phylum Streptophyta; class Magnoliopsida; order Sapindales; family Anacardiaceae; genus Pistacia; species Pistacia vera. The sequence goes on along the minus strand of NW_022195877.1, from coordinate 533,500 downwards.
AATTCTGGCCACTCTTATCTCCTTTATCTTCTTTTTCTCATGTCTCTTCTTCCTGTTGTTTTATTTCTTTTTCTTTATATTTTCTTATGGAAAATTCCTTCTCTAAATTTTTTCTATATTCTGCTTCACATTTTCTCAGAAAATTCCATCTCTAAACAAACGATATAATACTAGTAAGCAAGTTTGTTCATAATCATATTCAAACTCTTTAATCCTGGAAATACATCCTCCCAGAAACCTAGGAATAGTCCCTGAAATATTAGCAAAGTTTGCTGAAAACTTCTGCAAAGTCGTTACATTTGTTAAACTCGCAAGAATCTCCCAAGACTCAAAGGAATTATAATCAAGGCTTAATACTTTGCAAAGAAGTTAAACCAGAAAAGAAATCCGGGGGAAATATGAAAAATTGTTGTTATTAAAAAACACTTCTTGAAGAGAAATCAACCCAACAAGAGTTGGGATAGGCCCACTAGGTTTGTCCTTCATCACCTCAAGTATAGTTAGTGAAGTTAAGTTCCTAAGGTCCGGTGGGAGAGTTCCTTTCAGGCCTAGTGAACTGATTTGGATCTTGGTGATCCGATTCTCTCTTCCGTCTCTACACTCGACTTTTTTGAAATTTTCATGAGAAAATATAAGGGAAAATAAAAAAAGGAAAAAGAAATAGAAGAAGAGGAAGAAGAGACGGGAGATAAAGAAGATAGAGGAGATCAAAAATTTTAGAAAAACAATAGGTTTTTATTTTCTTATATCCACAAAATGGAGAGAAGATTGAGGGAGAGAAAGAAGAGAAGGAAAAAAAAGAAAAGAAAAAAGACTAAAGAAAGAGGGTAGGTGATGTGGAAACTGATGATATGATAATTGTCATATCACTTTGTATAAAGAGTTTAAGAATCTTTGTTGCTCTAGCATTTCTCTTTATAGGTATTTGTTTAATTAAATATCGTAATTTAAAATAATTAATGAAGATGAAATATGATTAATTAAAGAAAGATATTTTGAGTTGTCCCATGCAATAATGCATAACAAACGCCCAGGTTAACCAAAACCTAGAATTATAAGATAAGAGCAAATGGTATCTGTTTAATATATCATTTTATTGAATCAAATCTGTTATGGGCAATAGATGAAGATATGGTAACTATTCATTTTACACTTGTTGGATTATAATTAAAATTAAACTTATAAATTAAATGAAGACTTTTTGCATGTGCGTGAAGAAGCAGATCATCTAAATTCCTTGTCGTTTCTTCACGACTTTAAGAATTTGTATTCTAAGCCGATAAACTCGAAATGGGGCCACTTAATTAAATCTAATTAGAAATAATTTTGGCAGATTTGGGAAGAGATGTGGCGATCGAGAGTAGCAATCACAAAACGGTAGATCAATCCATGGATAAGACCAAAGAGACAAACTAATTATATGATAGTTACACCCCATGTGCCTAGTTGCACCAAACTCTCGTTCGTTTTTAATTCAATCTAACATCAAAATTTATAGTTAGAGTTAAATACATTTTGGTCCTTAAGGTTTTGGTCTAAGTTACAATAAAGTCCAAATAGTCATACTTAGCTCTAGGGGTGAGCAAATTTTTAGGGTAATACCAAAACCGACGAGTACCTGGAGTGTCAGTTCCGGCTCTTATCTAGAATCGACCCTGTGAGGGTCGGTTTCAATTCCAAACTGGTTGAAACCGGTACTATGCTTGTTTGGGTCCAGTTCCACCAATTTAGGAACCAAACCTGGACCTAGGAATCAGGATCGGAATCGGACTTGAGGTGGAATCAGCGGGTACTTGGGGTGTATTTGTACTTCTTGTAAATAGTTGGGTGTCTTTGTAATTTTCATAAGGTATATTTGAAAATATTGTAAACATGAGGGGTGTATAAATTTTGTGTGAACAATACCTGAACCCAGATCCGACCGAGTCTAGGACCGGTTCCAAGGGATTGGGCCAGGTGCCTAGACCCACTCACTCATTATTCAAGACTAATTAGCTCCTTGAAAGGTAGTGACTTTTTAATTTTTTCAAGTAAATCTAAAATGTCCCTAATCTTTTCTTATGTAAATGAAATTAAAAATTGATAGCATTATTAAAAAAAAATAGACAGTTGCTTACTGTTAGAACAATCCCATTAATTATAAGAAATATAAAAAAAATTAACAGATTAAGGGTGTTTTAGACATTTACATTTTTTTTTTTTTTTTTTTCAAAAAGTGATACTGACAGCCATTGCCATTTGCCAATGACCCAAATGTTACTTTCAGATTCTATAGGACCTTAAGTTATTCAGACTATACCTCAGGCACCAAAATGATTTAAGTCTTAAATATAATAATCAAGTTAATAATATTAATGGAGAAATACTAAGGAATTAAGATGCTGTCGACATGAAATCACATTCATTAATTGCAGAGCAGGACTAATCAAAATTCAAAAGAACAGGTGAAGACAAATTTGACTTTAAACTTCTACTTTTTATAATCCAACAAAATAGAACATGAAAGATGATGCAAATTGCGACAAGTTTCAGCCATAACCTTTACTTATCAACATTTCTGTGAATGTTAAAAGTGCCAAAATATGCCGACTTCCATTGTTTTTATTCCAAAAATAGTCATTTGTATTTCCTTAATTGTTTAGGGATAATTTGGGAATTCATTCAATTTGCAAATTTATACTTGAAGAAAAATGGAACCTCTCCCTTCCTTTAACATTTTTTTTTTTAATTTTGTTTTTATGTAAGATAAACAAAAAAAAGGGTCAAATTTATATGGAAAAGCAGGAAATTATTAACTCCTGAATATGACACAAAAGGTCCGCAGCCCAATGGGTTATGCCAGCCCAGTTCCTGCCCGAGTCCAACAAAAATTTTATGGTCACAACTCTCAAGGCTTTCAAATCATGAGTAATGCTATACTTAAAATCTCTCCTCACCAATTTTTTCTCATAATCTCTTATAACTGGTCAGTAATAATTTATCACCTAAGATTTAGATAAGACCCATTACGAGCTGACCTATTATGAGCTGTCATGTCGGGTTTATAGGAGGAAGTTTGTAAGTGTAGCATTTTCTATAAAAAAAACAAAGTCTTGCCTTTGGAGTTGGTAACAGTAACAGGGAACTGGGCAAGGGTTATATTTCATTTTCTTGCAGTGATATCGCTAAAGTATTAAAAAATCTTCTATATAATTATCACAAACCCTTTTAAAAATTATCAACCATTTTGTCACAAAATTATGAAAATCCCTCTTATAAGGAGTATTTAATATTTTCTGAGTTTAATATTAAACTATCTCACAGGACAGAAAAATGAAATAAATCCAATTGAAAAAATCAAAATGCTTTTCCTTTAACATTTATTTTCTTGAACAAAGTAGAAGAAAAGAATAGCTATAGAAATGATGGAACTTTTAGCTACCAGAGTTTTTATCCGTCCAGTAGTTTCAGAGTCCCAGGGTTAGTTGAGATGCGCATAAACAAATTCAGATACCTCCGGTCAAAAAAAAAAGAAATGATGGAACTTTCAAAGAAAGTAGACTTTCTGAAACTCAAGATTTCAATAGTTATTTATTTTGGGTGTTAAGGAGAGGTGAAAGCGTTTGATTGACTGATCAACTCAAGCCTCTTAAGTCATTGACATTTAATAATACTAATTAGAATACAAGAAAGGCTTATGATAGGTTGAATTTTCATCCAAGGCTACTACTAAATTATAACGAAGCTTCTTTGTAAAAAGTTGCTGGGTCAATGACTGATATTAATACAAAGGAGTATAAGGTTCCAATCGAGAAGAATAACCATGAAAGTTTCAGCTTAGAAACCAAGTGAACCAGTCTTCATCATCGATTCAAAATAACTAAACCAATATCTTTTAACAAAACTTCTTGAACTTGCAGAAGTTTCTAGCCATCAAAATCTCATACGTAGAAATGGGATTAATTCAAGTTACAAACTGAGTTACTTAAATTACTTCAATAACTGATTATTATTCACTTAATTGGTTTTACTTCAGGGTTTCTAAACATAAAAGCATCTGTCATCTGAACTGAAGTGGAAGCTACACCTTGAACTGAATTTCATGTTATAATTGTAGCTAAGAGATTTGAGTTTTATCATAATTGATGTGGATGTGTACAAACCAGAGAAGCCAAAATAAAAACAGTTTATAACCAACAAGCTAGTCTCTTGAACTGATTTAATTAAACCACTCAATTTCAGTATATATAGATATGTACAAACCATATGCAAAAAGTTTAACTAGCTAGAAACAGTAGTGTCTCTATTGTAACTTCCATGGCAGACATTGAAGCTTTGAACAGGGCTCAGTCCAAGTACTTGAGCATTCATTTCCACTCACATCACAACACTTGCAAGCAATTCCAAGCGTTTCAAATATCTTCGTGTATCCTACAATTCACAGACATACATAACATAAGAAACTATAAAACCAAGAATCACAAATTGAATTGAGATAAATAAGCAAATTAAAGGCCGTAATATTTCTTACTCTGTTGAGGTTGGATGGACAGTGGCCTTGCTTCTGCAACTCTTGGTCTATGGGACATCGAAAAACTCATAATTATCAGAATCAGAAATAGACAAGGCTTAGAAATACCCATGATTCAACAGAGAGCACTTCAGACAAAAGTTTTTATCTTCAAATATTTGAAGGTAAACTAACCCAGATAAGACTAGCACTGGTTTTGAACTTTGGAGTATCAGAAATAAGGTAAGATGATAAGTTATATGAAAACAATAGGCAATTATTTTTAAAAGGGATGGTTTTGGTTGGTTCAAAGAAAAAGTTAATTAACAATTAATTAATCAAGAAGGGTGGTGGCTGTTTCTGTTTGAATTCGTGCAAATTAGATTCAAGTGATTAATGAGTTTCTAGAACTAATTGAAATGGACGTGCCACACGTTTCCAAGTTACTTACGTTTCTATGGTGAAGAAATTCAGAGGAAGCTTCACGGGGACCTACCCTGTTTGTCTCTTTATAAACCATGAAAGAAAATAATACATGGGATGTCTTACTCTTGGCTTTATTGGATTTGATTTTAGGGGAGTTTCACACTTTGAGTTTGATATTTATTGTGCCATCTGACACACTATGAAATCAGTATTTTGTGCACTAGAAATTGCTCCATGTAGGTTCAAGACTTTTTTGAGTCATATATTCTGTCTTTATGTATCTGGCGTCTAGTGTTGAAATTTTGCAATAACTATTTACCCTTTTTCTCTTTTTCTTGCGCTGTAAATGCTCAAGAAATTACCTATCACCATGACCATAAATTTGTCAAACGTTAAAGAACTGTGTGTTGACTTCAACTTATGCATTAAAATATTTCAAGGAAACTGTAGAATGCAACTCTTTTTGGGTTTTTCTTGCTGTTTAGGTGATGAGAAACAATTTGTGTATGACTGTTACTCATTCAAATTTTAAAAATGGATTAATATGAGGGGAAGATTAAAAAGAGGAGCCGCAATTGTTGATTATTTCTTTCACTATACAATTAACTACTACTACTCTCTCTGGATAATTGAAACAGATTTAAAAAATGTATAAAACAATTAGTAAATGTTAACAGTTGTTTTGGTGGTTGAACGGTCCGACCAAATCAAGAACAAAGGATCTTCTAAGTCTTGTCTTATTTATATTTTTTAATTTCTTCTCATCTTCTCGCAGTAGTTTCATGTAAACTAAAATTCCAAAGGATCTTCTAAGTCTTATTTGTGTTATTATAATTTCTTCTATCTTCAGGTAGAGGTGGCGATGGACCGTGCTGTACCTAAAAATTCAAGGTCTATCGTGCCGTGGGTCGTGCCGTACCAAGACTCACACAGTTTTGTGTTTTGTCGTGCCATGTCGGCCCACGAAATTTGAAGGCCCACGAAATTTGAAGGCCCACGGCATGGCTCGTTATATATCGTATTGTGCCTTGGGCCAGTCCACGTGCTTTGTGAAAATATTTTAGTTTAATATTTAAAAATTATGGTAATTTTGATTTATTATTAATAATTATTATAAAAATATTTTATATATTATATTTAGTGATATTTTGTATTTATATTAATTAAAAATATATAATCACTATGAAATATAATAAAATAATAAGACATTGAAATATTAATTAAATTTCAATAATTTTTTATTATTTATAAGTTATAATTATAAATTACAAATACAAACGTGAAAATCAAGATTGAGAATTAGTATACATCTTCATTTTCATTAATTTCTAAATTCTTAAAATCTTCAAATATATCTTCATTAATACAATTTTGAAGCTTGAAATCTATCGTCACCAAATCTTTCATACACATAATGGCTTCAATAACACTATTTTAAGTTTAAAATAGTCGTTACAAATCACCCCCCGTCCCCCCCTCCCCCCGGGCGGGGTGCAGGGGGGTAATAGCTATTTTAAAATAGTCGTTACCCCCTTGCAGAGGGGGGTAACGATTATTTTAAAAAATAGCTATTAATTTTATTTTTTTCATGTGGTGTCAGTCTATAAACTTTTTTTAAGGCCTACGGCATGACTTACATCTTTTTATGTTGTATCATGCCGTGTTTTTTTTGTGCTGGACCGTGATGTGCCATGGGCCAGTACAGCCCACCGCCGGCTCCTCCGGCACTAATTTCATGTCAAAAAGGAAACAGACAAACATAAATCGTGGGCGGCAGGATAGAACTTGCGCGTGCAGAGCCCACAAGATTTCTAGTCATGCCCGTTAGCCAATTATATTTACGTTAAAGAATTTTGACTTTTTTGTACTCTAATTAATTTTGCACCTGTTTAGAGCCGGAATGGAAATTATAGATTATCTTCAAAGTTTTTGCTCCCTTAGTTAACTATTTTATGTTTTTTATAATAGTATTTTTTTAAGAAAAAAAAAAAAAGAAAACTTGAGTTATTTTTATGACAAAAAGGCAATTATTAATATTTTGAGAGTTAAATTTTAAGAATATTAAAACAGATACATTTTTAGATTTTTATGATAGAATAGTAAGATAGAATAGAATAATAATAGTGAACTAAAAAGGTCTTTTATTATTATTATTTTAGTACTGGTACATAATTATTATATGATACTATTGTTAACAAATTGAGAATGGTACATATTAAGCAAATCCTACCAAAATTAACCAGTATTGAGTAACTTGATCGTAACAAAAAAAAAAAAAAAGATTTTATGAGCTATTGAGTTCAAATCTCCCTATACACTAATAAGGATTATCATTATGACTCTTACCCATGCACTAATAAGCATTATCATTAGGACTCGTACCCAGTCAATAATTTAAAAACTCCACTGATTAGTTGAGATACAGTTAAATTGACCTAAACACCCTTGATGATAAAATAATAATTAAAAAAAAAAACCCTTACGAAAATTGCGTTGGAACTCGTAAGTTTAGTCTAATGCCCAATACCAATGGGCCGGCAACAGGTTCACTGAAGTTATTGGTTTTTAAACATTTCCAATTTTTCTTTTACTTTCAAGTGAAAATATCATAATACACAACTTAAACCTCTTCAAACTATTTATATATATAAACTAAAAGCTTACAACATGTTTCCAGTCTCACCCGAACAAAATAAATAGGAAAAAATTCCAAGGAAGTATAAACTGGAAATCATGTATTTAATTCTAACTCTAGTAAACATTATTGACGACACTCTTTAATAGGGAAATCCCTAAATAAAATCCGAACCACCAGGGAAGTGCTCCAGGTCTGGATGATTCCCACCACCGGGCCTTCGAGGGTTCCTACAAGAGAACGAAAGCAGAAAATGTCAAATTTCCAACGTTTGGTTAATGAGGGCATGTCTCTGTTCCGATACTCAAAGACTTGATAGAATAATCCTCAAAACTTTAAAGATAAAAAAAAAAACAATTTGAGAACTACCATTATAACATAAGTTCAATTCTATCTAATGTACCTTGCAAATCTGTTGGGCTCAAAGCCCGGAACACCTGGTGGGCCATAGGGATCAAAACGAGCACCTGGAGGAACACCCCTGCAACAAAACCAAAAATCGAAAAATAATTAGACCCTAAGCATAAGCGAAAGATATGAAATAGAGATATTTTTAAATAACCCACGGTTGTCCTCCGAAGAAGCCAGGCTCTCCACCAATTCCTCCACCAAACCAGCGAGGATCATCTGGTCCTGTATCCAGTATCCACATATTCAAAGTCAATAAATTGGAGAGGTTATGATGAACTTATGTGCAAAAAACTCACAAATTTGACTGGTTTTACAAACCTATAAGCATGCTGCCACCGCTGCCAGGATCCCTTCTGAAGGTAGTTAAAACAGATACATAGTTATGACACAACTGTATTGAAATAGAAATGACCAGCAAAACAAGCAATTGATTTGGCATAGTTCAGTACCTTGGGTACATTCCAGCACCAGAACCAGGAAAAAGATCACTAACACCACCTGGATTAACAGGAGGAAGCACGACTCTACAAGCAAGCCACAAAACACTAAGTTAGGGGGATCCTACATTAGGGGCTAGTTGAAGGATAAACTACCCAAGAAAACAAGGATGAGTCATCCATATAACAGAAACATGATTACTCAATTCCAATCTGTAGAAAACAATCATCTGGAAATATGATAAGGTGACAAAATAAGCACTTATTGTGATACAACCAATGGTGCAACCTCTTTTTTTAAGGGGTTTCAATGAACTTAATGAAAAAGAATACATATGCCATGACAAAATACCAGGCAAACAAAATAACAACTTGAAAAGCTCATTCTGAACATGGAATGCCAAAGTTCCTAAACAGTAAGGTAATCGACTTTCCACTTCATAGACTAAACAGCAGATTGATTTAGTTTAGTGGGTCAATCTTGAATATCATTAGCACTTGGTACTTGTGCAAAGGAGTAAGAAGCACAACTGTGACTGCCTCTCCAGAACATAATGACCAAATTACAAACAAGTATTGGAAACTTTATCTCTAGAAAGCAGAAAAGAAACAAATTGATGAAATAAGCATAACATCTCTATCCAAGTTTGATATATGAAAGTTTTATTGGTTACTATAAAGGGCGTGAACTGGCCAAATGCAATCGTAGGGCTAGGCACCTAATAAGTCCACAGCCTGAGGTCATAGAGATTGGCAATATGCCTGGACAAAATAGTAAACAAAACTTATGACCACTCATCCCATGCCAGTCTATCATCTATTGCCTATTGCCATAATAGCTTCACTTACATCAACAACTACGTTTTCACAATCTTAGACAAAAGAATTGGATGCATCAATAATTCTAGTATTACATGGTCCAGATGTGCAACTATGAAAATACATGGATTAAGTAAACTTATGACCTTCCACAATTATTTATAGAAAAAGTGGCAGAAAAAAAGTAATTAAAAAAAGGGAAAGAAAAGAAATGAAAAAGTTTACCCTGAAGGATGAGGTTGAGGGCCCGTAGGCTCATAAATTCCAACACCATGATCATTTATATTACGCCTTGACCCCTCGCCAGTTACCAAACTGCAAAGCACAAGATCAAAATCAGTGAAATGCTAATAATGGAAAGCATCCTTGCTATGCATCTCTAGACTCTGGGTAGTTTTAACAGTCAAAATGAACCAGACAACAGCTCCAATCTTCAAAAAAACATAATTCTTATTCAACTTAATAGTCCACTTTGTAAACTAAAATGCATACTAAAGCTTTGATGAAAAGGCTACATTCACGACAAAGAAACATTTTCTCCAAAATTGATGGAGCTTTGCCCAACACATACTACACTGAATATCCATCTATTCCTTTGTCTAATATTTAAGTTCAACAGCACACCCACAAAAATTTTATTTCTTTATAAGTAGTACAAACATATAATGCATATGAAGGTGGTCAAATAAATTGGTCAATCCAGAACAGGCAAGCAATCCGTACTCTATTCTTTATCATAAATAAAGTCAAGAAGAACAAGAATTGAACATAAACAATGAAGAATATTTGTATACTATCATAGTCACAACATGGCTTAAATGCATTTAGTTTTTCATTCTCAAATATAAGCTACAACAACATTAACACTTACTGAAATCATCATGCTTCAGCATCGACCAAGACAGATACAAACTTAATCAAAAGTAACGGACCCTAACTAATTCAAAGCATGAAACAGTAATTACCTTGATAGTTTCGGAGAACCATTTAATTTACTCAAAATCTCAGTATCTAAAAACTTAACAAGCTTATCCAAATTCTTGAACTGCCCAGAGTAATTCGCGGTGCCGTCTTCCTCAACGTATTGCCCAACACTACCACCGACACCATAAATTAAAGATAAACAAGTGAAAAAAATAAAAATTGAATTAGTTACAAATCAAGAGCGACAAGAATCGTACTCAATTTCGAGATGTACGGGTTCAGACGCCCCTTGAGCCAAGGCGTCCACGACCAGTATGTTGCCCATCACGAGACACTTCACCAGCACTTTCTTTGAACCGTTCTCAGGGTTTATATACACAAACGCGTAATTATCTTCCAGGTCGTTCCATTGATCAAGTCCCACCTCATCTAAGCAACCAAACATAAGAATGCACTCAGTAAAAAGAAACGAAAAAAGAAAATGATTGATTAAAAATTAACAATTAACAATTAACAATTTAAAGATGAGATGAGTGATAACCAGTGGAGGGAGAGGAGAAGGAAGCATCAGCGGAAGAGCCGGTGGCGGTTAACACATGTCCCGAGGCGAGAAAAGAAGCGTGAACTAAGAAGGCAAGTTTATCGTGATTGTTTCTAAAGGTTGGCCTGGCGGCCCTAATCACGGCCATCACAGATTTCTCGTCGACCATAGCTGGCTGTTTGGATGATTCGGTTTCGGTTTGATTCTGGTTGGTTTTAGAGAGTACGAGGGAATTCTTTTGAGAAATCAAAAGACGGTGAGAGATATGGCGGTTCCGTTTGCTTTATGGCCTCACCTGGCTAGTCAAGCTGGCTTTTACAGCAAGAAAGCACAAGTTATTTTAATTAATAAACAACCTTTTCCCACCCAAGGTTTGCCTTAATGACACTTTCCCACCCAAAGATAATATTACGTTACTATCCAAAGGCGAATCCAACCAATTTTGACGGCAAAATTTCTCTCCGTTACCTCCGGTCCCTTCTCTACAAAACCCCTCTCACTCTGGCATCTGATTTCTCACTGATCGTCGACCATCGCCAAACTAAGGTTTCCTATTCTTATTTGATTTCTAGCGACGAATATTCAATCGGTCACCGTAATTTGATCCACTGGCCTCCACTCTGAAAAAACCTTCTTACCCTAGCTCCTGGTAACTCACCAAACATCGGTTGAGAAAGTGAAGCAGTAGCGGATCCAGGAATTTCTTTTAGGGTGGGCCAAAATAAAAATTTATTATACATTACTATTTTTATCCATTAATATTTTTGTTAGGGTGGGCCAAAATATATAAATTATACATATTAATATAAAAAAAAAATTGAGGAAGTGGCTGGATCCGCCACTGAAATGAAGTGTGTTTAGGGTATTAACAGAATATAAATGTGGGTGAAAAAGTGGTATTTTAAAACTTTTTGCGTGGAAAAGTTGTAAGGCAAACCTTGGGTGGGAAAAGTTTACTCTAAAATTAATAGCAAATTAAGTGCATCCTTGTATTAAATTGCAAATATTCCAATTAAATTACTAATATGACAATAAAATCCAGCCCATTCGATGAAGGGCCCAAGATGAGGCCCGCTATACCCTTCTGGCCGTAAAGATTGATTTATTTCTAAAGTTGATAAAAAATAAATTGCAATTTATGACAAAATTGTCCAGTAATTGAAGACAAAAATTTTAAATTTTTAGTAGAAATAATTATATCTAATTTATGATATAAATTCTTTACAGTTTAAAACATAGTAGTGGCAAACTCATGGGTGTAACCAAAAGTGTATAATTACAACAATCAAAATTTAAGCATTAAACTGATTATTATCTGCCTTGTGTCTTCCAGTGGCTCTTATGTAACAGAAAACTGCTACTAAAAAGGTGGTAGCTAGTCCTCCAAGAATCACACCACCTCCAGCAACTGACTTGTCAACGGAATGGTGATTGTTCTTCAGATGGATCTCCTGTCCTTCAACTCTCAAGTTCTCTTCCTTGTTTGATTCATTTGAAGCTTTTTTATCAGAAGAATTCCCACTTTCTTTTGCCGCTTCGGGTGTTTCAGATGGGCTGAAACCTGCTTCCGATTGGTGCTTTCCAAGTTTCCGTATTGAAGGTGTTTGGCTGCTCGATGGACTCTGTGCCGGTGGATTTGAGTGGAGAATGTGTTGGGTATTTTCAGTAGCCATGGCTAGACCAAGAAAAGCACAGGCTAAGATGGAGCAAAGAAGAAAAACTTGAGCCATTCTTTGAATTTTTGTGTGCTGCAGAAGGTTAAGTTTTTCTTTTTTTCAAGCAGTAGAGGTAAGAGGCTGATTTGAGGGGCCATATATAGGGAGATTTCTGCATTAAAAAGGAGATCCTCCAATCGTGTGGATTTGATGGAAATTTCCATCTGGTGGATTTCATTATTAATATAATTAATAGATTAATTTGGGGTTAATGGGGTTGTCTGTTGAATGGGGGAAAGTGCAGAAGATACAATTGGAATCTTTATTCTTTAGAATATTAGAATACTTAGAATACAACTAAGATCTAAACTAAGGAACAAGATCTCTAATATGTTTATTTGTAAGCTGTAATGCATTTGGATTCAATTATTAGTAGGTTACAGAAGAAAAAATTAATTAATTAATTAATTTAACACAGGCTCTGCTCCCCATAATTTCTTAATGAGATACAGAAGATGGCAAGAAGTTGCTAAATATGCTTAAAAAAAACTGTTCAGGGTTCCAAGAAAAGTTCAAATTTGTATTGTTCCAGTTAATAAATCATTCATTAACCCTAAAAACGAGAAATTTTGCTAATTAACCGATGCATGCTGTCACTGGAAGGTTTTTTTTTTTTTAAAAAATTTATGACAGGAGGTGCTCGGACATCTCAACTAATCCCCTGAGACCTTGAAATCATTTGTCGGATAAGAGTTTCAGTGGCTACCCTATTAGTAATAGAGGAGAGACTTTTTTTTTTTTTTTTTTAATGACCGAGAGTGTCCGAACCAGTTTACATGCACTTCAACTAATCTGTCACGACCCTAGAACTATCGGCCAGGTAAACGCTCTAATGATTACCCCTATTAGCAACTGAGAAAGGGACCTCTTGAGTAATACATTCAAGAATTCTTATTTAATCACTCAATCACTCAGAAGTATTTCCTATCATTAAAAGTTGAATAGAGTAACTAGTAAAAGTCACGGATGAAATTTTTTAATACTATTTGTCTTTAGATGCAGGCAAATCATGGCAACTTTGCTGGTTAATTTGAGGATCGCCCTACTTCTGTCTAGGGTACATTAGAACAAATGTAATTCTAAAATAATTGTTTCCTAAATTATAATTCAAGAATGAAACAAGAAGAAAACATGTTTCCCCTTTGATTTACACCAAAACCTTTTTCCATTTCTCTTGTCTTTTACTCATCTATGTTCATGAATTGGTCTCCAATAGTTATTGAAAGCACAAAAGGAACATAGTTAAACAAAGTTTCATCAAAGCGTGGTGCTGAATTAGAGAATCTTAAGAAGAATTTCTTGTCTGTAAATTATCATTAGGCACTGGTTTTCTGATGCTTGTTTGTTTGATAACCGTAGACTGATACCTCAGAATGGTTGGGTCTATGATATGGAAGTTGCATAATAGGATTCATGAGGAATATATGTATGTCTGCAGGAGAGTATCATTTGAGAAGAGTATGAATTGTAGGTATATCATTCGTTAAGGTCAATGCGAATTGGGGCCATCTTGGAATTTGTCCTCTACATTTGCGGAAGAGTGTCCTGGAAACTTGAGACACGAGGTGTGAAGAAGGTAATTTATAATGTGGCAAGACCTGAAAAAACTAATGTGGTTTGCCTTTGTATATGGGAACAGTGAAGGTTTTTGACACCTTGGAGTGAAGAGTCCGATGGCAGAGTCTCAATATATTATGAAGGGCTCTGTTTCTGTCAGTTACTGTCTCTGCATTATGGGAATTTGATTGCGCTGGGGAGTTGATTCATAATTCAACAACAATTGTTTACTGGTGAATAGTGATTCTGTGCCAGCTCAAATTTGTTGATGGTCAAACCCAGTAGGGTAACATGTTGGGGGAGATGCACGTGCAGTAGCTAACCAGTTACAACCCCGGAGCAGGCCTAGTTGGGTTTAATTTACTGAATCCGATGAATCTGCATTTTCATCCACCAATTTTCAGATTTTTGTTAGCATTTTGTTGAGTAATTGATGTTATACATATATTCCGTATTGCAAGTCAAGTTTAAAGATTGAAGGCAGAATCGCTGAAAGTTCTTTTTATTTGGACATGGAAATTAATTGAATATTTCTCATTTCTGCCTTGTAAATGTCAAACATTTCTTCTTATTTTGCTTGCTCTGTTCTCATGTTTAGAAGAAAATTCGCCATTAAATGTGAATAATATGGTAATGGAACAATTTCAATAACCAAAACTAAAACAGCTTTTGCTAAATATTCACAGAGGTTCCCCAACAAATATGGCTACATTGCAGCCAAAGACAGTTTTATATCAGAGGTACAAACTACTACTCAAATGGAGAGTATCATAATTCATAAATTGTATTACATTATGCATGAGATTTCAGAGAATAATACTGCTCCTACTGTAAAAATTCTCAATGGCACGTTTAAACTCTGTTTTATTTATTAAAATTGTTCAATTAACATATAATTGCGAATTATCTTCGAAACTTGGGAACAGAGCTAACAGAACAAGAAGAAATCCTTGGTACCAAAATCTATACTTCATTGATAATATGTACTAACACACCTTCAATCTTGGCCCTCAATGTGAAAATTCTCATTAGATTCACATTATGTCAGGCAGTATGATCTTTTCCTCAGGGCAATAACTATTAAATTTGTTCATACTTTTAAAAGAGGCTTTTATTAGATTTAGTTGATAAATTTGTTCATACTTTTAAAAGTTCCTTGTTCCTCCATGAATCCTTCATTTGCAGTTACAGAAAAGCCCAAAAAGATGAAGCTGATAAATCATGAAATCCAACCCCCCCCCAAACAAAAAAAAAAAGAAAAAAATTTTGAAGAAGCAGGTAAAACATGACATTACAAAAAAACCGAAGAGAAAAAGCTGATGAAAATTTACCAAAAAACCTATAGAGAAGCTGACGGAATTACAGAAAAACCCAAAGAGAAGAAGCTGACCAAAATCGAAATTAAGTGAAAAAAAAAAAAAAAAAGAAGCTGATAAAACATGTAATTACAAGTAAAGCCAAAGAGAAGTAGCTGAGAAAACATGTAATTACAAAATACCCAACGAGAAGAAGCTGACAAAACATGAATTACAAAACAAACCAGAGAGAAGAAGCTGATAATAAAACATGGTAATATTACAAAAGCAACCCAAAGAGAAGAAGATGATAAAACATGGTAAAATTACAAAAGCAACCTAAATAGAAGAAGATGATAAAACACAGTGAAATTACAAAAAAGCCCAAAGAGTAGAAGCCGATAAACATTGTGAAACTACAAAACAACCCTTTAAAGAGTAGAACTCTCTGTAGAAGCTGATAAAACATGGTGAAATTACGAAAACCCGACGAGTAGAAGCCGATAAAAGATTTGACATTACATAATTACAACATAGCCAACGAGTAGAAGCTGATAAAACATGGGGAATTTACAAAATACCCAACGAGTAGAACCTAAAAAAAAATCGAAATTACAAAAATATCCAAAAAGATGCACCAGCCGGGAATCGAACCCGGGTCTGTACCGTGGCAGGGTACTATTCTACCACTAGACCACTGGTGCTTGCTTTCGAAGGAAAGACATCATTATTATTAAAGACTATTACTTGACAGTCCACATATCCGTAACTCTTTTTGCAGCCACAAGCTCTTCTCCTCTCTTTCCACTTCCCTGCAAAATCTGGTTCTCATTAAGCAGATTGATTAATCTGTTGAAAATCAAACCCACAATCTCCGCCTTCACTTCACTAAAATTTTCATGTCTTCAATCTTGCAAATGTCTCTTTCACTCACAACCCCACCTCTATCTCACTCTCAAAACCTCTCCTTCTCAAAAACACTAACATCTCCAATCCCACTCTTCCTCCGCACCAAACTCTCCAACCTCTCCCTTCACCACCACCACCAAAAATCAACTATAATCCGAATGGGAGGCGGGCCCAGAACTTACCCAGGTGGGGTCTCCAAGTGGCAGTGGAAACGCATGCAAGCCAAGAAAGCCAAACAGCTCCTCAAGGCCCGACTCTCCCGCGAGAGGCAAATATACGAAATGCGGAAGAGAGCCGAACTCAAAGCCGCCGTTTCGGAACTCGAACGGCCTTGGGAAGTCGTTGAAAAAGCCCCCACGCTTTTTTCGGTCACCGCCGATGAACAAGTCAAAGTCTTGGCCGACCGGTTTCAGAGACCCGGTGGGTTTGACCTCTGGACCGAAAAGGATGGGCCCCAGTTGTTTGAGACCCCTGATGGCTTACCCTCTGCCAGGTTTTTTCCCAAAGGAGTTGTTCATAGTGTGAAACCGTACGGACTTATTGCTTCAGAGAGGAGTCAACTAGAGAGTGAAGAAGATGAGAACAAATTTGATTCTGAAGAGTTGGATTCTGTGGAGGTAACGAGCAGAAATAGTTCTGGTGAAAATGGTAGAAATTTCAGGAGGAAAGGGAAGAGGAGGAGGTTTAATATGGCTAAGAATTCTGACTCAAGACGAGATTGAATTACTAGTTTTTGGTAATGTTTTTCAATCTTCTTGATAATGGATTTGTTTTGTTGCATATCAAAGATGTATACGGATGAATGATTTGTATATCCAGACTTTCATTAGCTCATGTTGTAATTAATTAATAAGTTCTGAATAGTTCTTATGGACTTGCTTTTACATGGTGTAGTTAGTTAATTTTACTAGCAATTTCTGGGAGATATGTTTCAACTTTGTTGCTTGGTTACAATAATATGGGGTGGAGTGTACCAATAGTGTTTAAGCTATGTCCGGGTGTGTGTTGGAAAAAATTGATGGTTCTTTTACATTTAAAGAACATGCATTTAAACTCATAAGTATTGCTGCTACTTGATTTTGTTAAACTTATGTGGATTCATGTGGTTGACGTTGATATATCATACCAGTTGCGTCACGGATAGTGAGTTGTATACAAATGTAGAAACTGGCAGCGATTTAACATATGATGCTTGATCCCAAGTGGAAACTAATTTGATTTCTGTTTGGACTAGTTTGATATCATTTTTTCTACAGCAGTGTTTACTTATGGGTTGGCAGAAGAAACTATTCTTGTTGACCTGGTTCTGAACTGTTTGAATTCAGGGTCATTCATGCTTGGTCATGACATTTGAACATGTTGATATAGGAGTAAAATCATCCTCTAGTGACTGAGTTTTATCTAAAGTAGCTTATGGTGAGTAATAGATAAGCTGCATATTGGAATGAAAAATTGTCTAATAGTTTGAAAACTGAAGGAAGGGTTCATAGAAAATTCTAGATTTTGCCATTCCATGGCTAATCGAATCTCTGTTTGTTCATTCATTTTTGGATGATGGTCCATATGATATTACCTAGAGAGGGCTGTGCAAAGATTTCAAATGCAGGGGGCTGATATGCTCTTTCTTTGTTAATGGCGCAAGGTAAAGATTTTTTGAGGAATTTCTTGAACTGTAGGGCATATGGGTAGTTAGGATGCCTTAGATAAATGGAAGAGATGGAAAATAATACAGCCACCGACAGTAGTGCACCGAATGACGTGACAAAATTCTGACCGTTGATTAATTTTAACTTAATATTAATCAATGGTCAAGATTTTGTCATGTCATTCGGTGAACTACCGTCGGTGGCTGTAGCATTACTCGGAAGAGATTGTCTTAGTTGTGTCAGAGATTAAGGTTGTGAACATCGAAAGTTTTGCAGGGTTGGCAGTTGAGTGTTTATGTTGTTGGGTAACAGAATAACTTCTTGAAGAGGTTTTTTTCGTCTTTGTTGTTAGAGATAATAAACAATGACACAGTACCTTTGCTTGGTTCGTTCCTTGAGGATCAATCTTGCTGTATCATATGAGATACTGGTCGGTTGTAAATAGACAAACTTTAGAACATCTGACATATATTCCTCCAAACTTCAGGTGGAGGCTTTGTTATATGGTCAATTAGCCTCAATACTCCTAACTCCAAGATATGCAATTTGGACGGTTCTTTGAGGATATTATTTGTGTGCTGCAGCTATATTGATATTTGTAACTCCAAATAAAATTTGCTAACTTTACTGATTGTGTTTAGATAAACAAGTTTAGAATCGATTGCAGACAATGCTTTAAGTTGTTGCAGGTCTGCAAGCATTCTCAGCATCATTGGAAGCTTCTGTGATTTTGTCAATCTTATTTGCATATGTACAATTATCTGGTGATATATGTGCTTCTTTTGGGCTGTGGTGATCTATGTTTTGCTCTGTCTGAGTGTTTTGAAAGTGGTTCAAACGTGTGAAATGGCCAGCTGAAGGACTTCGACCAAAGAAAATTGGATAAATATCATCAGTCAACATCATTAGATTGAGGTATTTCTGCACTGTATATATTAGAGCAGTATACTGCTGTTAGTCAGCTTAGTTAGTTTACTGTTAATTGTTTCTTAGCATGGTTACAAGTTAGTTGAGTGTTAGTTGCATCCAGCTGTGTAACTATAGTTAATAAATTCAGTAACTATGATTAGTAAAGGTTGGTTAATAGCAAAAGTTGTAGTTAAGCTTGTATATAGTTTTGTAACGGAAAATAGAGCAATACAAGTGAGAAAATTCTTTCTCTACGAAAACTCTCCTTTCTTCATTTCGTTTCATGGTATCAGAGTGATGCTTCCGCAACTTGATTTGATCTAAGTACTCCAAATCAATCCTTCGTTTCTTTTTGGAGTAGTGAAAGAAGAGATTTCAGAAATTGAAAGCAATAATGGCAGGTGTCAATGGAGAACCGAATGTAGCAGCAACAGATCCAAATTCATCAAATTCGCCTCTTTATATACATCCATCGAATACTCCAGGTTCGGTGTTAGTCTCAGAACAACTTATTGGGACTGAAAATCATGGAACTTGGAGTAGAGCTATGACAGTATCGTTGCGTGCTAAAAACAAGTTAGGGTTTGTGGATGAAACTTGCAAGAAATCGACATTTGATACTCTTTTACGTGCACAATGGGAAAGGTCCAATTCTTTGGTATTGGCCTGGATTTTCAACACAATATCCAAAGAATTTTCAGCGTAATTGTTTACTCTACAAATGCGTCTCAAGTCTAGCAAGATCTTTAGGAGCAATATCACAAGGTGAATGGTACAAGAATTTTTGGAATTCACAGAGAAGTTGTTAATCTTGTCCAAGGTAAAAACTCTGTGGCAGTGTATTTTAACAAACTGAAATCACTATGGGATGAATTGAATGCTTTAGTAAGCTTGCCACCTCCTGATAGTGCTACAACTTAGGCTTATCATGAACATTTAAACCAGCAAAAATTATTGTAATTCTTGATGGGACTTGATGATTCCTACTTAATTAATGTCACCACTGCCGTCGACGAAATAGGCGTACTTAATTGTGAATCAAGATGAAAGTCAGAAGATACTTGCTGGAATCAACACCAATTCAGAGGTTTCAACTGTACTTTATGCATAGAATAATAAAAAATCACAAAACTAGATTTCGAAGTGCAAAGGAAGAAGCCATATTTTGAGTGTGAGCACTGTCATCTTCTTGGACATAGAAAGGATATCTGTTACAAGATACACGGCTACCTGCAGATTATCAGTTCACAAAAGGAAAAAATGGAGCAAAAGCTAAAGCCAATCAAGTGCAATCTTTACAATTGACCAGTGATTCTAAGTCTGGCACAAATCTTGGAACCATTCTTACAATTGAGCAATATAATCAGCTCTTGCAACTGCTTGGGAAAGAGAGTGTATCAGCTCCAGTGGCAAACTTGTTTCTTTGTATTCATGTCATACTGCCAGTAATTGGATTATAGATTCAGGAGCGACATACCATATGACATATGACTATTTAGGCTTAGATTCTCCTATTGATATAGGCACATCCCATGACACATTGGTAGGACTTCCAAATGGTACCAAAACTAACATACAACATACTGGTTCTGTCAGTTTGGATGAAGGGATTTCTTTAGATAATGTGCTTCATTTACCAGATTTTAAGTACAACTTACTTTCAGTGTCCAAGTTAACTACTTTAAACAATTGTTCAGTTACATTTTATCCTGATTTTTGTTTGATTCAGGACCTTTGGAGTGGGAAGTTGAAAAGGATTGGTAAGCATAAGCAAGGGCTATACTATTTCATGCCTCTTTCAAAGCTGAAAACCAATGTAACCAATTTACAGACAATAAGTGATAATGCCCACAAAACTTATTGTTGTATGCAAAATGTATCTTTTGGTTTACAAACTAATAAAGATTGTATCTCTTTGTCATCATCTACATCTTCTTTGAATAATAATCCAGAAATTTGGCATCATAGGTTAGCGCATGTTCCATATCACATCTTAAAATTAATACATGCTAATCTGTCATCGACACATACACCCTACTGTTCTATATGTCCACTAGCTAAACAAACTAGGATTCCATTTCCCTTGAGTCAATCTACCACTGCTAGTACCTTTGATCTATTGCATATGGATGTTTGGGGTCCACATAAGATACTGTTAGAACCTTTCTGTTTCGTTAAATCCTTTCTGTTATTCCCACCTGCAAAAAACTCACAGGCACTACAATTTCCAATAAACAGATTCACAGTCACAACACATAAACACACTCAACCAAACATTCTGAAATTGTTCAATATCTCTATTAATATTCAAAAGGTAACAGTACAATCTCTCAAGATTAACAAGTACAAGAGTAAGAATGAATAGAAAATGACAAAGCAGATTTCCCAGAACAGAACAAAATAAAAAATAAGAAGTAACGATAATCTGCTGGCTTCGAGGGCCAGTACCTCCCCAACCTAATTCCCCTTTACTTTTTCAATGCCAACAATCTTCTCTGTCAACCCTTTTTACGCCTAACTTTCACTCTAACAGAATTATTCCATTTCCAATCCAAGGATGCCACCTGTCCCTCTAAGGATGCCACATGTCCCATGCTTGTTGAGTAGAAAAAGTGTCATTTTATCCTCTCTGTCCACTCTTTTTCCTTCTACTAAAAACGTGCACTAGCGGGGTCTCATCATTATCCTCCCCAAGGAGAGCCACCTTGTCCCCAAGGTGGAAGAAAGGAAATTGGCTGTCAATGGAGGTGAAATCCTCCCATGTGTTTCTCATATGTGGGTAAGCCTTTCCATTTTATTAAGACTTCCAAAGTACCATTCAAAAGTTTTCGTGTGCGTAAAACCTCCTCAGGTTCGACTTGCAATACCAAATCTTCGTCTAGTGCTGCTGGAAAGGGTTCTGCAGTGGCGGTGGGTCCTTTGTTTTCTTGAGTTGTGACACATGGAAAACATCATGGATGCGTGCTGAAGGGGGTAGATCCAGACGATAGGCCACTGATCCAATCTTTTTTTTAACTTCAAAAGGGCCATAAAAGCATGGGTTGAGTTTCTCATTGTACCGACGAGCCAAAGAACAAAGGCTGTAGGGTTGCAACTTAAGGTAAATTGAATCTCCCACTTCCAACTGAACTTCCCTTCTCTTTGCATTGGCATAGTGTTTCATTCGGGTCTGGGCCTTGAGGAGATTATCCTGTAACTCAGCTAGGATGACATTGCGAGTTTGCAGTTAATAGTTCACTTCATCGACCGGTGAACCATGATCCGAAAATTTAAGAAGAGTGGGAGGATCACGACCATAAAGTGCTTTAAAAGAGGCCATACCTGTGGAGCCATTGAATGTCGTATTAAACCAGAACTCGGCCCAAGAGATCTATTTAGGCCATTGGCGAGGCTGACTACTCACAAAACAGCTAAGCTACGTTTCAACACATCGATTTACCACTTCCGATTAGCCATCTGTTTGAGGGTGGTATGCCGAGCTCATGCGAAGCTGCGTGCCCAAGTGTTTAAACAATTCGTTCCAAAAGTGACTAATGAAAACCCAGTCGCGATCGGATACAATTGAGCGGGGAAACCCATGTAGCTGGACAATCTCCTTGATGAAAAGGTTGGCAACATCCGTGGCCATGTAGGGATGCTTAAGGGTCAAGAAGTGGTTGTACTTAGTCAATCGGTCAACCATTACCAGGATGGTATCGGCACTATTTGTTTTGGGAAGCCCAGTGATGAAGTCCATAGATATGTCTTCCCAAACCTGCTCAAGAATAGATAGAGGCTGCAATAACCTGGCGGGACTCAAGGCCTAGTATTTATTTTGTTGGCAAACTACACAAGAGTCGACAAACTCCTTGATATCTCGTTTCATGCCCTCCCAGTATACTACACTACTGAGTCTTTTAAAAGTGCGAAAGAAACCCGAGTGGTCGCCAACAAGAGATGAGTGAAACTCATGTAGAAGAAGTGGAATGTGGGCCCCTTTCCTTGGTACAATTAGGCGGCCATTACACAAGAGATGGTGGCCAACTAATGTGAATGGTGGGTGGCCATTGGGATCCAACAACAATTTTTGAACAATCCCACGCAATTTGTCATCTTGTTGAATAGCATCCTCTAATTCTTTCATACCTACAAAATAACTTACAGACAGCCCATTGAATTCCACCTGTTCACTTCTTCTAGACAATGCATCAGCTACCTGATTCTCTGCCCCCGGTTTATATTGGATAATAAAGTTCAACCCAATCAGTTTAGCAACCCATTTATGTTGATCTTCGCTTAGTAACCGCTGATCCGTTAGAAAATGGAGGCTCTTTTGGCCTGTCCTAATAATAAAGCGACGTCCTAATAAGTAATGTCGCCACTTCTGAACTGCCATCACAATAGTCATTAATTCCCGCTCATAAACTGATTTAAGCTTCAACTGTGCTGATAAGCCTTTGCTCAAAAAAGCTAACGGTCTACCCTCTTGCATCAGGATAGCCCCTAACCCACTCCCTGAGGCATCGGTCTCAATGATAAATTCCTTAGCAAAGTCCGGCATGGCTAACACCGGAACTGATGTCATTATACTCTTAAGCTCATCGAAGGCTTTTTGGGCTTCAGAATTCCATTGAAATGCATCCTTCTTAAGTAAACTGGTGAGAGGAATGGTTATTTTCCCGTAATCCTTGATGAACCTTCGGTAGTAACCGGTCAAACCTAGAAATCCTCGTAATGCCCTGATATCCTTGGGAACTGGCCACTGTAAAACACTGTCAATTTTGGAAGGATCAACCGCCACCCCATCCACTGAGATGACATGCCCCAAGTATTCTAATTCTCACTGACCGAAGAAACACTTCTTCCTATTGGCAACCAGGTGGTGTTCTTCAAGTGTGCTAAGGGTGATCTCTAAATGCCGGATATGATCCTCTTTTGTATGACTGTAAACCAATATGTCATCAAAGAATACCAAAATGAACCGACGTCGAAAAGGCCGAAATATGTCATTCATCAAGGCTTGGAAAGTGGCTGGGGCATTAGTCAACCCAAAGGGCATGACTAAGAACTCATAATGCCCTTCGTGTGTCCTAAAGGTTGTTTTGTGGGTGTCCACATCCTTTACTTGAATCTGATGGCAGCCCGACTTCAAATCTAGTTTGGAAAAAATTGAAGCTCCTCCTAATTCATCAAACAATTCGTCTACCACTGGAATGGGAAACTTATTCGGAATCATAATCTTATTAAGAGCCCTATAATCCACACAGAATCGCCAACCGCCGTCTTTCTTTTTCACCAATAACACTGGGCTGGAAAAGGGGCTAAGGCTGGGTTTAATGATTCCGGCAGCTAACATCTCACTCACTAGTTTTTCTACCTCACTTTTTTAGTAGTAGGAATAGCGGTAGGGTCTGATATTTGAGTGGTTGGGAGCTGGGGTGAAGGTTAATGGAGTGATCTTGGGTCCTTGGCGGCGGCAATCCTAGAAGTGAAGAGAAGAGAAGACTGACTGATGCCAGACCAGAACTGGTAAAATGATGATGTCCTCTTCAACTTGTGATTCCCCTAGCTTTTGTAAATGACCAAACTCCACAAAACACCCATGTCCCTCGCGCTGGATTGTCCGAAGCATAGCTTTTAAGAAAATCAAAGTTTTCCTCAGAGAAGGGTCACCCAAAAATTTCACAACTCTGTCTCCTAGCTTGAACTTCATCACTTAGGTTTTCCTATCCACTGTTGTCTCCCCTAGAGTTTCCAACCATGCCACACCCAAAACCACATCTGCACTGTTCATCTCAAACGGAAAAAAATTCTGTATAATCAGAGTTCCCTGGATGTCTAATTGTACCTCCGTACATTCTCCCTCACACCGCACTCAATATCCGTCACCTACACGTACCCCGATGGTCTACGTCTGCATCACTAGCAATCCCAACTTCTCGGTCACCCCCTTGCTAATAAAATTATGCAATACTCCACTGTCAATCAACACTATCACTTCCGCCCGTCTGATTTTACCCTTTACCTTCATAGTTTTGGGACCTGAGATTCCCACCACCGAACTAATTGAGAGCTCTGGTTCATTTGGTAGTTGTTCCTCCACGGTCTCACTTAGATCTCCCCCAACATCATTTGTCTCATCTTGACTTTCGTTGTCCTCAACCAACACGACGTGGAACTGCTTGTCCCCACACCGATGGCTCGGAAAAAATTTTGCGTCACACTGGAAACAAACCCCACACGCTTTCTTCCTCTGGATCTCAAGTTCTATCCTCTATTTTAAAGGAAAATCTTTCCTGAAAACTGAACTGTTGGGTGGGCGTTGGACAAAGTTGTTGCTGGTACGTTGACCATTGTTCGGAGTAACATGGCTAGGTCTCTCATTCCATTGGCGACCTGATTATGCAGAAAAATTTTGGTGTTGGATGGAGTTGGAGTTCACGCTACCTGAACAAACCAGCGGGTTAGAGTTGTGTGAAAAGTCTAAACTATTTTCCTACTGCCCAAAGCTTTTACCCAATCCACCACTATAGGCCCAATTCATTCTATTAATCCCACTACCTACACCAGACCTTACACCTTTGTTTAACCTATGTTTTAACTTTTCCAAGGCCCAATTTTTTTCTTTTATCTTCTGGACCAGTTCAATTAGTTAGAGTATGGAAGTGGGCTGGCCCAATCTGACCTCAGCTTTTATTTCTGGTTTTAGCCCATTTAAAAATGCAGCCCATAACAAGTCTTCCTTCTCATCTCTCAAGGGTGCAGACAAGGCTTCAAACTTGCGCAGTAGCCTTCCACTGTTCCAGTCTATCGGATTCCCATCAATGCTTCATACGGACCACCATCTTGGGATCCTCCGAACCGATGAAGCAGAGACAATTTAAACACTGCCCAAGACATGATTGGAGTGTGGATTTCCATCCACTGAAACCAGTTTATGGCGTCTCCCTCCATACACACAGCCACCGTGTTTAGCCTCTCCTCTTCCGCCACTTGATACACGTTGAAGTACCGCTCGATCTGGAACAACCACCCGTAAGGGTCCTCTTCAACGAAGATTGGCATCTCGATTTTTCGGCTAGCGTATTCTGGATGACGTCGGCCATCTATTGTGTTTTTGTCATTCGTATTTGCGTTAGGGTCCCCATTCTCCTCCTCCGTGTTGGTAGTAATGTTCACCGGGGTTTCTGTCGAACCACCCCTTTCAGTTCTTCTAGCTTCTTCTTCATCCTTCAACCTAATCCCAACTTGGATTTCCAGTAAACAGTCTCTCATTGTTCCCATGTCCTTCTCCACAACATCTAATCTATTTTCCATCCTTGTTCCAACCATTCCCCAATCGTCACCATGCTCTAATACCAACTTGTTAGAACCCTTATGTTTCGTTAAATACCTTCTGTTATTCCCACCTGCAAAAAACTCACATGCACTACAATTTCTAGTAAACAGATTCACAATCACAACACACAAACACACTCAACCAAATATTCTGAAATTGTTCAGTATCTCTATTAATATTCAAAAGGTACCAGTACAATCTCTCAAGATTAACAAGTACAAGAGTAAAAATGAATAGAAAATGACATAACAGACTTCCCAGAACAGAACAAAATAAAAAATAAGAAGTAATGATAATCTGCTGGCTTCGAGGGCCAGTACCTCCCCAACCCAATTCCCCTTTACTTTTTCAATGCCAACAATCTTCTCTGTCAACCCTTTTTATGCCCAACTTTCACTCTAAAAGAATTATTCCATTTCTAATCCAAGGATACCACATATCCCTCCAAGGATGCCACCTGTCCCATGCTTGTTGAGTAGAAAAAATGTCATTTTATCCTCTCTGTCCACTCTTTTTTCCTTCTACTGAAAACATGCACCAGCAGGGTCTCATCAGATACCCATTCATGGAAATGCAAGATATTTCTTAACCATTATGGACGATCATTCTAGGATAACTTGGCTTTTCCTCATGCAATTCAAATCTAATGTTTTTCAAATCTTTAAACATTTTTTGTCTATGGTACAAAATCAATTTGACAAGACTACTAAGTGTATCAGGACTGATAATGGATTAGAATTCTTTAACAAAAACTGTTTTGAATTGTTGCATGACAAAGGTATAGACCGCCAAAGTACTTGTGCATATTCCCCTCAACAAAATGGTATTGTTGAGGGGAAGCACAGACATATATTGGGAAGTAGCTAGAGCCTTGAAATTTCATTCATATGTTCCATATAATTTTTGGGGGTATTGTGTATAGACAACAGTCTACATTATAAATTGGTTACCTATTAAAGTTCTTCAAGGCCAATCACTATATAAAATTTTTTTCCATAAAAAACCTAACCTTGATCACTTGAAAGTTTTTTGCTCCCTTGCTTAGTGCATCTCCAACCCAGCGCCAAAACACCAAAATGATGTGAAAAAATGCTCCAACCCAACGCCAAACACTACACCAAATTGGTGTGGCACTGTTCAAACATTATAAATTTTTTTTTTTTTTTTGTTATTTGTATTTATGTTAATTTGATTATTATTTATATTAATATTTATAATAATAAATTCATAATAATTATATAATTAAAAAAATGATGAAAAATTAAAAACAAAACTTTATTCAATGCAAATATTAAACTGTAATAACTCAAAATAAAAATTAGCTTAATTTTATTAAATTAGTATAATTTTTAAAGTAATTATTATTTAATAAAAATATATATCATTCCTAATATTTAATTAATATATACAAAACTAATGAGTGAAATAGATTAATTGTTGATTATTACATAGAAAGAAAAAGAAAGAGAATATCTTAAGGAATATTCTTTTTGGTGCAATGGGTTGGAGATGCAATAATGAAATACACCAAAAATCACATCAATTTAGTGTGAAACTTGCACCAATTTGGTGTTTGTGGTTGGAGATGGTCTTATGCTACTGCCTTATCTCCTAAGGACAAGTTCTCTCCAAGGTCCACACTATATGTTTTCTTAGGCTACTCACCTACATAGAAAGGTTATTATTTGTATGATTGAAAAACACATTCTGTTCAAGTTAGCCGAGATGTGGTCTTTTATGAAACAATTTTTCCATTTGCTTGGTCAAAATCATCACAACCTATGTTTTTATTAGAACCATTCCTGGAATTAGATTCTGTTTCACATTCCTCATCTGTCATAGATCAATCTACATCATCTAAAGATGTTTCATCAGTTTAGACAACAGCACCAGCCTCTATTATCCCTTTCCTTTATTCTTCCCTTCCAGAATCCACTCAACTTGATTCCTCACAATCATCACAAGTTGTTCCTCAATTTTCTTCCACAGAATCATCACATATAAACCCTTCCATTAGAAAATCTACTAGGATATCAAAACCTCTTATTTGGACAATGAATTTTATCTGTCCCACACTATCCAAAACAAATTTAGTTACTCATGTCAAGTATCCTATTAATACTTTTTTATCCTGTTCCCATCTTTCACCAACCTATCAAGCTTACTTATCTCAGTTTTCCTCACTCACTAAACCTTCCATTGTCAATCAAGCCTCAAAAGATCCTAATTGGGTAGATGCCATGCAAAAGGAGATTCAAGCCTTGGAGCATAATGTTACTTGGTCTTTAGTTCCTTTACCTCCTGGCAAGACCCCTATAGGGTGTAAATGGGTGTATAAACTCAAATACAAATCTGATGGTACTTTAGAAAGGTATAAAGTCAGGCTAGTGGCAAGGGATACACTCAACAAGCAAGGGTGAATTATGATGAAACTTTTGCTCTTGTGGTTAAAATGGTTACTGTTCGAATTATTCTAGCTTTAGCTTCAATGTATGACTGGCCTTTGTTTCAAATGGATGTGGATAATGCTTTCTTGCAAGGAGATTTATAGGAGGAGATTTACATGAAATTGCCACATGGGTTTTCTCAACCAGTTAAGCAACATTTGGTTTGCAAACTTCATAAATCACGTTATGGTTTAAAGCAAGCTTCTCGGGCCTGGAATCACAAGCTTACTTCACCCTTGATTTCTAGTGGTTTTAGTCAATCTCACTCAGATCATTCTATGTTTATTAAGAGAGATCATTCCAAGCTTGTTATTTTGTTTGTCTATGTTGATGATATCATTATCACTAGTAATGATATGTCACTTATCTCTAATACTAAGTCTCTATTGCATACACATTTCAAAATCAAAGGCCTAGGGTCTTTAAAATATTTCTTGGGGTTTGAGGTGGCTCAATCACATAGAGGTATCACTCTTGGTCAAAGAAAATATGCACTTGAGTTGATTGCATCTTCAGGGTTATTTAGATCCAAGCCTACCCTTGTTCCCCTAGATCAAAATATGAAATTCACTTATGCATAATATGACAGGTTATTTAATCTCTCAAATGATACTTTCTTATATGATCCTACTTCTTATCAAAAGTTTGTGGGTAAACTTCTTTATCTTTGTCAAACTCGGCCACATATTAGTTACTCAGTAAATCTTCTCAGCCAATTCATGCAGTCTCTTAAGAACTCTCATATGGCTGCTGCCTTGAAAATTGTTAGATATATCAAGCAAGCTCCTGGTCTTGGTTTGTATTTTCCTTCTCATAATTCTCTTCAATTGGCCTCTTACAGTGACTCTGACTAGGCATCATGTCTTATGACAAGAAAATCCATAACAAGATATTGTGTTTTACTTGGCAATTCTTTGTTATCCTGGAAATAAAAAAGACAAGCAACCGTGTCTAAATCTTCTTTAGAGGCTGAGTATAGGGTCATGGCCTCCACTGTTTGTAAAGTAAACTGGATTGTGCAAATTCTTTCTAAGCTTGGCTTTAAGGATTTGGCTCCTGTTAGTTTATTTTGTAACAATCAATCTGCTCTTCACATAGCTTCTAATCCTATGTTTCATGAATGGTTTAATCAAAACATATTAATATTGATTGTCATATTGTTTGCGCTAGCCTCAAGAATGGTTTAATCAAAACAACTCATGTTTCCACACAAGACCAGCCTACTGACATCTTTATTAAAGCTCTTGGTAGTAAATCTCATTCTCATTTGCTTGGCAAGTTGGGTGTCTTAGATATCTTTCACCCTCCAACTTTAGAGGGGGGGGGGGGGGGGGGGGGTATTGTAGCAGTCTATTGTTGTTAGTCAGCTTAGTTACTTTACTGTTAATTATTAGTATAGTTACAAGTTAGTTAAGTGTTAGTTGCATCCAGCTGTGTAACTATAGTTAATAAATTCAGTAACTATGATTAGTAAAGGTTGGTTAATAGCAAAAGTTGTAGTTAAGCTTGTACATAGTTTTGTAATGAAAAACAGAGCAATACAAGTGCGAAAAATCTTTCTTCATGAAAACTCTCATTTCTTCATTTCATTTCAGTATATTCCAACATAATGTTACACAGCATGCCTACTAAACACAAAATAATTGTACTAGTAGATGCAATACTTGAATAAAAGTGTTTGTACATGGCTTTACACTCTAATCTTTTTATGGTGTTGATAAGATTACAACATTTTTATGAGTGTTATGCCTAAAAAATCAGGGCTAACGTTAGCCTACATCATCAAACACCAATCAGAGTTCAGGAAGACTTTGCGCCATCTAGGAGCTGTCATGTTGCTCCATGACAGAAAGAATATGGCCATCAACAACTTAGTAAATTCAAGTTTTGTCTATGAGTGACTGAGGACCGCACACCTGTCCAAGCCCCAGATAATTTGAGGATATTTCTTAAGTTATTAGCCAATGAAAGGCAAGGAAGGACTTGCACAGCACCTACCCACTTGTAGATTTGTAATCATTACCTTGAATTCCATTACTATAAATAGAGGACTCCCCCTCATTTTCGAGATTCTAATACTGAACCCTCATTCTGATTGTGATCTTTATTTTTAGAGCAAAGATAACCTATGGGAAAGAGACTAACTTGATATTCTCTCTGAATACTCAGTTATTGTACCTCTGTTCGCTCTTTACTATACACGACCTCTTGTAATCTCTCATATATAAAATAAACAGTGGACGTAGGATTCACTTTAAGCATCCGAACCACTTTAAAAATCATATCTCTCATTTATTATTCAGTCTTTGTATCTGATTATAATCATTCATGTGTAATTTCTAAGAACGTTTTAACACTTTGCACGTGCGAGTCGTTGGTGTCAAAATCATGCATCAATAGTTTGGCACTAAAAGGAGAGCCTGATTTTATATCCACTCTACATTCAAAATCTCTAATCAATCAGTTCTACTAATGAACAAATGGCTCGTGGTTTTGAAACCGAGCGAACTAGCACCAACAACGAGGAAATCTCCCAAGTACAGGATGTTACTTCTCCCGAAGTACCTCTAATTCCTTAAGGTACCATGGCGAACATTCCATTGACCTCTCAGCTCGATCCAGCTATGGTGAATTACCTGGAGAGGTTCAATAATACTATCTAAACGGTTAACCAAAGGTTAAATCGTTTGAATCAGGTCCTATCGCCCAATTCTGACAAGGCGGTACCACCTCAAACTCCTGTAGGTCCCGCTAAAGCATGGAAATGGGCAAAAGCTCATACCACACACACTACAATGCATAAAAATAAGGGAAAGCAAGTGGGTGACAATGGGCCAAGAGGCTCGAAAGGGCCAATGAATACCGATCGTAAGGCAGGTAAAATACCTCTGGCTTTGCGATTTGGCAGTATGTCACATCATAAGCCGTCTCACGCCATATCACATGGGCACCCCCACAAGAGTGCACGACATGGAGATTCCCATTATCGCCAGAATGATGGTTCCGGCCATCACCGCGAGGGAAATACCTACAAAACGCGGGTCAGTTCTGACCATTACGGAGGTCAGGATAACTCCCCAAGCCATTCAGTGCCTTCACATGACTCTAGTCAGCATGTGTCAAGGTATGCCACAGGTCGACTGAAGCGAAGAAGAGTCCGATCTATGGTCTTTCCTCAATTGCAATCGTGAGGAGCGAACCCACATTGCAGAAAGTGATCCTCAGGTGGCTTCACTTCCTTAAATTTAGGAGTTACAGTGAGCTTTGGATCAGCTTAGAGCTTAGCAGAATAAGCAAGGGTAGGTCGCTGAGGCGTCTCCCTTTTCTTTAGTAATGTTGACTACTCCTCTCCCGTCAAGGTTTAGAATACTCGATATGCGAGCATTCAATGGGAATTCTGATCTGCAGGATCATCTCTATGAGTTTAACTACCTCATAGAGCTTCACCAAGTTTCTAACTTGGTGAAATGTCGCTGCTTAGCCTTGACTCTAACTACCCATGCTAAGCATTGGTTTAGATCGCTTTCACCAGGATCTATCAACTCATGGTAGCATATGAGTTTGTTGTTTTTGAGACACTTCTAGGCTAATAGGAAGTTCTCAATGTAGTTGAACTATCTGAGCAACATATGGTAAGAGAGGAATGAAGCCCTCTAGTCCTATATTGATAGGTCCACAGAGAGCTGAACAAGGTGGTTAACACACCCAAAGATTTAGTTTGAACTCTTATTATTGCAAGAGTTCGCCTGCAAACCGACATGTGGAAGAAACTGCAATCCGATGATGATATTTCCCTCACCCGCTTCTACAACCTCACTAAGAAATATCTTAGAATTAAAAATTTAGTAGCTGCTTTGAATCGCCATGACCCCGGTCCTTCAACCAGCATTCCTAAATAGAGGGAGGAAAACTGGGGAGAAAGTAGTAGAAGGCTTGATCGCAAATGAACTAATGACGATCAAAGAAATGGAAAGAAACAGTGGTTTGAGCCCAATAAATCTTATGCCCAAGTTCCTCATCGCGATCGTAACAAGAATCAGTATACTCCATTGAACGCATCAGTATCAGCTATTTTGGATAAATCAGAAGAAGCTAATTTGCTCGGAAAGCTAGAGCCCATGAAAAATCCCCCTTCTAAAAGAAACAGCAAGAAGTATTGTCGTTATCATTGGGACAATGGGCATTATATCGATGAATGTCGAGCTCTTAAGTAGACTATTGAAGACCTCATTAAAAAGGATCACTTTAAGGAACATGTTGATGGTCCGAATCCCATTCGAGAGAAGGATCAAGAGGATGATGGGAAGAAGTGTCATGGTCGCAAGGGCCTCCATTTTGTCAGAATTATATTTGGAGGGTCGCACCTCGCAGAGAATTCTCGAGGTGCTTAGGAGAAGTACGCTTGGAAAGCTCACCATGACCTTGTAAGTGTGTTAAACACAGCGCAATGACTTGCTAAGATGCGTAGGGAGGAGGAGATTACCTTCTCAGAGAAAGATGCGGTACGATTGCATCACCCTTATGAGTATGCACTCGTCATCATGGCTAAAATAGGTAGGTGCAAAGTTCACAGAATCTTGGTGGATAATGGGAGCATTGTGAACATCCTATTTTAGCGAGCATTTGAAGAAATGCAATTGGAAGAAGCAGATCTGAAGCATGCCTGTATCCCCTTCTATGGCTTTACAGGGGACCATCTGATTCCCAAGGAAACAATTGTACTTCCTGTCACTTTGGGTAAGACCCACGAAGTGACCAAGATAACAAAATTTCTAGTGGTAGACTGTCTATGCACTTTCAATGGCATATTGGGACGACTTCTACTCTAAAACTTCAAAGATGAAATTTCCTACTTCGACAGGGTGTGGGGAGGTCAAAGGGTCTCAGCATGAATCTCGTGACTATTATGTAAGAGCAGTACAGATGGCATGCAAAGGGAAATGGAAGCTAGTAGGCATTCCTGAGCAGGCTATGGCAATTAGTAGGATCAAACCACAACTAGGTCTAGTGGAATATAGCATAGATCCTCGTGTTCAGGAGGAGTATTCCCACAGTTGGCCTGTTAAGACTCTATCTGAGGTATCAGTCGACCAGAATGAGCCGACTCATGTATTAAGAATCAGAAGCAATCTCAGCACTCAGCTCGCTACCGACCTAACGAGCTTTCTCAAGCAAAATATAGATGTTTTTGTGTGGACTCATGCTGACATGATCGGGATCAGCCCAAATGTAATATGTCATGCACTCAACATCGATAGTGAGATCAAACCAGTTCACTAGAAAAGGAGAGCGATGGACCTAGAGCGTTATCCTGCTCTTAAGGTTGAGGTGGATAAGCTCATTTCAATTGGGTATATTCGGGTGGCTCATTACTTGAGTTGGGTCGTCAATCCTGTTTTGGTGAAGTAACCTAACGGCAAATGGCAAACTTGTGTTGATTTCACGGATCTCAACAAAGCTTGTCTGAATGACAGTTTCCCTTTACCCAAAATCGATCAGCTCATTAATGCCACTTCCGAGCACAAGCTGTAATATCCCACTTGAGATACGTATTTAAGAGTTGTTGTATTAGTTAAAAGTTTATTGTTTCAACTTAAATTGAGTTTGTATGTTGAGTTGGTTGAATTGTTGCCTTGAAAATGGGTTGAGTTTTGGTGAAGTTGAAAATCCAATCTTCGCCGGGGCGAAGAATAAGCTTCGCCGCGGTGAGGATGAGGAGTTGCACTACGGGTAGGTTCTGCCCTATTTCGCCGAGGCGACAAAAAATGCTTCGCCGCGGCGACGAGCCTAAGACAAAGATTCTTGAGTTTTCTAGAGAATTCTTCTTTTGGGACACAATGACCATTCTACCCCTAATTAGTAGGAAAAGTGGGGAGTAAAATGAAAAGAAATTTAGTAGAGATTGTGTTTGGATGGGGGTGTAATTGTAAAGAATCAAAGGATATAGATGGAATTTCTAAGGAAGAGCAAGGGCAAAATGGGAAATGAAGCTTATAATATGAACTAAAAAGGGTTAAGTGTAGAGAAACCCTTTATTTCTTCATTCCACCGCCTCTTCCATTTGCCCATATTCTCTCAATTTCTCCACCCAATTTTCCAAGAGTTCTAAGGGATTTAAGAGGGGTTTTGAGTAGAGATTTCATCTAAAGCTTCCTAAGGTAAGAATTCATGCTTTAGATGTGAGTTTTCTTGTATTTATAGTGAGGTCTTATTGTGTTGTTGCTGCCCTTGTGGTTGTTTTGAGTTGTAGAGAAGAGACAAGCCAACAAAGGGAAGGAAAAGTGCTAAGGAACCCATCTTTGCACAAGGTAAGTAAATCCAACCAAGTTGAGTTATGACTAAGCTTTGAGTAGAGACTTATTTTAATTATGTATGTACATGGTATACCTACTGAAAATTGAGATGAGATGTGTGCTTAGTCTTAGTAGTTGGGATTGATTAAATATGAGAAGTGTTGTTGATATGTGTATTGAGAATGGAGTTTGAGATGAAGTTTGAGAGATGTTGTGTAATCCTTTTTGGGAGTGCTTTTCTTGACAGGGATTATGAGTAATTGAGGGAGTTTTTCCCCAATTTGGATGGCTAGAAAAATGAAGTTTAGTAGTAATTTTCGTAGGGTGTTTTTATGCACATGAGATGTTTGAGGAAATGCCTAAGTGAAATCTGCCCTGTCACTGCCGTAACTTTCTGAGTAATTTTTGAGTATCTTACGGTTCGAACTGGGCTGAGACCAAAACAGAGAAGTTGTAGCCCTGTTTCTAAGCTTTGAAACGAGACCAGAACCGTAGTAATCCGAGGTGTATAGCATAAGTTATGGCCGTTTTAGTGTGACCTGTGCAGAATGACTGTTTTGAGGAAATCTTGTAGTTGGCATTTCATTAGTGCATTAGGGAGCATGAGCTAGCTCTACACCTTTGTTTATACACTTGAGAAGTAGCTTGAGATTTAGTAGAGAATTTGAGTATAAGTTCTTTAAGAGTTAAGAGAAAAAGAATAGAGTAGGTTGTGCGATGGGGAACCCGTGAGTAATGGGTAGAGTATTCCCGCATGTACGCCGCATTGAGAGAGCGGCATGAGTATCAGATAGAGAAGTGGTGTAGCCCGTGAGAGTGCATGCGGATGAGGGCTATACCCGAGTACCCGAGAGAGAGAGATTATTGACTCACATGGCCAAGGGTTCCGAATCCATGCATAACCGAGTCCGATCGGCTAGAATGAATAGAGGTCACATAGAGTGGGAGTGAGTCCCGGCCGTGCCCCCGGTAAGATGGGGTCGTGATTTATGAAAGAGTTATGAGAAAAGAGTTCTAAGAGAAAGAGAAAGAGAAAAAGAAAGACGCACCCAAAGAGAAATTAAACGAGGAGTTGTAAGGAAAGAATTAGAGAAAGAGAGTTACGGGGCTAGCATAAGTAGAGGATTTACTTACTGAGCATTGTTTTAGTGCTCACCCCGTTGTTTTCCTATGTTTTGCAGGACCTAGGTGAGGACACTGTCGGATGGACGTCGGCGTTCGAGAAGGAGTGGTTACACTGTCCCTTCTGTTTTTGATGACTTTTGTATATGTCATACATTTTGTGTAAAAATGTATATGTTTGTAAAGAATATGTATATATGTTTAATAAAAGAAAATTTTGGGCCCAATTTCTTTATGTTATTTTATATGTATTTCATTATAATCTTTTGAGTAGTAGTGGCTATTACACAAGCTGTTAAGCTTCATGAATGTCTACTCAAGGTATAATCAAATCCCGATGTACATGTCGACAAGGAGCATATCTCGTTTATTACAAATCAAGAACTGTACTGAAATAAAGTCATGCCCTTCGATTTGAAAAACATTGGGGCGACTTACCAGCTTTTGGTTAACCGAGTGTTTTCTGAGCAAATAGGGAAATCAATGGAGGTCTATGTTGATGACATGCTGTCAAGTCGTATGTTGCTTCAGATCACAGAGCTAATCTCGCAGAAATGTTCGACATACTCCGGAGATATAGAATGAAACTTAATCCTCTTAAGTGTTCGTTCAAAGTATCCTCAGGAAAATTCTTAGGGTATATGGTTAACCATCGGGGAATTGAAGTTAACCCTGAGAAGATTCAAGCTCTCATAGATATAAAAAGTCATGTCAATTGAAAGCAAGTTCAAAGCTTCAACAGGAGCATAGCGGCTCTTAGTCGCTTCATATTGAAAGTCATGCCTTTCGATTTGAAAAACGTTGGGGTGACTTACCAGCTTTTGGTTAACCGAATGTTTTCTGAGCAAATAGGGAAATCAATGGAGGTCTATGTTGATGACATGCTGTCAAGTCGCATGTTGCTTCAGATCACATTGCTAATCTCGCAGAAATGTTCGACATACTCCGGAGATATAGAATGAAACTTAATCCTCTTAAGTGTTCGTTCAGAGTATCCTCAGGAAAATTCTTAGGGTATATGGTTAACCATCGGGGAATTGAAGTCAACCCTGAGAAGATTCAAGCTCTCCTAGATATAAAAAGTCATGTCAATTGAAAGCAAGCTCAGAGCTTCAATAGAAGCATAGTGGCTCTCAGTCGCTTCATATTGAGAGCAACAGATCGTTGTTTACTATTCTTCGATATACTCAGGGCCAACAAGAGATTTGAATGGACTCCAAAGTGTGAATAAGCCTTTTAGAGCATAAAAGAGCACCTTGGAAAGCCACCTCTTCTATCCAAGCCCCTTCCCAAGGAAATCTTATTTCTATACCTATCCATCTCTCAGTATGCGATCAGCATAGCTCTCATTCGGGAAGAGGGCAAAATTTAGTGGCTAGTGTATTACACGAGTAAACGACTACCGGATGTCGAGATTCGGTATTTAGAGATAGAACAATTAGCTTATGCCTTGCTGATCGCTTACAGGAAGATGCGACCTTACTTCCATGCCCACACCATACATGTTTTGACCAACTACCCACTCAAGCAGGTCCTTCAGAAGCTGGAGGCTTTGAGTAAGTTGCTTAAGTGGGCTATAGAACTGAGTCAATTCAATCTGCATTACAGACCAAAAACAGCAATTAAAGGGCAAGCTGTTGCTGACTTTATTTATGAGTTCTCTCATCAGCCAAATCGGGAATCCGAACAGCCAGCCAATGAAGTTGTTCAAGAAACTATTCAGAATTTGTCAACCTGGAGTTTTTACGTTGATGGGTCTTCGAACAGGAGAAGAGTCAGAGCTAGTCTTCTGCTCATCAGTCTTGAGGGAACTCGCATTTATGGAGCTCTCATGTTTGGATTCAAAGCTACGAATAATAAGATCGAATATGAGGCACTATTTACTAGTCTGCAACTAGCAAGAGAAATTGGATCAGATATGATCGACATTAATAGCGACTCCCAGCTAGTTGTCAATCAGATTCTAGGAGAATATCAAGCCAAAGAAGAGAATATGATCAGTTACTTGAAGAGAGCCAAGGCTACGCTCAAGCCCTTCAAGCACTATACCATCAGGCAAATCCCGAGAGATAGTAATTCTATCGCGGATGCTTTTGCTAAGATAGTCTTATCGCTGGACTTCAATGCTCCAGACAATAGTTCAATCAAGTATATCGAAGCTTCTAGTATCAGTTCACCTGGTCAAGTCGGAGCCGCTGACAGGCTATTTGCAAGTGTACGAAATCGCACAAGTAATAAAGCTCGAGTAAATGAGTGTCGAATCCCAAGAGAATTACCTACCAAGTACCAAACCAGTCTATTTTATTACTATTTGATGAAACATAATTTTAAGAATGAATTCATGAAAAATAAAACAAACTAAAAAGTAGACAAAAGCATAATTGTATTAATACTTTGGTAACAAGATCAATAAGACTAAACCTAGGACACAGATTTCACACCAATTTAATCTTATGCATTGATAATTATTGGTAACCTAATTAAGCTTATTCTAAATTCCAAACTCCTTAATATTTCACTAACTCTCTCAAGAACAATTAGCGAATTAACCCTTAAAACAACAATCCAAAATATCTCTAAAGTGGATTTAGAAGCTAAGAGATCATTAAGTTCTATGGAATTTACCGGAGCCTCACAGATCGCGGTAATCTATCTCTAGGGTTCGCTCAATCTATGGTTTTATTACCTTAGACTAATCAAGTTTCATCTCTCGATCTTAACCCAACCCATAAAATCATTCAACTCTCAGGCCCTTAAGAATTGAAAGCATTACACACAATAATAAAACTTAGAATTAATGCTCAATTAAAATTAACAACAATAAAGTCAACACATATTCATAAATTGGGCTACATCTTTAGCCTTAGAAAAGGAATTTAGTTCATAATTGTAGTAATAAAAACAACAATTGTATTAACAAACATGAGTTCAAGAAAGAAAAATAGAAAAAAGTTCTCTTATTAGTGAATGAAAACTACAAGAATTCCGATCTCTAAAATAGTAGCAACTCTTTCTTCTTCTCTAATCTCCCCAAAAACTAATTAAAGACCCTTATTTATAGTGCTAGGGTATGTAGGTTTATTAGGAAATAATTAAATGCCTTAAACCATTCAGATTCGGACTAGGAAAATACAATAACCCAAACAGGCCCGTGATCCGTAGCTGCGGTGACAAAAATGGTCGTTGCGGTGATCGCTCTTTCTATCCCACGAGTCTGGAATCTTCAGAATCTGGAAAAGTCATTAACACGAACTTTGTATCTCTCTAAATAATATTTCCAACACCACAAGAATCATCAAATTCCTATTTCTACAGCTCAAGTTATGATAAAAACATCGAAGCATACTCATCTTGACAAACTTCCAGGTTTTACGTTTCATCTTCAACGTATCACAACTTTCTCGTTTCAACTCCGATTCTTACATTATTTGTTCCTACTCATCACAAATTCCATTGACATCATTCTTCTTTATTCAAATATCATTTTTAACCTAAAAATACTCAAAATACACCCGTGATCCCATAAAAGGTATTTATGAAATAATTAACTCAAATTTCACATTAAAAGCACGTTTTTCCACAAATAATCCAATAGAATCACTAACCAAATATGTATTTTCAAGCTCTTATCAGCCGCAACTAAGTCTGTTTCCTAGATGACTCTTATTATTCAGTATCTCAGAGATGGGTTCTTCATAACAGTAAGACTAAGGCAAGACCCCTGCAAACTAGAGTTGCTCGTTACACTCTCATCAAAGATCAATTGTATAAACGAGGCTTTAGCACTCCCCTCCTCCGATGTGTAACGGATGATGAAGCAGACTATATCATGAGAGAGATACATGAAGGGATTTGTAGTAATTACACTGATGCACGATCTCTCACCAATAAAATTATCCGCCAAGGATATTATTGGTCCTTACTTCATGAAGATGCCTTCAACTTTGGGAAGAAGTGTGATAAGTGAACATCTCTCGAGCTCTTTCCCACTAGCTAACGATGATGACTAGTCCTTGGCCATTCTCTATATGGGAAATTGATCTCATCGAACCCATGCCAACCGGTAAAGGTGACGTCAAATATGTTGTGGTCACAATGGATTATTTCACTAAGTAGGTCGAAGCAGAGCCTTTGGCCACTATCACTACAAAGAAGCTCAAAGACTTTGTCTTCAAGAATATAGTGTGCCGCTATGAGATTTCTCATACACTCATCTCTGATAATGGGAAATAGTTTGGTAATAAGGAATTCAAGCAATTTTGTGAAAAGTTAGGGATTCATAAGAAATTCGCCTCAGTAACAAGACTGTAAGCTAATGTTCAAGTTAATGTTGTCAACAAGACTATCAAGCACATATTGAAAGTCAAGCTTGGCACAACCAAAGGCAATTGGGCCGATGATCTCCCAGAAGTTTTATGGGTATATAGAACGACTCCGAGAACCTCTACTTCAAAAACACCCTTCTTGCTAGCATATGGCTGCGAGGCAATGGTCCCAGTGGAAGTAGGAGCTGGTTCACTTCGGAGAGAGTCCTACAATGAAACAGACAATGAAGCACTCTTACGTGCAAATCTAGACTTAGTTGAAGAACATCACGACAAGGTTCGGTTAAGGATAGCTTCCTACCAGCAGCGGGCAAAAAGATTCTTCGACTCTAAAGTCAGGAGAAAAGACTTACAGGTTGGCGACCTGGTGTTAAAAGAAATCTTTCTTGGTACAAAAGAACCAAGTGCAAGGGTATTGAGACCTAACTGGAAATGCCTATATCGTGTCGTTAAAGTGATACGACTTGGAACGTATCAACTTAGTAGGTTTAATGGTTCTGAAGTGCCACGAGTTTGGAATGTTAACCATCTTCGCCCTTATTATCAGTAATTCTGAACTCGTTTGTAACTTGATCATTTTTTACTTGTAAATACTATGAATAAGATTATTCCAATTCTTCTCAAAGAATTACTTGTGTCGTAATCTCAAGTTTTTAATAGTCTTGTTATTTATAACATTTTACAAGTTCTATGATTAGTTATGCTATATTTGTTTTGTAAAGTACTTAATTTATAAAAGTATTATCACAAGTGATCAAAAGTTCATTTCATATATTTGGAAGTTATTTACAAGGGAAGACCAGGAGCTACATCAAAAAAAAGATAAGCACAAAAGACTCTATTCAAGCAGAGGAGAGAACGATCACTGGTCTTGATCACCAAGATCCCTGACTTCAGCCACCTCGACCTCTAGGTCGTCCGGCTAATCACTAACCTCT
The DNA here is from genome assembly GCF_008641045.1 of Pistacia vera. Classification (NCBI taxonomy): domain Eukaryota; kingdom Viridiplantae; phylum Streptophyta; class Magnoliopsida; order Sapindales; family Anacardiaceae; genus Pistacia; species Pistacia vera. The sequence goes on along the minus strand of NW_022195877.1, from coordinate 492,344 downwards.
GGGTCATCTGCTTGATCTTCAGGGATTTATGTTTCTTGCTAATCCTCCTCTGGGGCAGGCTCTTGTTCTCCTTGCTCATCAACCTCGACCATAGAAGCAAGAGCAACTTGGTAGTCCTCAGGGAGATCGGAGATATCCATGTTAGAATTGTTTAGCTGCAAGCTACAAATAGCTTGCAGCACCCAGTAAGCAGCCTTCCTCTCCATTTTGAGGTTCTATTGCTTCATTTGCTCGGTCAGCGAAGTGATTTGCCCATGAGCCAGCTCAAGATCTGTCTACAACACCCTCTTCTCTTTCTCTGAGTTTTCCAATAACTCAGCTCGAGTCTTCTCTGCTGCTTTTTCGCGCTCTGAGCTCACTTGCAGCTCCTTTTCTCTTTGACCCAACTCTTTAGTGAGCCTCGCTATTGTTCATTGGAGCTCCTTATTGTCGCTGTCTTTCTTCTCGAGCTTGATCTTCTGGAAGTCTATTGCTCGCAGAGCAGAATTCCTATCAGTCAAATATACGTTCACCTGAATGTGGGCGGCTTTTGCTCCTTCATCTGAAGCCGCAAGATCTTGTTTCAGTTTGGCAATTTCCTCCTTCATCTCACGGAGTTTGCCAGCAGAGTTGATCTTCATCTTATTGTGGACCATATTCAGGACAAGCAAAGACTACATGGAAAAAAGTAAGGAGTTAGTTTTTTTCTTAAAAAGCTAAAAGATCGACTTATATGAAAGAGTTCTCGAAGAGAACAAGTCATTGTACCTGATTTTGCATCTGGAGTGCGGTGGCCACCAGGTCGGTAGGTCGAGAGGCCACGTATCTGTCAAAGGTTGTGGTGAGTTAGCATTCTAAAAGGGTGTAAACCATCCAGCGCAAATGGTCCGGTAGTTGCCCTAAAAGATACTGAACCCTCACGTGTAATTTCTAAGAACGCCTTGGCACTTTGCATGTGCGAGTCGTTGGTGTCAAAATCACGTATCAACAATAAGCAAAGAGGAAAAAAAAAAAAAAAAGAATTTTAGGAAATCAGATAACTGTTTATTGCGGACGTTTCACCCAGCGGGTTTTTCAATATTGCTCAAATGTGGGTACCATTAATTTGCAGTCACGTGTTCTTGTTCAGGAAAGTAGTTTCTTTCATAGATTATGAATAGACAAGGCATACCTCCATCGACTTTCCATTGGATCTCTTTTCATAGCAGCACATGAACTTGCCCACCCCACTTTTCCAGATGCATGCACACATCGCTGTTGCCGGGAATAGGAGATTGTGCAAACAACAACTCAATCTTTCCAGAAAAAAAGAGAAGATTTTTCAATGAAGTGGGGGTCAAACTTTAGGTAGTTATTAACATTCCAGTTGAAAACAGTTACCTAATATAATGATAGAATTCACACTACCAGGTGATCTGTGATCGTCCTTATTTATCAGTATATCATAGATTCATAGTTAGGTTTTTCTTCACTTAAAAAGAGTAGGCTACCTGTCTTTAATGTATTTGAATCTTCAATTAATCCAGTTGAGAACACTCAGTTATCTACTTTCAGTCTAGTCAAAAGCAATCATGCCCAGAAGCACTATAGCCTTAAAACTTTTATTTGCCGTCACTAAATTCTCAGCAACGCTCTTTTAATTTATTTGCCGTCACATCTGCAGAGCCACAAGTGGTTCAGTGGGCTCTTCAACCTTCTAAGCCACTCAAATCTAAATCCCATCTTAGTGGATTTTATTTTTAACTCTTATCTAGAAGATTGTTGTCATTATCAATCTCAAGATTAAGAAGGAAATGAGAGTTATTTACGCACTCGCAGTGCTTGTTACTTTCACTTTTTCTTAAACGTAGAAGCTTGGACTTCCATTTTCCTTCAGCTTTGAACAAATGTCACCACTGCAATTGCTTTCTAAGTGATGCGATAACTTTTGATTACAAAAGACAAAAGAAAGAAAAAATACCTTTTTCTTTTGTTTAGTGCGTGCCATGTGGTATCCGAATCTAGCCATTAGCTTCACTACTATATCTTCTACTCAGAAAAATCTGATGGTAAGAGATTTAGAATAGCCTAATAAACAACGAAGGGATTATAAAGAAGATAGTTCTTTTAAATAATATGGTAAACATATGAATGAAAAGTGACCGATACACAAAAATAAAGTAATTCTCATCTAACTTTTTTAGGTGAATGTTAGCCTAGTCTTCTATAAATTTCTCTGGTATGAACAAAATCTAGAATATAACAAAGGGTATTATTTGAAATAATCTAGAGTAATACGAAACTGAAACAAGTAAAAAGAAAGAATAATACGTACGATTTACATAGATTCACCCAATTAACAAGTTACGTTCAACAAAGTTAATATTATTGAAATAATATCTCACCTCTCTCATTACAATAAATATATTTGTCATATCATTTGTTATCACATTCATACAAGAGAATAATAAGTTTATATACTAAGTTCAAAGAGGAATACCTAACATTACAATAATCCCTTTTCTTAAACCCAAGCCCAATTAAGAATTAATTACTTAGAGAAATCCTTCAACAACTCTTCATGGAATAGACCCCCGAATGCGTCTATGTGACCCCTTATTATTGAAGTGGTGGACAACTCTAACATTATAACCTCTTAGTAAAATTATAATATCTTTGAATTTTTAAGTAAGATTACCTTTGAATTTTTTATCTTTAAATTAATACCATAAACTTTCTCCATCTTATAGACATGCTAAAATAATAAAGTGAAAGCCTGCAAGCATTATGTTTCATCTTTTGGTGGGGAAGATAGATAGGTGGGCGTTTACATTTTTACAGGTCAACATTTTGAGTAGTATAGTCAATACATTTTTTTAACAAAATTTGTAGCAGCTACTGTAGCTAAGTGGACTAGGGGTGATAATTATGAGTTTTATTGGGTTGTCATGAATCTCGTGTTTGGGTTGTCTTATGATATATATGTTCGTATGTATGTGTTTATGTGAGCATATAATCTGATTTATTAAATAATTTTAAACTGGATAAGGATCATCTCATTGTACATATAATTGTCTTCGTCTGATAGAAATTTACTTTGGAATTTAAGTATATATGTAGTATTTTATTATCCAAGATATAGTATAAGTCGCCTAACAGTAAAAGAGTAGGATTTATTATAGTCTTCCAAATTTTAAGTCCTTTTAATAATAAAAATATAAGAGGGGTATTTAATATAGTCTCTCAAGTTCGAATCTTCACATCTCCTAATAGGGGTAGTCATTGAAGTTATTATCTGACCAATAATTCCAGAGTCTTAAAAGATTAGTTGAGATACGTATAAATGGGTTCGAATACTCCCAATCATGAAAAAAAAAAAAAAAAAAAAAGATATAAACAATTTTATACAACAGTTTCTTTAAGGTGGATGCACAAATAATTTTATTATCACTTATTATATACGAGGAGTAATAGGAACTCCATAGATTAAATGAAGTAAACTTTAGTGCATCGAAGAGCTGAAGTTCACAAGAATGGGATAAAGTGAATAAAAGTGCAGGAGACTTCATCTTCCAAACAAGATGGAGCCTCAAATTCAGGATCTCTTTCTTCTACACCACTTTTCGAATCAGTGAAATTACTTTTGGACTAGAAACTAATTCTGGTCACAGAATTCATGATTTAGAATTCGCTATATGGTGGTGATCAGTGGCAGTGAAGGAGAAAGCATGTAAAGAGGATTTTTAAGATTTTTTTTACTTTTATAATTTAATTTGTTTTTCTTCTATTTGTATACTTCATTTAAGATTTACTTCTTTTATTTTTCATATAGATTCATCCATTATAAATTCATTGTCTTTCCCTCACTTATTAATTAAAGTTTCATAAAATTTGTTTTGGAATTATTCTTGTCATGAACTCAGATTTTTCTCTTTTAAATTTAAAATATTTTGCTAGAGCGTATCTAGTAATTCTTCAAATTTTGTTGTCTCAGAACCTATTTAATTTTTTATTATACATGCATTATATATATATATATATATTTGTTGGCATGCAAATATGGAATATTATATTCTATTTCCTTAACTAAGAAGATTACAAACATTATTATGAGATATTTCATTTCCTTACTTAGAGTAGTGATATTGTGTTTTCTTACATAGAGAGATTACCGATTTTACGGCAATATTATGTTCCTTACATAGTTGCTATACTTTTGTATAAATAGGTTGTGTATTTACATAACAAAACACAATAAATCAATACAAACAATTCAATTCAATTTAATACAATTTTTCTCTCTCAAAGATATTTTTTAGGTGTACTCCGAATCTCTTTAATTGTCTCTCTTGCCCTCTCAAAGATATATCTCGGGCATACTCCGTCCTCTTTAATTGCTTCTCTTGCCCTCTCAATTCTGACATGGTATCAGAATATATCTCTTGAGCATACTCCGATTCTCCTCAATTACTTCTCTTGTCCTCTTAATTCTACATATATATTAGAATCCATATATAATGTTTACCCAAATTTTGGATGTTCATCATATATGAAAATTTGTATAAATATTTAGGTGAGATGACAGGAAAAAAGGAATAAAAATTAAAAATAAATTGAAATAAACACGTGTAGAAAGACTGAAACAGTAGTGGAATGGTGATATATACAACATGTGACGGTGAAAATTTGATCACGTTTGTATGAAAATGTCTAAACAAGAAATTTGTATGCAAATAGTCTAAGATTAAATAATGAGTTATCTAGAGAATTATAAGTTTCGTGATCCACTAGAATTAGTCTAAAGATAAGAAATGACATCGCTGCATTGCCAACAGTTCGTATCATTAACAAAAGAAATCGTAGTGGCAAATGGGACACCCTTCCCTTTATTATTTGCCAATTAATGGATCATAATAGTATTCCATCCACAACAACAGCCACAACCTCTTCAATCTCCATCACCTTCAATATTAAAGCTAATCCCTGACTCAGCAACCAAATACCTAAAAAGTTTGGAATCTCTTCTATACTTTTACCCACATTCAGTTATCCATAACACAATAGTTTTCACATCACTATATATATATATATATATATATATTACACTTAAATTAAAATTCTTAAGGAACCAATCGGCAATCAGTTTTGAAGATTATTTTCTTTTTTTTTTAATTATAATTTATTATAGAACACAAAGCAGTCGTGTTTAAATATCTAGAGGCAAGTTGGTTAGTGCAGTGTGAATATTTCCACTAGAAGAAATATTTTCAACTGTGTTTTTCTTCAAGAAGTTGATTAATTACTTAGAAATAATCTTTGTGTTCAAAACTGGTAATATATATAACACGTGAAGATTGAGGGGAATAATGTAGCAGAGAGCGATATAATAGTGGAATAAAGTTGTAATTGGATATAGATTTAAATATCGATTGAAGAGACTGAAACCAAACAATTCATTCAATCAACTTTTACACAAAAAGAGAAGGAAACTATGAATCACTTTATAGATAATTTCCTGTAACCAATGAAATTGCTTGAAATTGTCTACCATGATCCGTCAGAATCAAACTCCACTTGATTTGCCTTTAGTGACTTTCTCAAAGCCACGAAGTGTAAACTTCAATGCTTTGAAATTAAGTTTTAAATGCGAATAGCAACTTTTGAATGTTAGTTCAAAATCAAAGACTAGAAATTAATATATTCAACACCCAGCATTAGTTTCATATGCTATATTGTTAAAACATTATATAGTTTTCGAATATATTCGTGAAATACGACAAGTGGTTCAGATTGCAACTTGAAGGGTGACGATGATATCGATCCAGTTAACGAATAAACTGATAGCTAGCTCATGAGAATGACCTCCGAATAACTCCTCCATCAAGTTCAAGTATAGCTAATTTTGGTTTCAGTTCTAACAATCGTTAAGTTGGAAAATATATAATGGATGCTGACCTGCATGCAAATTCTGCTTATCAGAAAATATTACAGGTGGTCCTGCTTACTCCATTTCCATTTCCATTTCCATTTCCATGCATGCATTATTTCTATCCTTTATGTTGAGTTCTGACTGTGCAGTGGCCCTCTAGATCTTTAGATTTTGATTTGATTGTCAACAGTATTGGGAGAGAGGAAAGTTGTAAGGATAAGTTTTAAACAAAAATAATAAGAAGAAGAAGCACATGGTTAATTGAATAAACTAAAAAGTTTTATCATAATAACATCCACAAACCCTACTTGCTTCAAATTGCTTAGAACAGAAACAAATTAGTGGCCATTACCCTAATTATACAATCTTTGCCCAATAAACTTTCTTATTCATCAAGCACAGGCGCCACTGAAACTCTTTATTATAAGCTTACACAGTTGACTTTGAGCCATGAATAATTGAGTTTCTAGCTAATTTAGCCATTAATTTCGATACTGTCTCTTGTTTAATCATAGCTCAACTGCGGCTTCAAATGGCGAATTGGCAGTGGCATTAATTCTCAACTTGAGGATTCACCACAAGATGGACTTATTGGTGAGAAGGTGCATTTTAATTGATTAGATTAACAATACCTTTACACACATTATTGGAGGCAATTTTTTCATGCTTCATTAAATTATTCAAGTCAAATCTGCATTTACAAAACCGGTGGAAGAGTGGGGTGGGACTTGGGAGTAGGTGAATGTAAATCCGATTGTTCATTTTGAATCCTACAAAAAGCTCTTAAACTTTATATACAATAAAATTATATAGAAATATAAAAATGAAAAAAGATGAAGGTTATTAAATTATTTTTTAAGTTTAATATTGCTTTCAACTTTATTAACGAGCATTTTGTTCGGACTAAAAAAAATAGAAAATCTTAAATAGAAAAAAAAAATACTCATATGTTTGTTTTACACATGTTACATATTCCCCTGATCATATATATAGTTCAGAAAAATACAACAGTTGTCCGAGTTTTCCACTTATTGGTGAAAGAATTAAAGAGCGTTTGGAATCAAATAAATAAATAACCACATACACAAATATAGAAAGAAAACAAGTGCGGTTTATCCTAGTTTCCCCAAATCTAGACTATGTTTAATAGATCCTAGTTTACCCAAATCTGGACTATGTTTAATAGAGTCAATATTCTTGAAATATTTCCTCATCTCTTTCGTTACAATGTATGTATTTGCTATGTTTTGCTACCACTCATATAAGAGAATACTGCCTTTATATACTAGGTTAGGAGAAAAAACCTAATACAACTATGATTCTTATTTCTAAGCCCAAGAGCTGTGACCCAAAGCAAGACCCCCACGTGAGTCGAGTAGGCTAGCTGTGACCCAGAGCAGGACCCCCACTTGCATCAAGTAGGCTAGCTATGACCCAGAGCTACTACCTCTATTATTGAAGTGGTCGTCAACTCCAACAATTGGCACTGAATTTTCCACCAACTAAAACTAGAAATTAAATATAAATAAATCATCATATTAACAGGGAGTGGCTAGAAAAAACCCTAACCACATATGTTGGAGGAATTTTTTGAAATTATAACGTGGCTAGCTATACATTAAATTAAAAAAATATATATATGTGCTAAACTATTGCAATTGGAATTGAGCTAAGCATGAATTGTTTAATCTCCTGTTAAATCGCATAATCATGTTTTGTCCGGTAATTGGCTACTGGTTTAATTATGTGTTTGAGAAAATGCCCCATTTACTTCTGATATGATGATTGCTTTTGCTAGTGTATCACTTGGTGACATTGCCTTAGCTTAACTAAACTCCAGTGCCCTTAGTAAATATAATTTGGGTATAATTCACGTGGTATATACTGTATTAATTCTTTATGATTAAATCATCTTTCTGGATAAAATTTTGTCAACCATTGTTCAGCTTAGGAATTCCCAAAAGTCAAAAAAAAGATCAGTTTAAAAATTAGGGGAAAAGTAATCCCACTTTGGAAATAAGATAAAATATACATATACGACATATAGAAAAAGCTTTCAAATGTTTCGGAGAAACTTGTCGTTTAGATTAGTTAAAAAAATAGGGGAAAAATCCCACTTTTCCTGAATGATATCAATACTTCCATAGAAATTAAGAGAATTATCCAACATAATCATAATCTTTAAAAGTAAACTCAAGTAGATGATATTATAATTATAATTAGCTCTTTTAAGTGTTTTCTTCTCAGTTCATGGTCAATCAATTTCAGCATTGCCCACCTTACGATAGTTCTTTCACTGTTTATTGTATCACTTATCATAAAAATACCGTCAAAATATAATTAATATAAAATATGTTTTCACATACTGCATATACCACTCAAAACCTTNAGTGGCTAGAAAAAACCCTAACCACATATGTTGGAGGAATTTTTTGAAATTATAACGTGGCTAGCTATACATTAAATTAAAAAAATATATATATGTGCTAAACTATTGCAATTGGAATTGAGCTAAGCATGAATTGTTTAATCTCCTGTTAAATCGCATAATCATGTTTTGTCCAGTAATTGGCTACTGGTTTAATTATGTGTTTGAGAAAATGCCCCATTTACTTCTGATATGATGATTGCTTTTGCTAGTGTATCACTTGGTGACATTGCCTTAGCTTAACTAAACTCCAGTGCCCTTAGTAAATATAATTTGGGTATAATTCACGTGGTATATACTGTATTAATTCTTTATGATTAAATCATCTTTCTGGATAAAATTTTGTCAACCGTTGTTCAGGTTAGGAATTCCCAAAAGTCAAAAAAAAGATCAGTTTAAAAATTAGGGGAAAAGTAATCCCACTTTCGAAATAAGATAAAATATACATATACGACATATAGAAAAAGCTTTCAAATGTTTCGGAGAAACTTGTCCTTTCGATTAGTTAAAAAAAATAGGGGAAAAATCCCACTTTTCCTGAATGATATCAATACTTCCATAGAAATTAAGAGAATTATCCAACATAATCATAATCTTTAAAAGTAAACTCAAGTAGATGATAATATAATTATAATTAGCTCTTTTAATTGTTTTCTTCTCAGTTCATGGTCAATCAATTTCAGCATTGCCCACCTTACGATAGTTCTTTCACTGTTTATTGTATCACTTATCATAAAAATACCGTCAAAATATAATTAATATAAAATATGTTTTCACATACTGCATATACCACTCAAAACCTTGGTCTAGGAAAAGAGGATATTATTGTGAAAACTCGGTTTAAACTTAAGCAAGATACTTGAACAAACTTATTATGAAAAATGGAGAAATTTATTATAGACTTTCTCTGCAGAATTTTTTATTAATTAGTTACGTTAACCAATTATAAAACTTGAAAAAAGTTTGATTAATCCCGTAAAAATCTGTGATACAGAAGTCGTTTGGAGAGAACAGAAGCAGAATATTTGCGTAAAATATTGACAAACAAACAGCTTTCAGCAATATTTGACCACAATAAATATCATGGTACACAGGCAATATTTGACCATCCAATATTTCATTTGTATCCTGTGTTTGGTGGAAGAGTAATGTTATATGCACTAATCAAATTATACTAATTCAAGTATTAATAATTAAAATTTTAAAATTCCTTTTTTTTTTTAATTTTTGGGGGAACTGACGTGACAATAAGAGAGATTTATCACGTCAATTAATACTTAGATTATATAATTTTTGGTTAGTACACGTAACATTATCGTTTATAGTATCTTATGTATATAATTGATGGGATTTCTGAATTTTTTTAGTCTGGTCCATTTATGCTAAAGGCTAGAAGCATAGTATAATAGACCTCTTTTATGACTTTAATTTGGTCCCATTTGGAAATAAAGAATGAGTGTATTTGGCATGGATGCCATTCCCATAATTTTCCCTCCCCGCATATCTTACAATATTTTTCTTTCATATCTTTGGACTTTGATAAAGTCATCTTATATTCGCCCGGTTTTCATGTTAATCACATGTTCATCTATAAAATTTATCAAACTTTAATATTAATGTTTTAACTTTTATTTTAAAATTAAACTTTTATAGGTAATAAATTGAGTTAACGACTTTTTCCACCCTAATAACGACTTAATGACATTTTTCCACCTACGAACTTTTAAAATACTATTTTATTACCTAAATTTATATTTCGACAGTAAACAAAGAGCAAACTTGATCCAAGCTATTGGAGTTTTTGAAGAGGGGAAGCCGATGAGTCTTTTGGTGGTTAGAATTAATCGAAATTTGACTTTGGAAAAGCAGTTGCTTAAACCTTAATCAATCGATTGTCAACGATTGACGAGGTCAACAGGAATAGGGTTTGAGGGGTTTTGATGTGTGATGATCGGGGAAGAGAATGGTGGTGATATGGAGTCGCAAAGATACTGGAATCAGAAACGGAATATAAATTTATATAATAAAATGGTATTTTAAAAGTTTGTGGGTGATAAGAAAGTATTATAAGTCATTATTTGAGTGGAAAAAAGTTTTGTTTACTCGTAACGAATTACTTGACATATTTGCCTTTATGTATAATCCAATCCACATCTCATCTGTCACATAATTATTATTTAGACCTTAATCAGGTTCATTAAATCTAATTATTTAGGTAAATAGATAGCAAGAAAATAAATATCAACACATATATATAAAACATGATTTTAAGTTTATAATTAATAGAGCTGCCCACTTTTTTCCCAATTTCCTTTTTTTTTTTTTTTTGTTCATTATTTTTCTTTGGAAGTATTCAAAACCAAAACTCAATGAGTCAAGAAAGTAACCCCACTATCTTCCCTCTATATATACAAGGTCCAAACCAAGCAAATCTTACCTCCAACTAATACCATTTCTACTATAACTTTGGATATCTTCGTAGTGTTTTCTCTGTGTTCTTCCGCTACTAGTGTTTTCTACATAGAAAGTGATAATATTTTCGTAATAACCAGCACAAAATGGAGCCGAAAAGGGGAGCTTTAGAAGTTGGAGATGTTGATGAAGAGAAATGGGTTTATGATTCTTCTGTGGATCACAAAGGACGGGTTCCTCTTCGAGCTTCAACTGGTGTTTGGAAAGCCTCCCTCTTTATTATCGGTAAGGAATAAAATAAAGACTAATATGACATAACGCATAAGTAGTTGATTCTTTCGTCTTGCTAGAAAATTAAATGAACTAGTCGTGATTTCAAATTTTCTTTTGCTTATCTTCTTGGAAATAACGGCTGTTTTTCAGCTTTTTCTTTCTCTTCTGAATGCATATTATCATGCTATTTTCTTTCTGCAACACCACATATCCTAACTTCTCATCTTTGTTCTTATTCAACACACCAAAAAGCTTACCGTACATCAAGTTTATGATATCATCTACATGCTAATACAGTATTTTTTTTCTCTTTCATCAACTTTAACGACCAATATGTTTCCATTATTTTGTTAGTTCGACGCATGAATTAGTGACAAGTCAATGTATTAGCAGACCATCTCACTAACACAAGTTATCGTTGTTGGAAGTGTCAAAGTATGTATGTCAATAGCTGAATAATTTGAGGTAGTGGGTCATTAACTTTTTCTCCACCCACAAACAAAACAAAACCAAATAAAGGGCCCAGAAACCTATTTCAGATATATACCACCTGCTTTTATTTACTACTTTCGTTGCCCTGCTTCTGTCAGAGACCTGTGATTTCTATATTCTATATCTGCAGAGTTGCCTTTAAGATATAATAATAATTATAAGGGTAATATCTGAGATTTGCCATGTGAGTCTTTGAAAATTTTCTATGAATTTCGGTTGAAAAAGATTAGCCATACGTTAGTACATGGTATTAATTTAGTAGATTTAGTCATGCACCAAGTGGCAACGTGGGGGGGCCATTACAGCACATATTTTTCTAAGTGCTGCTCAGTCCCTTAAAAAAAATGGCTATCTTATTCCGCAGAAAGTAACAAAATCTATCAAGGGTATGAATAAGTTCACAATGACAGAATAAATGAAGGCCACTAATGTTGACTTTGTAAGGGAGTACATTAAGTGTAAGTTGCACAGATTATTCACTATCTTCTTGAATAGAACAATTTTTCGTTTTCCTTGAGAGCTACAATTACAAATCATTGTCAAGAATATATAACAAAGTACATTTTAAGAGACAAGGGTTTCTTGACTATCCAGAAAACATCAAAAATATCGTCAATGTCAAATAAATTAAATGAAAATTCATTGTAACTCTTGAATTTTGCAACTGATAAATCCTTTTTGAACGTGATGGGGAAAAAGTTTTGCAGGACCTTTACTACCATAAGTTATTTTCTTCTTTACATGAACAGTTCTGTGACAAAGAGAAGACCTTTGGTAGTATGACCCTACAACTTTAATTTCCTAAGGCAAATTGTGTATCTCCTGTGGCTGCACTACTTTAATTCCTAGGTCCAGATTTATTTTTTTTCCTTTTCTATAGACACATAAAAAATATGCCTATTTTAATATACCCACAAGTTTCATTTAAAGACATAAATTTGATTCAATCTTTGTATTAAAAACTTATTAATTTTTAGTTCATTTGTACAATATTGCATATTCAGTTTAATATGTCTTTATTACAGGCGTTGAGAGGATTTGTTTATCTTCTGATTATCTATTAATATTGTTGGGCAGCAATTGAGTTCAGTGAGAGGCTGAGTTACTTTGGGATAGCAACAAGCCTGATAATCTACCTGACCAAAGTGATCCATCAAGACCTCAAGACAGCAGCAAGGAATGTGAACTATTGGTCTGGTGTGACAACTCTTATGCCACTGCTTGGAGGATTTGTAGCCGATGCTTACTTGGGCCGATTCTCAACTGTCCTTGTTGCATCCGTCATTTACCTCTTGGTGATTTGCTACACACTAATCTCAAATGAATCCATTCTATGTGTTACTTGCTTCATCCAAATAAACTTGACCCATATGTTAACTAAAACTGGACATATATACAGAGAAAATGTTGTTGAAATATCTTGAAAAAGTTACACCACTTTCGATTTGATGAGTACTTTTCTGTAGAAAAATTTTGTTTTCTCAGTTAATTGGAATACGCTAACAATGGTCTTTTCATCTGTAAAAACAGGGTTTGCTTCTGTTAACAATGTCCTGGTACGTGCCAAGTTTAAAAGCTTGTCATGCGGAAGTGTGCCTTGAGCCTAGAAAGATTCATGAGATGATCTTTTTTATTGCAATATACTTAGTCTCTGTGGGAACTGGAGGGCACAAACCCTCTTTGGAGAGCTTCGGAGCTGACCAGTTTGATGATGATCACAATGAAGAAAGAAAGAAGAAAATGTCTTTTTTCAATTGGTGGAATTTTGGCCTCTGTTCTGGACTTTTGCTGGGGGTCACTGTTGTTGTTTATGTGCAAGACCATGTGAACTGGGGTGCCTCAGATATTATCATTACAGCAGTTATGGCTATCTCGCTACTTATTTTCATTATTGGAAGGCCTTTTTATCGTTACAGAACGCCCAGTGGAAGCCCCTTGACACCAATGTTGCAGGTTCTTGTTGCTGCAATCACCAAAAGAAATCTGCCTCACCCATCCAATCCTAGTCAACTCTATGAGGGTTCAAAAGCACAAAAGGCCCAGGGGAGGCTTTTGTGCCACACTGACAAGCTCAAGTGAGCAAGTTTTTAATTTGTTCATTCTAATAAATGACTTTAGTATTAATTTAAGAGTAAGACTTCATAATATTCTAATGGCTTTCAGGTTTCTTGACAAAGCTGCTATTGTTGAAGACAATGAAACTTCAGTTGAGAAGCAAAGTCCCTGGAAACTTGCAACGGTTACCAAAGTTGAGGAAATGAAGCTCCTACTTAATATGATCCCCATATGGCTGGCTACCTTACCATTTGGAATTTGTGTAGCACAAGCATCCACATTCTTCATCAAACAAGGTACCACTATGAACCGAAAGATCAGTGATGGATTCATGATCCCTCCAGCCTCAATATTCGCTCTGGCTGCCATTGGAATGATCATATCTGTCACCGTTTATGAGAAAATCCTGGTTCCCATATTAAGAAGGGCTACAGAAAACGAGCGAGGCATAAAAATCCTCCAGAGGATTGGCATTGGAATGCTTTTCTCAATTGCTACAATGGTAGTTGCAGCCTTGGTTGAGAGGAAGAGACTTGCTGCTGTAGAAAAGGATCCGAAATTCGGTTCATTGTCCATGAGTGTGTTCTGGTTGGCTCCACAGTTTGTTATTATTGGTGTTGGCGATGGGTTTACTTTGGTAGGCTTGCAAGAGTACTTCTATGACGAAGTTCCTGATTCCATGAGAAGTTTAGGCATTGCATTCTATCTTAGTGTAATTGGAGCAGGAAACTTCCTCAGTAGTCTCTTAATAACATTTCTTGATCAGATTACAGAGAAAAACGGGAAAAGTTGGTTTGGTAAAGATTTAAACAGCAGCCGCATAGACAATTTCTACTGGCTATTAGCAGGAATGACCACAGTGAACTTGTTCTTCTATGTGTTCTTGGCCAAACGATATTCGTACAAAAACGTTCAGAGGAGTAGGGCTGTGGCTGATTGCTATGAAGGTGATAGATCTATGGCAGTGGTTTGATGTGTATGTCTTTTATACCAATAAAAATGCTGCTAGTGTATTTATAAGTATGGTTTAAATAATTTAGTATTCAATTCAAGAGGTATTTAAATGTTGTATTTGTAACAGATATTAATGCTTCATCAAGTGCTTGCCATTGTGTTTCAGTTTTTTTCCAAAATGGAAGCATGTATGCTCTTGTAAGTTACATGCTTAAAGGGTTAATCAAAATAAATCTATGAAGCAAATTGTATTTCCCAGTTTCTGAAAAAATTCAGATGTGTTTGTTTTAGAATTCACCCCTGAAGTTGAGACAATGATAAAAGTACTAAAATGATAAAAGTAAACTGACTGCAAAATTTCAGATGTGTTTGTTTTAGAATTCACCCCTGAAGTTGAGACAATGATAAAAGTACTAAAATGGAACCAATCCTTGGGTGCCTGGGTTCGATTCCCCTTGGTCTCTAATAGGGATAGTCACTGGAGGATTATCCAGCTGTTAACTTCAAGGTTTGAGAGACTAATTAAGATGTGTGCGAACTCACCCGAATACATCAGGTTACCAAAAAAAAATGGTACTAAAATGGACCAAGTCATTAGCAAATATGAACGAATAATGCTTTGCAGTTGAAATGCTGATATCAAAGTTACTTTCAATGAATTTGGTTAGGCCATTCTGAATTGACAACAGGGTCCCAAAAGGAATCTATTTGCAAAGTTACAAAATTTTGACGCCCTCTCTTTGATTTGGTATGCATCATGATCGTGCCACGTTGTCAACTTCTACTTGTACCATTGTGTGTTCTTGCTCTTTCTTAGTTTCACATGGCATTAAATTTTAATCAGTTTAAATGAACCTTACATCAATTTTTTGACAAAATCAGGCCCACATTTTGGCTTTTGGCTTTCGTTCTTTAGTACTTGTTTTAACATTGAAGCCACGATGTCGAATGAGTGAATTGCTAATATCACAAAAGAGATTCACCCAAGAGACCAAAACAGTATGAACCGTAAAAAAGGTGACGTTTGTTGATATTCCGATACTAAATTTGAGTGCTTTAAATAAATCATTAACATAATTGTAATTGAAATCAACGCTAACGAATTAACGCACCTCAACTAATCTCTTTAGACCCTAGAATTATCGGTTGAATAAGAGCTTCAATGGCTATTCCTATTAACAACTGAGGAGGGATTCGAACTCATGACCTCTTGAGTAATACATTCAAGAGTTCTTATCGAATCACACGACCTCCCAGGAATAGTTAATGTGTATGTCTTTATACCAATAAAAGATGCGGCTAGTAGTGTATTTATAAATATGGTTTAAGTAATTTAGTATTCAATTTAAGTGGAATTTAAGGTTGTAACACATATCAATGCTTCATCGAGTGCTTGAAGCAAATTGTGTTTCCAGTTTCTGCAAAAATACTAACTGCAACTTAGAAAATTCGGTAAACTGATTACAAAATGTAAGACTTATTTGTTTTTGAATTCACAGCTGAAGGAGAACCACAGTTATCTCTCCACTGAAGCTGAGATAATTTGTGATGACAGCAAAGTTTTTCACTAAAACCAACAGCCATTAATATTTACGAGAGCATATTCTGATAATAAATCGATAAATGTCGTACATGAAACTGCATAAAAGGCTTTGGTGTAGTGCAGATTGAGCACTACAACTTCGTCTAAAATTACCTAAAATTGAAGTAGTAAAATGAACCAAGTCATGAGCAAGTATAATCGAATATTTGGTATGTAGTTGAAATGCTGATATCAATGTAACTTTAGTGACAACAGGAATCTATTTGCAAAGTTAAATGGAATTAAATGTTCCTCAGTTTAAATGAACTTTTTATCAGTCTTTTGACTAAATCGGGCCCAGTTTTTGGGTTTTAAAAAACAAAATACTCCAAGGAACATACCCATTCCTCAAAAGAGTAAAAGACTTTTTCCCACCCAAGGTTTGCCTAAATGACACTTTCCCATGCAAAGTTAATATTCTGTTATTATCCAAAACCAATTCCAACGGCAAAAATTCTCTTCGTCACCACCATTTGAACCTCCGATCTCCTCTCTACAAAACCCCTCTCACTTCGACACTTGATTTCTCACTGATTACTGGTCAATGCAAAGTTAGGGTGCCTTGTTCTTAGATGATTTTCGACTGATTCCAGTAGTGAATATTCAATCGATCACCGTCATTCAATCCACCGGCCTTCACTCAACAAAAACTCTCTTACCCTGACTCCTAGTAAATCACCAAATGCAGACTGAGAAAGTAAAGTGTATTTTGGGTATTAACGGAATATAAACATTGGGTAGAAATGTTGTATTTTGAAATTTTTTGGATGGTAAAATGTCATTATGCCAAACCTTGGGTGGGAAAAAGTCGTTTAACAAAACTTAAACTAGAATGAAAAATTGTATTCTCAATATTTGTTTTTAGTTTTGATATTGAAGCCATGATGTAGAATGAGTGATTTGGTACAATAAAGCTCAAACTTATATCCATCATTAGCATTCTTATCAACCAACTTAATTATCTCATTGGAGGACTGAAACTGTTACCTAAAAGTTGTTTTTAAATTATCTAAGATATAGCCTTCAATTATATCACCCACAACCACAAGTAACTGCATGATAAATTATGCAAAATTATAATCCCATGTATAATTTAAAAAACGATAAACCATTCTCATAAGAGATACCCTTATCAACACTTACACACCTATGAAGCTTCTATTTACTCTTTAATTCCTTCTTTATTAATACGAAATTAATAAATTTTAACCCACTAAATGTACCCATCGTGCCACACTTGGCACGCCCTGATTCACTACAAAAGCCATGTAATAACCAGGGGGAGCAACTGCCCCGTTCGGAGGCGCTGTGCACCCCACCCTATACCTCCCACTTTCATCCGGTACAGATGGAGTAACGGTCAGTTTGACTAATCTTTGGCCTTGTGAAAATGAATGCGTTGAAAAAGGTGGATTTCCCAAATTGACCTCCAGAATCCCCACCACTGGCAACGGAACCGATACAAACACATTAAAAGCCTCACCATAACGTACCGTTTCGGGAATTTCCTCAATTACGGGTCGGATATTTGCCCGATCCGGTGATAAATACTCGGGCGAAAATGCTTCGATTCGCAATTCTGTTGGAAACTCCGCATTAAATTTATAGAAATAATGTGGGTTACTTCCAGCTATTAATACCCGCCCGTCCGGTACCAAGTTAGCAGTAGAGTGGTACAATCTGGGCACGGTACCCGGGTTCAAAGTCATGAACCGTAATCCATGTGGTTGGTCGGGTCGATAAAGAAGCGGAAACAAACATGGATTGGATGCCATTTCAAACCCTTGAGTCCCAGCTTGAGCTCCATTTATGATCAAAACCTCCCCGGTTGGAAGCATTACCATATCACCCATGATCCGCCCGAATGGCATATCCTCCATTTCCCAACCCGGTTCATCCGACGTGGCAATTATTCGCCCACAACTACCGTGCGCAGGGGTGTCGGTGCTTCTCTCAATAAATGCGCCATACTGGGCCCCGCCACAGATGACAATCACAGCCGTCGAGAAGTCTCCTTCGAGAGCCAACATCGCAGAGGATCCCGCCGATGGATAATTTCGTGGGCCACCGTCTAACGGTGGATAATTTTTTATTATTTTATTAGTCTCGTGATCGTACAGGACTGCCTTGTTGTTGGCGAAGATAAAAAGGTGACTGTTGGGAAGAAGATGAACGTAAGGGTACAAATTATCCATCTGATTATCCTCCACGTCAGCGAGAAACGGAAAGAAAACAGCGCCTTTTCTCGGCGGATAATACTCTACAGTATTACTTCCTTTACCTCCAACAACTATCACCGTACCGTCCGGTAATATTTGGTTTGTAGCGTACCACCTACCATGAACTAACTCAACGTCCTGCAGTTCCACCCAATCACACAGCCCGTTTGCTTCACACGGGCTGAACTTCCGGATCTTTTTTACCCCGTCCAAATCGCCACCGGTTTGTAACAGAGTTCCGTCGGGTAGAAACTGACCGGATGAGCACCAAGTGTCGGTGAGGATCATTAAGGGGCGAATTCGGTTGGTTTGAAGATCGAGAACGGCAGAGTGAGCATAGCAATCGCGTTTAAGAATGGGGTCGTCTTTGTCAAAACGACAGCGGCCTTTGGGTAGCATTTTGCGTGATGGTCCGATGTTGGTCCGGTCTAAAAGAACCACCGTGTTGAAGCGGGTTACAGATGTGTGCATAGAGGATATACCTGCGTCAGGTACCAGAAGCTCCCACGTGCCGGGGAGTTCTGCATGTGAATGCTGAATGTACTGTACGATCACCCAAACAAAGACGAAGAGACGAGACCATTTGGAAGAACAAAGAAAATCCATTAGAGAGAGTAGGGCCAACGAAGAGTGGAGGGATGGGGTTTACTAATTACTACCACTTAAAGCAGTAGATAAAAAGAAAGTGGAGTTGAGTGTATGATAGAAAGAATACGTAAGTTAAATATTATCCGTTGGTGTCTGATCAAATGTATAAAATGATTTTGTATTTAAAGAGAAGCAGCAACGGTAGTATATAGGTGGGTCCAGGACCCAATTAAGTGTCGGCTTCTAGAGCTAGCTTGAAAATCGACACGAACGTTGGAAAAGAAAGCTGCCCATTTAGAGTTTGTGTAGTATACGAAGATGGGTAACGTAAGGAGAAAGAGGGCCACCGGCCACCATGTGAAGGTTTTATAATGTATTTCTGTTAACGAGGAAGACAGTAGGCAGTAGTAGCATTAGTATGACAGTGATCATTTGAGAAGTAGAAACCTTCCTAATTTCTTACTTTAGTGCTGCTTGCCTTTGAAGCTAACGTTTAATTCTGTTAAGTATGGGAAATTACATCAGCCATGACCCATATCTTCCTTCGGATAGACATTTGAAATTTACCATTTAGTTTCAAAGATGGCATTAAATCCTTTATGAATAAAGAAATTTTAAATGATCATCAGTTACCGTTTGCCCTATCATCCACATAAATTGCCATAATTGTTTAGAAGAATTTGAACTTTTCTTCTTCAAATTGTTTCCATATCCCTCCACGGCTCTTTTTTTTTCTTTTATTATTATTTGTTGATACTTGATTTTGACGCTAACTAATTGCACGTGGGAAATATTGAACGAACTCAAAGATCTCACGTGTAAATGATGGTATTGGATTGAGTAAGAGATGAAGGACAATGTTTAAAGTGGTTCGGATGCTTAAATGATCAAATCCTATGTCCACTGATATTGTATTAAAGGGTGAAGTCAGGTCGCATTCAACTAGCTGATTTATAGCTTAAAAAATACAATAGGGAGTAAGAAAATGTATGCTATTTCAAAGGAAAATAAACTAATCCCACAAACGGGAGAGGAGCTCTCTATTTATAGTAGGATGAATTGAGGTAATGATTACTAAATCTGTGAGTAGGGCAGATGTCGTGCAAATCCTTCTCAGTGTCCCATTGCTCACCTGTCCGAGTGATTTTCTCGACTTGTGCAGGGATTGGACATGCGGACCGTTTCCAGCCTTTCGCCAATCTGGCGCATACCCACTGCACTGGCAGGAGCATACCACTCACGTCAACATGCAACGTGACTGTGTCTAAATGATTGTAGAAACTGCCTAAACTCTGACCGTCCATACTGATAAGACTTGGCGTCAACTCTACTTTTCTAGGCATAACATTTGTTATGTTGTTACGTCCTTGCCTTCTTGGTGTATTATTTTGCATATATTAGCCAGCTCAAATTTGTCGGACCAATGATCAAGAAGACATAAACTTTCAAACTCATAGTAGCTGTCCCAGTGCTTTGATTCCCTTTATTTAACTCTAACCCGTTTATAAAGTATTTTGCCAACGTATGCAACTACATTATCATTGAAAAGTTCATATATATATATATATGAATTTTCACTTAAATTATTGATATTATTTTCTTAAAACAAACAAGGATACCCACATGCCGAAGATCACCTTATCTCTTCAACCAAATGTACAAATGGCTGAGTCTGGGTTGAGGCCATAGCAATAGTAGGCGGTCTCTTATTTCCACCACTAATTTAAGAGTTAACAACTTTTTCTCACCTAAATATTGGTTTAATAACATTTCTCATCCATAGATTTTTAAAATACTATTTTACTATCTAAATTTATATTCCGTTTTTTATTCTGGCATTGTTACGACCTCACACTACCACCATTTTTTCTCCAATCATCACTCATGAAAACCCCTCAAACCTTACTCATGTCGAGCCCAACAATCGTCGACAATCGAACGATTAGGGTTTGCACAGATTAATTTCAACCACCAAAGTCCAACATTCTACCACCAAATGAGTCATAAGTCTCCCCTCTTTAAAAACCCCAATAGTCTGGACCAAGTTTACTCTTTGTTCACCGACGGAATATAAATTTGAGTAGTAAAATGATATTTTAAAAGTTTGTAAGTGAGAAATGTCATTAAACCATTATTTGGGTGAGAAAAAGTCATTAACTCCTAATTTAACCTTAAAAAAGTTGGACAAATGACAATCAAGAAATTGCTTTAAATGATTGTACGATGATAAGAAAATCTATATTTTGAATTTGAACACTTAAGTGAGACTCTTTTCATATATATAAAAACATCATTTTGGTGAACCTTTAAGCATACTTTTCGGATAATAATATAATACAATACTGAAAAGTTCAGCAAATATCGAATACGTAGTGGGAAAGCCAAATTGAGAGACAAAGAGCTTAACAGAAGATGCTTTAAATGAGAAGAGTAGTGTGCTTTAGCTGGAATCATATACTTTGTGTTGAGGGAACATGGTTTTGCAGGTACAAAAGTAAATAATGTCCTAAAGCTAATAAAAGAAAAAGAAAAGTAATATAGGCCTAACTGACTCCACTCACTGCCCTAACCGGCACTAGTTAACAGCCATAATACACAAGAGTGGGGCTATTAACAACCTAATAATGGATTAAAGAAATTTCATTTATTAAGATGTGTCATTTCAAAGTTTCAAAATCAAATTTTTTTTTTCTTATGCCACTTCGTAAATCTTATAAATATCTTTTATCCTAATTTATTTATATTAAAAGAGTTAACTTTTGTACATAATTAAATTGAAAAATCAACCATAAGCTGTGGTCTAACTGGTAATTGGACTCCCAATGGGTAAAATTTACCTACAATGTCAGAGATTCAAATCTTACTAGAAGAAGCTTGTAACAAGGGACATTTACCTGAACTTGATCGAGAATTAGTCTCGTGCCTCAAATTATAAAATTTTATAATTAAAAACTTGTAATTTTGTATTGCCTGCAAATAATTTTAGCAATTTAACATAAATTTATTAAAAAATAAGAAATTTTTTAATCCATTAGTGGAGTATCTATCAATAGACTCACTCAATGCCAATGAAGTAACATCGGGCCTGCAGGAGAAGCTGTGGCCTTATTCTATGACCCAAATTGAAGATTTTGCAGCGAAGTTCGTGTACATACACAAGCCATAACCTCCACAAAAGCTTAGGGTTGTTTGAACATGAAAGTTCAAAGTACACTGACTTTTGTCAGCCTATCTTCAAGACTTTAACAATCACTTCATTCGAGTATTGTATTTATTCTAAAGAGGTTCTGATCTTGGCTTAGCTAGAGGCAGAGAAACTTCAGCACCACTAAGAGCTGCCACCCGGTCTGCCAAAAGCCAATTCGAAGAAACAGCCTTAGTTTGTCTTTTTAGTTTCTTGGCTACAAACACAACACCATTAATATTCCTCATGAAAGTTGGCCCCTCGGTTGCAAGGCAGGGCAAACCCATCAACAAAAATGCCACCGTTAGAAATTGATTCTCTTCAGGTGCCTCCTTCGTTACTGACACTGGCCACTCTACCCCCGCAAATTCCAGGAGCCCCATTGAATTAGACCCTACTGCCTGCCACACAGATCAGTGGCTAGCTTTTGGCCACGTCTATTGCAACTTAAGACTGAAGGAATTGAGTTTAAGCTAGGGACACCGATAAATCTGCACCGAAAATATGTACAGGCCTACGTGTAATACGACTCTGAAGTTTTTTATAATTTTTTTCTAGTGAACGGCCGTCCATCAAATTTGGACGATCGTTCACTCACATGGACGCCCGTCTATATTATATGGACGGACGTCCATATATAAGGGACGGGCGTCCCCATTTAAAGGACGCCCGTCCCTCATTAAAATACAATAAAAAAAACTTATAAACATTAGAGACGGCCGTTCATCCATTATGGACGATCGTTCCTTTGTTTTGGACGGGCGTCCGCAAATAAGGGACGCCCGTCCTTAATCAAAATATAAAAAAAATAAAAATAAAAACTTTGGGACGGCCGTCCATAAATTTTGGACGACCGTCCTTGCGTTTAAGGCATCCATTAGAAATGGACGCCCGTCCATACTTTAAAAAAAAAAAAAAAAAAAAAAAAAAAAAAAAAAATTAAACCTCTTCTTCTTCATCTTCTAAACCACTTGCAGTCCTCTTCTAAACCAGCTTCGTCTTCTAAGCTATTGATTTTACACGCAAGGTGAAAAAGGTTAAGCTCAAGGTTGGTGGTGTTACACGCACTATACAGGCCAACTCCACAGCCAATGGCGTGGCAGGGGGTGGGTCTTCTAAGAATTCCCAGTCCCCAGATGACTCCAGACCAAGGCAGAAGCAGAATCTTCAGGTATACTGTTGCTTCTTGTCAGCTCAGTTCTGTGAAATTTGGTAGCCTCATTCTCGTATGTATTAGGTTCGATTTCACTTGAATATTTGGTCTGTTTCACTTACGTGAGTATCACTTGCCTTAACTTTGTTCATATGTGTCTAAATGGTTAGAGCATCCAAATGTGAAATTTTTTCTTTTTCTTTTTTAAGCATTTCCAGCTTTATATAGTTGGATAGAGAATTAAATTTTAATTGTTTGGAAGGATATCTTCAGTGTTAATGGGGTTTTTCATACCTTAATAAGTATTCACTGAATTATGTTTGGAATCCTGTGCAATCTTCTCATTTTAATGTTTCTATCGCAGGGAATTTCTGATGATAGCCTTTCCCCTCTAGATAAGAGGTCTGGCCTTCAAGGGATCCCTTGGAAGGATTTCTCAAGAGTTCGTTTTAGTTTGGGGAAGGAGGATCAATTGACGGGGAAGAGCACTGGAAAGAATTCCTTTGGGAAAAAAGGAGATCACTCTGGCGCTGTTCGTAAGAGCAAGCGAGTATCTAAGAGGCGTGCGGTGGATGGAGAATTTGATGATGATGAGGATGACGAGATTCGATACCTGGAGAAACTTAAAACTTCAAAGGTTACTTCAGGATATAAAGATGATGATGAAGAATTAGGCAAAAAAACATGGAAGGGACGGGCGTCCATTAGCAATGGACACCCGTCCAAACGTTTTTTTTTTTTTTTTTTTTAAGTATGGACGGGTGTTCATTCCTAATAGACGTCCATCCAAATGTAAGCGACGGCCGTCCATAATTTATGGACGGCCGTCTCCAAAGTTTTATTTTTATATTTTTATATTTTATTTATGGACGGATGTCCTTTAAATGGGGACGCCCGTCCATGTGAGTGAACGACCGTCTAAATTTGATGGACGGCCGTTCACTAGAAAAAAATTATTAAAAAAATTAGACGCGTATTATATGTAGGCCGGTACACATTTTCGGTGTCCGTAGCTTTGTTGTTACATATATGGCGAGATGAAGTTTAGTTTTCTTTTGGTCATACAATCATCAATAAACTAAAAATTAAAAGAGGAAACAGATACAGCGAAAGGGTTTTTTTAATTGTTAGTGACATTATAAGATTTTGGGCTGCTAGCCCAACTAGAGTTCGGGTAAACAGCCTTTTTATAAGAGGGTTTGGACTATGACAATAGATAATTAAAGAGACCATTAAGCCTGATAAATTAAGAGCTAAAACATGTTTTATCAAATGTTTAATACGGGACAAGCTGGATTATGTAAGACGTGATATGATACTCAATAAAAAAAATACTATGTTTACAACTCAATATCACAGTCTTCTCTTACAATTCTAATATGACAACAGAGTTGACACTATTACATCAACTGACAACTTTGACTAAACATAAACGGTCGTTCTTTATAAACAAACGGTCGTTCCTTAGGAACGAACGAATGTTCATTCATAAGAAATAGTTGTTTCTTCATAAAGAATAGTTATTTCTTATAAATGAACAATCATTAATCCTTAAAAAACAACCATTCATGTTTAGTAAAAAATATTTAGTGTCTTGGGTGTGATAGGAATTAACGTGACAATTGTCAATTCAACTGCCACATTGGCATTGTAAGACCATCTCCAACCACAAACACCAAATTGGTGTGGCTTTTGATGTATTTCACTTTTGCATTTACAATTCATTGTATCAAATATTACACCAAAAAGAATATCCCTTATAATATTATCTTTATTTTTCTTCCTATTAATAATCAATAATTTATTTATTTTACTAATTATTTTTATATATATTAATTAAATATTGTGAATTATATTTTTATTAAATAATAAAGTGTTGGGTTGGAGATGCTTAAGAGAAGGCTGTTAGATTGGGTTAAGGGCGTAATATTAATCTATACATAATACAGTTTGGTTTTCATCAACTAATTATGTTCTGAAAAGTGATTATTAAGTGTCCGACATGATTTAGCTAGGAATCTTATCAAGACTAAACAAGGATACAACCAAAATTAAGTCATACCTCCACAGTTGACATGTTGGATGATGTTGCATTATAGAATCAATACGATCCACTTAATGTTTCAAAGTGTTTTAAGTGTGAAATGTGTTTAAGTGTTAACGGAAGTAGATTGAAAATATTGCCTCCTTTTCAGGTCTTATGGCACTTTCAAATTCAATTAAAGATTCACTAATAGGTTATGCAGTAAATGACACACAACATGAAATTTTGTCTGGGCTATTTGGTGCGAACGTATCTTCTCGTATAGGTAGTTGGGGATCAATCACTTTAAATCTTATGGCTTGATTATCAAAAAAGCTTTTCATTATTGCCCATCTATTTGCGTCTGTATCTTCTTGATTTGATGGCAACATTGGAAGAAATCTTAAATACAATGACATCTCCTTCTTCTCTACGCGATTCTGGACCCAATAACTAGACAAACTCTTCATTATTGATTGCAATTGACACTGTTCTTGTTCTTGTAATTTAAAACCCTTTTCTCCTTTTCTCTTTCTTGACATAATTTCCAAACTCGAAATTATTTGTGACCTTATTTCAAACCTGAAACTACTGATATTGCGTTAAAGGAGGATGTACAAGACAAGTTCTGTTCCAAAAAACATGACAAGCTTTCTACCTTCGGAGCGTTCTGACACAAGAACTTTAATATATATAGTATATTATATAGTTTGTCAAATTCCTCGTTCAATTATAGATGTGATAGGGTTGGTCCAATATCTTTAACCACCAAATATATTTTATATTAGCGACATGATAAGAATGAAGCAAAGTCTCATCAGAATATTTATTTTCTTTCAAGGAGTTAAAACGTGCTCTTGGGAACTGTAAATTAAAAGTGTTTGTTCTCATGTAACCTTTATGCAAAAATAAAGATAAATGGAGGAATTTTAATGTTGTAAATAGCTCCAACGAAGAAAATATTAGGATTATTGTGTGTTTTTGTTCTTGTGATAGTATTATTTTTTGTAAACACGAGTTGGGGCCTGTAGGACCTTACTCGAAAAAGTTAGCGGTTTGATTTTGAGTAAGTGCGATCCAATCTATCGCTTGAATTAAAGTTCAACTGTTGTTACTAATTTCTAAACCAAAGACATTCCAAATTCTAATCACTTTACATAAATTCCTGTATTGAATTTTCAAATGGTTAGATTTGAATAACAGTAAAATAAGTTCCCAAGAAAGGCAACAGGCAGAAGGTGCAGAACATTCCCTCTTGGTCTTGGACGAGAAACTACGTCGTTTGAATGCTAGAAAGGAAAACATAGAAAACGTAAAGTGCTGGGCCTGGGAAGAATTAAAGTAGGGGTTGTAAGATGTACCGTAATAGCTGAAAGGTACTCGAGTAGTGGTTTAATTAGACAGTGCGGGGCCGCGAAAGTGGATGGCAACAGAGTATCAGGTTTGAATACGACATTCGAGGAGAGCATCGGACGGTGTTAACGTGACGATAAACTTCTGCAAAATTTATCACATCCATCATTAATTGAGTAAATCTTCTCTGTCTTACACTACAGTGACGCTATATTAAAACACTGTAAGGGATCTCCTTCACGCAACTGACGCCATTACACTCCCTTTTATCCCTTTACGTCCCATTCCCGTCAGTGATAATACCCCTGATTAGCTCCTGTCCAGCTCTCCAGGCCCAGTTTCCTTTCTTGATATCTCCAGGCTAGCTAAGTTAAGCTACCCGTCGACTTAAACCCCACGTAACAGCTTCTAAATCTCCTTCTTGATTCTTGATCACAAGATTGTGAAAGTGAAAGGCCTCTCCTATCTTGAGTTTTACCAATGACGTACGTCAGGGTCACTGTTGTTTATTTGTACTTGTATTTACTGTGCACATGTATGATAGAAGTACAGTGAGAGCTTTATCATTGTATGCATATTATCAACGCGTGTAAAGCACGAAAAGAACAGACACGAAAATCAAGCGAGTGGGGTGGCGCTGCGTTTATTGAAAGCTTGTGTACGGAGTTTCTGAAACGGAGTTTTAGCTATCGACGGCAAACTCGGGGGGGCTTTCTTTTGTTTTCTCAAGCAAAAGATTTGATGACGAATTAAGACAAAAATAAAAAGAAAAAGAAAATAAAAGACAACGTTAGCATGACGACATCACTCGAACAGATCAACTCTGAACAGTAGCTTGGATCTCTTGTCAAACCTGATATTAGTTGCCAGACGAGCCACGTGGACCCACTCACTTCAACTTCTTTTTGATTGAATGAAAATTAGTCTTAATCTATTTATTAATTTTTTTTTCTAGTGTCCAATAATTGTTACAACTATTGGGTAAGTGTGATCGACCCACGTGCGCAGGTGAGTCTTAATAAAAGTTATTTCAGGTAACAGCGAACTTTTGAGTGAGTGACTCAAAGCAAACTTGAAATGTGTGGACTTGACATCATCACGTGCCACAACAGGGTGAATTTTTTTTTATTTTTTTTCATGTTTGATCCGGTTTGCACAAATTTTAATTAATTTTTTGAATCTTTAAAATTATTAATTAGAAAAAAAATTCTAATGATTACTTATATTAGCATGGAAGGTAGATTTGAACGGATGAAACAGAAGTGGATGAGTCATGATCTACTCTCAATTTTTTAAAATAATATTAATATGTATAAATTATAGATTTTGATCTACCTTAATAAAAATATTAATGTGTAATAAACTTTTATTTTGACATATTCTAACAGGAATATGACTGAGATATGATGCCCTGCCTTGTTGCCGGAAAATATTTCCAGTACTTTCATTGTTGTCAAATGTGGCTCCCCATTGATTCTTCTCGTCATTGTAAGTGATTAATGACCATGTGGAGTGCCTCCGACAGTAAATATCTAAACAATAAATACCAGGTCTTGAAAATTAATGGTATTGTCAATTTTTGACTACCCACCTGAATTAATTGATTCCAATTTCCACTCAATTTTATCTATCATTCGAAAGTAAATGAAAAATGAAGAATACAATTATCTGAATACCAAATGAATATGAGGATGAAAGTGTAAGTTTTGAGAACAAAAGGCAGTGGTGATCTTATGAGTTATGAACTTACCATAAGACAGGTGGGGCAGGTGGAAATCAATGGTGTGAGGTAAGACGATGATCAATTTGAATGGAGTTGTAAGTTGTAACCAGCTTACTTTGCAACCAATTATGGAGAGGATTAGATACAGCTTCTTCATAATTAAAAACTGGTTAATCAAAAAAAAAGCCACGGGTTTAAAATTTAAGCTCCGCCAACTTTTAAATAAGCCGATTTCAAACTGCCGTTTTCATGATTTTTTCCAACTGAAATTGGGTTAAAGAAAATCTAGTTCAATGTGACATGATAATGGAAGGTAGAAAACTAGAAATGATGTTTAATGCTTATATATATTAGTTAGATTTTCATTAATTGTAGATAATTATGAGTCGGGAGAATTGGACCAATTGGTACAAGATTTGAAATTTTGAATTGAAATTACGTACTTTAATTTAAATTAATAATTACTACAAAGCTAGAATATTAAAAGAGATGAGTGACAATTGCTGGAAGTCTCGGCTGTTTCGGGGTTAACATTGATTTGGCATGCACCACCATAAATATATTTTAAAAGAATTGGTTACGGTAGAGGAGATGTTCTTTTCTTTTAGGAAATTATCTATCCTTATGCTAAACTTAGAGATTTTCGAACTGTTTATTGTAGGATTTGCCCTAAATTGCAGAGCAACAGAAACAAATTTTATGGTACAATGATTTAAAGATCTTTTAGTTTCAGTGTGAAAGTGAAACACCAACGTCCAACGGATGGCCGTTTAAAGCACACATATTTCGGCAAAAATTAAAAGCTCTACCGGTTACAATCAATGTCAATATTTGCATTCCATCTACAGATTTTGTTATGCCTAAAATAAGGGTTGACATATGATGAAGTCATCAAACACTAATCAGAATCCAAAAATTATTCTATTGTCTATAACATGACACGTCTCTAAAGATAAAATGAATATAGCTGTCACAAACCCAAATTGACTCAAGATTTTGTGCTTGAGGGAATTTGGTTTGCATACCTGTTCAAGCTCTAATTAATTTAAGGATATATTGTGAGTTTTCAATGAATGGGAAGGGAGGAGAGATCTACACGACATCAAGCCATTTGCAAAAATGTAATTACTACCTTGAGCTAAATAAGTATAAATAGGCAACTCTCTCTCATCAAATAAGAGTTAGACATTCATGCATTCAACTAAGAAAATAGCAAAGACACACTATTAGAAAGAAGCTGACTTGATATTCTCTTGGAACACAAAACACAAACACTTGTAATCCCAAATCGCAGCTCACAACATCTTATAGGTTTATCTAGCGATCAAATAGTAATTTTTATATAATTAAACATAATGGATATACGATTTGTTTTAAATATCTGAACCAATATAAAAATATCTTGTCAATTTTATTTTTACATCTTGCATACTACTTTACTCACACTAACTCACCGACTCATTATAATTATGCCACGTTCAACTTCTTAATATTTTAAACGTGCAAAATCGCATCAATATATTTCTAACCATAAATTCATGTTGGTGATTTGGTCAACTCAACCAATGCATTAATGTGTGTATATAAATCAGGTTAAATCTTATAAAATATAATATAATAAATTTTTGTTTATATGTCTAGGGTAGTGTTGACTGAGGTCAATGGTAGGTTGTTGTGGAAAAGGTTCATTATATTGAATTAGACAAGGGCTTTGTTCTCATTGGTGCCTAAATTGTAGCCATTTGAAAACCGAAAGAAAGTGGTTCAATCTTCAATCTTTGGCAATAATGAGAGGCAGGTGCTCTCTCGACACTTCTCTATTGTATATGAAAATGGCACCTCATCGGTTTACTGCTTATTGTTTATATTTAACTGGACTTTCACCCATGCAATCAATAATTATTTACGTGACTGTATGCAAAGCTTTACTCTTACCATTTTTTATGCTCCAAGGTTTGTAACTTTTTTCTCCTTAATTCTACAGTGTTTCTAAAGTGGAACTGCGGTTATTAACTTTTGATAGCTTACTTTAATTTGTGTTATTAAAAGGAGTGTTGATAGAGAAAAGGATGCCTTTCTATTGTATAAAATAATAGAGTCCAACTCAGAACTCAATTATCAAGTATGTCCATGCATGCAAGCAAGACTAATAATAATTTAAATGGGGAAAATGTGTACGATTAATTAAGCTTAAACTAACCCACATCTGTAATTATTAGATATGATTTGAGGAGATGACACTAATCAACTTCTATTCATAAACTTAATTCACCCTTTAATCTCAATTAGAGAGAGTAAATGAATTAAACCAATCATCATCATGTGAACAGTAACAAAAGTAAATGAAAACAAGCAGGTCCCAGTAGATAAAGCACTTCTACTCATTCATTTATAAACGATACGAAATCTCTCTGATTGGTTGTTTCCTGGGACTAGAGAAAATAAATTCACCATAATTTGCGTTAAATCTTTTGTATTTTTATAATTTGAATGTATAAACTGTAGTAAAACCCACATGAAATTTCTCCTCTAATTTTCAATATATTGTAGACTTTCTCAACTACAATGGTTGGTACCTCAAATCAATTAATTAATTAAGTTGAGTTAAATTGTTTGGTAGAAGAAATAAAGCTGTAGTGGCATGGCATGACCATGAAACTCGTGGCTGAGACAAAGATAATAAAGGAAGATAACCTCGTAATGAAATCAACAGAAATAGTGTTTGTTGAGGGGTCTACATGAATGAACATGTTTTCGAAAGTAATACAATAATTCTCTTAAAATAAAATAAAATTATACACTAAACATATATATAAAAACACGACTCCACCTGAAATAACAAAAAAAGGAAACCTCGTAAACCGAGAATGGGAAAGCTAAGGGAGAAGGATGAGTGTTGAGAAGGGCAAAGTTTGATTAGATTGAGAAGTTGTTCTCACCAGTATGTATGATGATCTGTTCCCGCGTTCTCACGTGCGTCATCATCTCCCTTCTTACAAATTAGTAATTAGTAATTACCACTTCACTTGCTTAAGAACAATTTTAACTCCCAATCCAATCAAAGAAAATCGAATAAACCCCAAAATATATAAAACGACAAAACCTCAAAAAAAGACCTGTCAGAAATATCTGAAACACAGTTTAGTTCAATTATTACCGGAAATAGCCGGTGGTCGCCCGGTTGCTCGAAACCCTATGCTCCCTCAGAGGCTTTGTTATGGAAAAAGAGATGGACAAGAGTGAGTGAGGGAGAGAGAAACAAAGAATTTGTTGTTTATGTATTCTGTGTGTGAGTGAGTGATTGTAGTAAAGTTTTATGGTAGAGTGTGTTATTAGGATGCGTGAAGTGAGCCCCTAATACTCCGATTCTCGATCTCTTCACGTATCTCTGCTATCCTGCGCCCCCTCTGCCATGTTTGCAGCTCTGAAGATCATGATAACCCTTCATTTCATCATCACTACTTCTCTTTCACTGTTCCCTCTCTTTCACCATCACTATTATCCTCTTTAATATCTACAGTCCACAGTCCAAACACCTGTCTCTCCCCCTTTTAACTGTTTTTCTCTTTTCTCTCTTCTTCTATAGTGTGTTGAGTTTTTTATTTTCTTTTCTTCTCCGTGTGCTTATGGCGGAGGGTTTTGAGCCCTACCATGTCCCACAACAAAGCAGAAGGGATAAGCTAAGAATTGTGGCTCAAAACCATTCAGGTTGTGTTGAATCAACGGCTACTCTTCAAGGCTGCACGGGTTTACTCCCTTTGTACGATCCTTCACTTCTCTCTTCAGATTTGCTCAACTGTGCCAACTCCAGTGGCCACAACTTCCTCCACAACAACAATCCAATCTCAGCTTCTGCTGACCCCATTAAAGCCAACCCAGTTTGTGTTGTTAAAGAAGAAGGTGTGAATTTGATGGGTTTTGTTGGTGGGATCGTTAATGGCTCTTCTTCTACTTCAACTTCACATCATCCTTATTTGGATCCTCAGTCTTCTTTGCATATGAACCCTAGTTCCATTCAAGATATTAACAATAACCCCTTTCTTTACGCCCCACATAGCCTCCATAACCTTAGAGATTTTGATCAGTCCTATAATGGTGGTAGTGGTGAAGTTGTTGTCTTCAAACCCGAACCCTTGTCTTTATCTTTATCTTCTCACAGTACCCACCAAAACAATCTTCCTTTAGAGCTAAATCTTCAAAGATATGGGTCCGCAATTTATGGAGACAAAGTTACCAGCACTGGTGGATATATGGTTCCAGGAATTGTTGGTGGTGGTGGTTCGACCTCTAATGACCCATCGAGGAGTTCCGTTCCTCTCGGACCGTTTACGGGCTATTCTTCGATTTTGAGAGGATCAAAATTCTTGAGGCCTGCACAGCAGTTGCTGGAGGAGTTTTGCGATGTTGGTCAGGGAATTTACGCTGAAAAAATGACTGTTGATTCCTCGTTCATGGATCCTCCGTTAGTAAATTTGAGCACTAGTGGACTTGTTGATGATCCGCTTTGTGTTGGAGAAGGTAGTGAGAATAGAACAAAGAAGTCTAGGCTACTTTCTATGCTCGACGAGGTCTGCTTCCTTTACTCTGATACAACACTGTTCTTATCAGTGTCCCCTCTTTTCACATTTTTTTAGCCCAACGTGTTTTTCTTTAAAAGTTTTTGTTCGTGTTTCATATTCATAGTTGGTTGATTAGTCATCTTATAACTCCTTTTCTGCTGCTTGGTCATGTAGTTTTAAGTTCTCATGGATCATTGTGTCATTAATATCATTTTCAAATCTTCCTTCGAGATCTCTTTTTTATGAACTCGAATTACATTTGTCATCATAGAAGCTGTTACTTGTACTGTTGTACAATAAATAAATGATTGATAGTCATTGCTTGAACCAGCATGCAATTAACGGTGTTGCATGAATGAGCTGCAATAGAGCGTGTTATCTTTGGTGATTTGTTTAAAAATTTGTGTAATTTATAGCTTCCTCAAGTTTATTCTATATGAATTAGATTCTTGTGGTTGAGGAATGGATGGCCTCGGTGACTACAAAATCATCTTTATTGAAAAGGTGATAGGAGAGAATATATGCACGAAGATTAGTGTTATAAAGCGTCTGACAACCATAGAAAGAGTTCTAATAGTTGACAACTTCGCCAAGTTTGAAGCGTAATGTGCATAAAGTGATTGAAGGAATCCATTTGAAAAAATCTTTACTCCAAAAAAGCATTTAAACAGCATAATGGTATTCCAATCCTAAAGAAGAAGAGATTGAGTAGAGGAAAATTAGGTGTCTCGCCTTTTTTGTAGGGTTTGGGCTCGGCTCAATTCCTTGTCCTAACTTGCTGAGTTATCTAGTTAGATGTGATTCTGGCCACTCATAAATTATATAATTAGGTAAAGGTTTAAGATGTTATAATTCTTCCATGTGCAACTCCATTCGCTTCTTGACATATGAATTGAGATTGTATCTGGACCCTCTGACCTCTGCGTGCATTTAGTGAAAAACCGTGGGTGAAGGCAGTTTTAGCTGAAATGGTGCTTTGAAGTTCAATTGATATTACCTATTGCTGCTTTATTGATATTATTTAAGGATAAATTCCACATAGTGATGAGAGAAGTTGAAATGGGTGTTATAGGATTGGATATTATTATTTTTCATTAATTATTGGAGTGTGTTCCTTTAAGTTGCACATTATTTTTATGCTGAAGTGGGGAAAAAAACAGCCCTTAGATCCTGACTAAAAACTGAATCCTTGACTTAACTAATGCTAAATATCAATCTAATTGTTCATCGATGGAGTTGAATATTATTTTTCTTCTACTTTATGAATGGTAATCCCAATCTCCATTGCATTTTATCTGGTGCATAGTGATGAATTAAAGTTGAACCCTATTGTTGATTTTCTAGTGACGAAAGCACATGCCTTGAAGAAACAAATTAACTGAGACTTAACACAATTGAAATGCGGAAAACATGGTTCAAGCTCAGTGTGTATGGGCTTTTGCAATAACATATAGTTCATTTATTACTTCATCAAAACTGGGAGGTGTATTAAATGGAGATGGAAATTCAAGATGTGCACCACAGTTTGCCATTTACGTGAGTGTTGTGTTAATGAAATGTTTGAAACATTTAAGTGGTCTAGAGGCATCACTATGATTTTGTCCTTGGGTGAAGGAAACATCATATAAAGATTGTCCTAGGAACCTGAAGTATTTTAATATAGTTCGTGGCAGTATGCTCAAAATCAATAATCCATTTGATATTCTGTTGCATTTCAAGTGTAATCTTTTTGCATTTAACCAGATTTTTCCCAAAATGGTTCAAATATGTACTTGATTCACATCTCTACTGTACTGTACTGTTAATTTTCATTTTTATTTTTTTATTTCAATAAGTGATTCATATGATCCCATCATGATTGAATAACGAAGACACTACCTCGTTTTCTGTCCCGCTTATAATATAACAATGAAACTGACTACATAAAAGAGGCTGATGACCACAATTCTCTCTCTTTGCTCTCCTATTTGGAAAATAAAGTAATCTGCTACACCTTTCACTCAGTTACAATGATTGAAATCTTGTAATATTATTGAACATATATTATTAGATTCTTGTTCTTGCATGCAAAGCTAATATTTCCTTTTCTTTTCTCTTTGACTAGAAGTATGGATAGATTTCTTACTCTTTTTTTTCTTTCTTTCTTTCTGCTTTAGGTTTACAGGAGGTATAAGCAATACTATCAGCAAATGCAAGCAGTTGTGGCTTCGTTTGAATATGTTGCTGGGCTCGGCAATGCAGCTCCCTATGCAAACGTGGCTCTAAANACAATTCTCTCTCTTTGCTCTCCTATTTGGAAAATAAAGTAATCTGCTACACCTTTCACTCAGTTACAATGATTGAAATCTTGTAATATTATTGAACACAGATTATTAGATTCTTCTTCTTGCATGCAAAGCTAATATTTCCTTTTCTTTTCTCTTTGACTAGAAGTATGGATAGATTTCTTACTCTTTTTTTTCTTTCTTTCTTTCTGCTTTAGGTTTACAGGAGGTATAAGCAATACTATCAGCAAATGCAAGCAGTTGTGGCTTCGTTTGAATATGTTGCTGGGCTCGGCAATGCAGCTCCCTATGCAAACGTGGCTCTGAAAGCCATGTCTAAGCATTTCAGATGCTTGAAGAATGCAATTACGGACCAGCTTCAGTTCACAAATAAGGCTCAATCTCAGATAAGCCATGGGAAAGAAGAGGCTCCCACATTTGGAAGCAGTGATAGAGGTCTTTATGGCCAGAGAGCTGTTCATAACCCTGGATTCCTTGAGCGCCAACCTGTTTGGCGACCCCAAAGGGGGCTTCCTGAGCGTGCTGTAACTGTTCTTCGGGCGTGGTTATTTGAGCACTTCCTACATCCGTAAGTGCAAATACCCTGAAAATTGTTTGACTAGAAAATTTTGCTTGCAAAACTTGTTACTCTTTGTAAATAGAGTAGCAGTTAATAGAAGTTATCCTCAGTTGGCTTGAAACCATCTGTTTTTTAAGTTTAAAAAAAGCCTATTTAGAAACACAAGTAATAACGTTCTCAGGCTATTGTTTTGTGTTACAGTTATCCTACTGATACAGACAAGCTAATGTTGGCAAAACAAACTGGTCTATCACGGAGCCAGGTGTGCATTATATTATTAAGCTTGATGATTTATTGTTTTCGCTATTTACATCTGAAAGGTCTTCGCATCTAAGATCAACATCTTCATCCCTGGGTCATATAGAAGTTACTTTTATGTTCCTCTGAATTTTTCGGCAGCGGTTCAGTCAATTTCTGATGATATACACTTGTGAACCAGGTTTCTAATTGGTTTATCAATGCTAGAGTAAGGCTTTGGAAGCCAATGGTTGAAGAGATACACATGCTAGAAACTCGGCAAGCTCAAAAAGCTTCCCAAAGAGAGGAACGAAATGCCGATCGCTCAATGGATCGTTTACCTTCCTCAAACTCACTTCCATCTGAAAATCCATCCACCTCCACCCAAAGGTTCCCAGACACCCCATCCAAACGCACGAGAAACGAATTTCCTGATATTCCTGGTGGAAGTGAGGGACACCCAAACTTGTCTTACGACAGCTTGTCAAGCCACCCACATGTTGGTGTTGGTGTGAGCATGGGAGGTGGCACTAGTGGTGTTTCCTTAACACTCGGCCTTCATCAAAATCATGGGATCAGTTTATCAGAACCCTATCCTCCTATAAATGCAGTTCAACGTTTTGGCCTCGGCCTTGAGGCAACTAGTGAAGGGTATGTTTTGGGTGGTTATGAAGCACAGAATAGGCATTTTGGAAGGGACGTTATCGGAGGGCAACTTTTGCATGATTTTGTGGGTTGATTATATCTTCAGACTAAAATCAGTGTCCTGGCTTCATTATATTGGAATGACTAACAAAGTTTCTCTTAAGTGTGCTTACATTGAATCTGGGTACGAAGCTGAGACAAGCTGGAGTGGTCAAATGATTGCTCTCTGAGGACATAAGCAGGTATGCTATTCAAAATACAGTATACATCAACAACCCGGAAAAGGTGCAAATGACTTAAAATGATTGGTGTAAAATTCTTCTGTAAATCTATAATTTATATGATAAGAAATATGTTACATTTTGAGGCCAGCAAGTCAAGGTTTAAAGAGGCCTTAGAATGTTGTTTTCAGTTTGAATGAAAGCCTTGATATTGAAAGCTTTTGCTACCATGTCAGAAGTTGTGAGGGTTTTGCTCATCATTAATCTTTCCAAATTTGTGAGAATCATTTACTAATGTATTCTCAGGTAGAGGATAATCAAGGCTTATTGGTTGTTTTAAGGGGTACGCTAGCTGGGATAACACAAGCACACTTCCAGGATGTGCCTGCCTTGATCATGTTTCTTGTTTATCGTATGTTTAATGGAGACAGATTCCGAGGGTTGGGACTAATACTATAGTCCAAGAAATTAAAAGTTAACCTTGATGTGTAGATGTAAGTGATAAGAGTCAAAAGGTGTTGGCGTGCTTTAATTTATTCTTTTGCTTTTTGCAGTAAACTAAATGAATGGTAATGTGAATGAGTAGTAGTTTTGTGGATAAAATATTTGCATGGGCGGCTGTGTCTGTTGCTTACTATTTATTTATTGTCAACATAAAATGGGGATTTGATTGAGTGGAAGCAATGAAGTGTAAAGAAAATTCTAATGCTTTAGCATTTTAAATCTTTGATTGATTTGTGGAAGAAGTTACTTCAGGATAATTGCATAATCTTCTTTAATTGTACTTATTCTTATCCTATTCAAAATACTCCCTTTATTTCACTATTCTCAAAATTCAATTTTATTCTCTTGACTCAAGATATTAAGGGTCCTTTGTTTAATTATTTTTCACTATCCTATTCTATCTAAATTACAAAAATCCTATTTTATTTTATTGAATTATTTTTAAACTACATAGTGATTTAACTAAACACTGAAAAAAAAAAAAAATTTAGAAATGGATAAAACACTTTCATCTGTCCACATTTGCTATAATGGTGCACTATTATTTGGATTTGGGTTGTTCATTGGAAAAAGTTATATTTTTGATGATTAGATTTTTAGCCATAGTTAGTTGTCAATGACGATACATGTCTTTGGTTATATTTATGATGAATCTGGCTTAAAAAAGTTATAAAGTTATATCAGTGTACGCTGGTTATATTTATGATGAATCTGGCTGAAAAAAGTTATAAAGTTATATCAGTGTACGCTGATCGGTCATTGGTCATATTTAATTGGTTGTGTACTAATATGACAACTTTTACTTATATTTATGATGAATCTGGCTGAAAAAAGTCATATCAGTGTATGCTGATCGGTCATTGGTCTGATTTAATTGGTCGTGTACTAATATGACAACTTTTATTGGTATTTAATAAGTGGATGAAAGTATTTTTATTAATTTTTAGTAAATGGTATTTAATGAGTGGATGAGAGTATTTTTATTAATTTTAATGTTTTATTATAAGGGTGTTTAATAAATTAATAAATTTAAAGTGTATTTTTATTAATTTTTAAATCTTATTTCCCGCCTAACTCTTACTTCTCTGAAGGCATTATCCGAAATACTGGAACCAACTTGACCCAAGAATTTTCTCCCACTATGAGAAGTCCATGGAAATGGACCAATATAATTTTTGTGAGGTATTGAGTGGGCTTTTTCCCAATTGATTCTGAAGCCCAATTGAAGGGGCAAACCCCAAACCCAAAGTTCAGGCAAAGGCAACGAACACCGAGTCTTTTTATCTCCTGCTTACTCAACGAATTGGTTTGATTTTCCAAGTTATGACTTTTGACCATTTCAGAAGAAAATTGGAACATGGAAAATATGATGCAAATTCCAAAGACTCGTGTTTGGCTTTTCCTTTTCAATTACGCCCACGAAATAAACAATTTACAATAAAAACGTGAATATAATTATTTACCTTAAATCATTTTGACAAAGAATTAAAATTACATCCTTATGTAAACGAAAATACCATTTTTTTAATAATTGTGGATTCGGGTTACTTTATATGTACCTCAATTAATTTTTCGAAGATTTAAAGTTACTGGTCGAATAAGAACTTTAGTGGTTATTTTGACTAGCAATCGTAAAGACTAGAAGACTATGTTAAAATGAACATAACATTTATAAATATGAAATCTCACCTTTTTATCATGTGATCGGTGATCCTATAATTTGTGTTTTAACATGTGTATCTAATATGGTATAAGTCAATAATTTATTGTTGAATATATATTTGAAATTGTCAAAAAAGTATTTCTTCTTTCAATCATTCTAATCAATAGTTTAATAGTTTTTAAATTTGTCTTAAGAATCAGAAAATTAAAGCATAAAATATATTACTAATTAATAATTATCAATTTATAACAAAGAGCAAAAAAATCATTCCAAAATAATAATTAAAAATAAAAGAAAAATAAATACGTAATAAAAAACACTTCGTTCAAAGCACGCTAGAAAAACATATTCCTAGCGTTTCACAATAAACCTGTATAAAGTATAAACCACAAAGAAACCCTAA
The DNA here is from genome assembly GCF_008641045.1 of Pistacia vera. NCBI lineage: Eukaryota > Viridiplantae > Streptophyta > Magnoliopsida > Sapindales > Anacardiaceae > Pistacia > Pistacia vera. The sequence goes on along the minus strand of NW_022195877.1, from coordinate 452,942 downwards.
GCTGCCAGCTCTTCTTTAACCTCCTGCTCGTTACTGTTTACTCCTCTTCTAGGGTTTTGTTTTTTCGTCAATATATCTTTCTTCTTTAAACTCTCCGCCATTGTCACAAAACCCATGTAACATTAGATACAATACTTTTTCTTTCTACCCATTAACACCGTAACATATAAAAGAATTTTATTTTAATTTTAATTTTTTTTAAGTATGAACATGGAAGCGAGAGTTGGGGTGGTTGTTGAAGGAGGTCAAAGAGCCTTGAATACTGCTCACGGAACTGTTGTCGATGCCGGTGCCAGAAAATTCTTGCATTCGCAACAACAACAGCAGCAACCTCCCCAGAGCCTTAACTCGCCCAAACGGCCGTTTAATCACCAGAAATCGCAGATTGGAACCGTACAGCAACTTCTTGCCGGTGGTATTGCCGGTGCTTTTAGCAAGACCTGCACGGCGCCCCTCGCTCGTCTTACTATTTTATTACAGGTCTGATTTTTAATTTTTTTTGTTATTATTTTGTTAGGAATTTATGAGAAATTCTGTTTTGTTTGTTTCATTGAACTTCAGGCCAAAGGGTCGGTGATTTAGGTAATTCTTGCATATTTTAGTAAAGATCGTTCCAAGGCAGAGCTTCAAGGAAAATACAGACCTGATATAAATCTAATTTGTCCGTGTTACTTTAGGGTTTATGTAACTCAAAATTATAATGCTAGTTATTATACATAATTTATAAATTCTACCAGCCTTAGATTTTGTTACACCTCCGTTCATTGGAATTGTAGATTTTACTGCTTGCTATTGTTATGTTTGTTAGGTGCAAGGTATGCACTCGGATGTTGCAGCATTGAGCAAGACTAGTATATGGCGTGAGGCTTCTCGTATTGTTAATGAAGAAGGGTTTAGAGCATTTTGGAAGGGTAATCTGGTGACCATTGCGCACCGACTTCCATACACTTCAGTCAATTTCTATGCTTATGAACGTTACAAAAATGTCAGTGCTCAGCTTTCTTGGATCTCTTATATAGGCTTTGAAATATATTTCCTTGCAATTTACTTATCATTTGTCTCTTTTACTCCATGCAGTTGTTGCAATCAGTTATGGGCTTGGAAGATCATAGGGGAAGTACAAGTGCTGAACTTTGTGTGCACTTTGTAGGTGGTGGGTTATCAGGAATTACTGCTGCATCTGCTACATATCCACTGGATCTTGTTAGGACACGCCTTGCAGCACAGGTAACATCAGCATAATTGCGATGAATAATTTTTTCTTTCTTTCTTTTTTTTTTTTGGGGGGGGGGGGGGGGGGGCGGGGGGGGGGGGAGTGGCTTTGATTGCTTTAGTTTTCCCATTCTTCTTATGTTCAATAGGTTTGGTTTTAATACTGTTTTAACTCAATTGGTTTTGGTACTCTGCAGAGACAAACGATGTACTACAAAGGTATTTGGCATTCCTTCAATACCATTTGCAGAGAAGAAGGATTTTTGGGCTTGTATAAAGGACTTGGAGCAACACTATTGGTATCTATTGCTGTTATTTCTTTAAATTTTCTACCATTTCTTCTTATAGACTTTAATTGTTGTTCTTTATCCATATGGAGCAGGGTGTTGGACCTAGCATAGCAATAAGTTTTACTGTTTACGAGTCACTCAGATCCTTCTGGCAGTCTCGAAGGTAAGAAATCCTTTAAACTGGAGTCATGTTATGTGCTCTTTTTGTGGAGTATCTCTTGCTTCTTGTGCATAAGTTGAAATATATAGTAAAGTTTTCTATAAAATTGATGTCAGCCCCAATGATTCTACTGTCATGGTCAGTCTTGCTTGTGGTAGTCTTTCAGGCATTGCATCATCAACAGGTGAGTGATCTTTGACCTACCATTCAACTTGATTGTTCCTTTCTAATCTTGAATAAGTGATTGCTGTTGATTTGACTTGCTCTGCTTTTAATTATTGTGCTTGTAATCTCATGTCAATATTGTTGAAAATCAGAAGCACATAAATATCTGTCTGCGGTTTTTAAAGTCAAGGTCTTGAATAAACTTGAAACTATAGTGAGGGAAGTATATTTGCAAAGTCTTTTAATGTTAGTTTATTACTTTGTGTATTTGACTAATTGATATGCTTTTGTGTGCAAAGAAGCAACTAGAGGGGCATACTTTACACTTAGTTTTACTCAGAGTTTGAGGTTGGAGGTATTTCTCAAATTTACAAAGTTTAGTAAGTCATACCATATATGTTATGGTAGAGAGTTTATATCGGGCAATGCAACATCATATGCTTTAAGCCAATAAAACTGTTATCACATAGAGAATTTTTAAAAAATAACCTATCTTGTTGCTTCTTAAAATTGTTGAAAGATGACATACATTCTTTGGCTGGGTGCATGATGATGTGGTATGCCCTATGTATTTTAGTCTTTTCCATGTGTAATTTTTTAAATTTAGCAACTAATAAATCACTGTAAAGTTGGTAATATCGACAAATATTTTAGATAAGTGATATTTAAGGTTCTGAGTTTTGAGTGCAATGACATTGTTTGATCTGTCCAGCGTACCGATTGACTTTCCTCATATGAATGATTGTTATATTTCGTAATTATTGAGCTAGTGATGTGTGGACAATTGCTGCTGGGAACTCGGAATGAAATTATTGAGCTATTTATAAGTGGGGAATTGAGCATTGCTGTTGTTTTTTCTTGTGTCATCATCCCTTGCCTGTATCGATGTAATTATGATATGTAGTAAACTATTTGTTTATATATTTGCTTTCTCTATATGAAACTCTTATCTTTTTGATAATTTGTAGCGACATTTCCTCTTGATCTTGTGAGAAGAAGGATGCAGTTGGAAGGGGCTGGTGGTCGAGCTCGTGTCTATAATACTGGGTTGTTTGGGACATTTGGACACATAATCCGTTCTGAAGGCTTGCGAGGCTTGTATAGAGGAATTTTGCCAGAATACTATAAGGTGGTTCCAAGTGTTGGCATAGTTTTCATGACTTACGAGACATTGAAGATGCTTCTATCAAGCATCCCTACCAGTAATTGATTATAGTCCGGTTTCCTATATACTGCCATAAATTTTTTCCATGAGGTTAGTTAATTGTTAGGCTTTCAACATGAAAGAAGAAGAAAAACAATCAGCTGGTTAAAGATACGTCACGTAGCAGAGATGTCCATTATGTGGGCATTGGTTGAGAATTTCCATGGTGGTAAATTTTGTCGTTGCCACTGCGAGGTAGCATTTCTTTATTCTGTTTTGTATAGATAGTGAAGCATTGTGAGAGTCATGTCAATTGTATTCACTTCCAACATATTGAAGTCTCAGGTGACCCTCTTTGGTATTAGCATTCATTGTTGATCATGTCAACTTAAAAAGCTTTGTAACTTAATTCAATTACAATGTTCGGAAGGTATTGGTGTATTCCTCCGGTAAACTCTTTGGTTTTGAAGAAAAAATTAGTAGGGTTTTTAGTTCTGGAAAAAGCAGGATCAGAAATATATTTAATTTACATTTGTTAACAATTTTTTCATTTGAGCTTTTTGGATTAGATCAATTGAACCAATGCGCAGATTATGGACAAATGTAATAGAACCATAGAACTATAGAAGTTGATTTTATATTTGGAAAATTTGTATGTACTAATTTTATAAATAAATTTGATATTAGTTCTGAATCTCTCTTACTTGCCTATGTCTGGCTTGAAACTTCCCACCGTAATCTTTTCATCATTTTTTGCTATTATTCTTTCTTTTATCTTATTTTCATAGCTATTTTAATTTCTTATAAACAAATTACCGCATGGGTAAACTGTAAAGTTCTCTAGTATATGACTATATGGTAATCAACAGAATAACGAAATTGAGAGTTAAATCCTGATCTTAGGAATCTAAATAAAGAGCCTCTGAGATTTTCTGGCCTTAACCAAATGTGGGTTGGATTCAGAAGGCCTGTTACTACAAAACCTTTGTCAAAGAAACAGATTACCAGTCTCAAAACTGATTGGCGTGGAGCAAATTAAATCCGAATCATCCAGTGACTCCCAGAAGAAGACCTTACTTCACTCTAGAGGATATGGATAAATATTTGACAACTTTCCTAAGGGAACGAAATCACGAATAGATATAACATTAGATGGTTTTGTTCTGTTTAGTGTTCAAGAATATGGAGATGGTAAACCTTTTGTTTGTAAATCCATTGACGCGGAGGCTTAAGTTTCTATTTCGTAATCCAACTTCCCGGAAAGCAAAATGTACATCCTATAATTAGATTTTGACTCTGCTTTATGGAGATACAAGGTGCTAAGATTTCTCTATAGATGCAAGGTTATAGGTCTGTCTCAGTTGCCGTTAATCAAATAGCAAAAACCGTCTCTATTGAAAATAGAGAGGTTTATACGTAGTCAATGGATACTATGTTGTGGGAGAAGAGTTCAAGGAAAAAGATATCGTTCCCATCATCCCATGCCAGCCAACCCAAGTCTATTTACAGATGGAAAATATCAGAGAACCACTCTCTGTTGCAATGGCTGACAGTGACAACGAACTTGGCATTTGGGATTCCAGAGACTGGAATAAAACACAATATATGCCATAGTCCAACTTTTAACAGTCATATCTTCAATTTGTTCAGATCATGGATGCTAAAAACTCAAACAAAGTGAAGTTCTTCGCTCAAACTTCAGGAAAATGTATTCCTACAAGATCGGAATGACATCGCTTCTGGTTGGCAGCATTAGATCACATATTTCCAAAGTTTAATTCATCTTTATTTATGTATAAGCAGCCCTGCAGGCATCTATTACCATATCCGACTGTTACTTATTTAAGCATAATCTTTGATTCTTTTGAGTTTGTTCTCCTCCCACAAGTGGGATTCCACTTCTTGCGGAAGTTCAATAAAGTTAGCCACATACAGCTCTCCTGATGAACTTTCTATCAAATATAGCTTTACCTAGTAAAAAATAATAATTTATATCAGTAATATTAATTATCCCACTTGCTCACGACTCCATACATATTCTTTACATATCCCTCCAAGTTTAACAAAGGCTGTTGTTATAAGCTGGGGAAATCTAAGGAGGTGTTTCAATGCGAAGAGAGAGAATAGAATATGCTACTGATTAAAGCCAAGCCGATGGCGACCAACCAAAGAGATTAAAAAATTATTCACATTCAGATTTTTATTATAAATTTACTTGTTACTTTTATTCTTAAGAATCTATAATTTAATATACTGGAGATCTTTAACACTTATCTTCTGGGAGAATCATAAGCCCCAAGGGAAGTGTTTATCTTTAGATCAGATTCCCAGACAGTCTTCAGGAAAACTCCCTCTTTCTCTCATGAGTCCCAAGGGAAGTGTTGATCTTTAGATCAGATTCCCAGACAGTCTTCAGGAAAACTCTTTCTCTCTCTCATGAGCCCCAAGGGAAGTGTTTATCTTTAGATCAGATTATCAGACAGGTCTGTTAGCTATAAATAGAAAGTCTTCAGGAATACTCTCTTTCTTTCATCCGGATATGGACCGTATGTAGAGGGAATTTCATAGTATGATTCCGATTTTGACACGATTATACAATCTACACTTTCTTTCTTATGGTTATACTAAACATTGGAGAAACAATTTACTTCTCTAATTTCAAGAATGTTTTGATTGTTAGAACTTATAACAGGTACTAAATTTCAGTATGTGCGCGGTTAATATCGCATTCCTTTTTAGTTGTGGATTTAAGAATACCGCATGAGAGCCCGGACTAAAGAGTCTCTCAAATAACTAGAATAATTTTGGTTGAGGAATGTCACTTAAAACCATAAGCAAATCACCATGAACTCCTTGCTTATGTTACAGGAACTTAAAACTTCTATTAAAAAAAAATCATGAACTAAATATATTTTGATCTTATTGACAAATGGATTCTTTCTACCTGCTAATGATTTGTGCTCGCTTCCTAAATGAAGAAAGAACTTTTTAAGATTGAAGGCCTTGATGCCATTGTTAAAAATCTGAGTTTTTATTGAGAAATATGAGGAGGAATTCTGTACTCTGAATGTTGTACTGCTGAGATAATTCTTAACTTGTTATTAAATATGTTTATTTGCATGCAGCTCTCCCTCTCTCGGAAATTAACCAGTTTTCTTATGGCCTGATGTTGGTTTTTATTTGAATACAAAAATAACTTATCTTGACAGCATCTGGATGCACAGATGTTCCCATTCTAATTAGTTGAATTTGATGCGCTGAAAAAGGGCTACTGTTTTCCATAGATTAAAGACTTGATAAAATTTAATATTGATTTCTTGTCATATCGGAAGCTGAAGTTTCTTATTTAAGCATGAAAACAAGAAAGAAGGTTTGATTCATTCTTCTTTAAGTTTGTTCTCTTCCTGCATAAAGATATGCAATCTGACAAATTCTTTTCATTTTCCACTCGTCTGATTTGCATCCTCTGATTTTTGGCTATTCTAAAAGACAGAATTTTTGGTAGATTTTGTTTGGTTGATAATAATAACTTAACAATGCTTTTGTAACGTTCTGCTCTTCCTTGGTTTCAGAGAGGACAAATGGGATTCCTCTTCTTGTGTAAGTTGAATAAAATCACCCACTCAGAGCTTCCAAATAGGATACCACCATTGATGAACCTTGCTATTAGTAGAATCCAATAAAAAAGTAAAATCTACAACAATATCATCAATTAATTAACCCACTTCACATATCCCTCTCGGGGTGAAATAAGATTAATCCCGTAATCTTTGTTTAATTTTCAAGATTTCCTTATTTGGTTGTCAAGTAATAAAATATTATGGTAATCTTTTGTTGTAAATAGTGTTTACTGTTGATAATATTAGGATAATCTTAATTTTGACCTTATTTTGTCCTTAATATTTTATAATTCTAGACACATTTACTCTCATATGTCTACCAAATAACCATTAGCGCAAACCCCGTACATTTGAGAATTTAGCTAAAACACTGCAGTCACAAAAAAGTTGAAAGTTAACAAAATACCCCTAACCATCCAAGACCACCGTTGACCGCCGGCGAAAGTCATCATATTGGCGCAAGACCGGAGGGATCTTGCTGATCATGCACCGGTAAGGACGTTTGAAACGGCCAGATCTAGCTGTTTGACGGCCAAAGATGTGGCCGTGAAAAGGCCATATGTTTGGCTATGAAATGGTTGCCGTTTCACGGCCACATCTTCACGCGTGAAATAGCCACTTAAACGGCTAGATTTGGCGGTTTCCGACCATGGATCACATATCCATTGCTGGAAAAGGCTTTACTAGTGCTAGCCAGATCTGGCCAGTCATGTGCCATTACGGTGGCTGTCAACAATGGCTTGGGATGGATGGGGTGATTTTGCTATAAATTAAAGTTTTATATGGTTGGGGTATTTTAACAAAATTTCAAATATAGGAATTAAAAGAAATGATTAAAAAAAAAAAAATTATAATATTATATTATTATTTAAAAATGAGGGTAATTTGGTAATCTCTATGATATACTTACTCAATTATCCTTCCAACCAACATATTAATATAACGTATCCACCAATTTATTCCAATCAACCAAATACATTTCTCTAAACATTCCATGAACCAAACGTCTACCGCAAAGTTAAACAAACTAAATCTTCAAATCTTTAGAATCACTAGGGCTGTTCAAATCCGGATATCCGATCCGAATAGGGCTTTTCCTGATCCGATCCGAATTTTCGGATCAGGCTATCTATTGATCCGAATCCGATCCGAATCCGATCCGAATTATATGGATATCCGGTTTTACGGATATCCAATTATTCGGATCGGATAATCGGATATCCGAAATTTATCCGAATTTTAAGATTTTCTTATTAAAATCAAATAATTCAATCCTTAAGGCTAATAATGCTCCAAAGCCATATTGCAAGGACATATGCAATCCGTCACATTTCATAGGAACAACATCAAAGTGAACAATAATAATAATCTAAGATGCAAGCAATTTCAATGAACTACAAACATAAGCACTAAGCAGCACTGCAGCACAGAGGAAACCCAGGCTATTACAGTGTGGCAGCAGTCGCACTAAGAGTTAAATCTGATCTTAGGAATCTAAATAAAGAGCCTCTGAGATTTTCTGGCCTTAACCAAATGTGGGTGGATTCAGAAGCTTGTTACTACAAAACCTTTTGTCAAAGAAAGATTACCAGTCTCAAAACTGATGGCGTGGAGCAAAATAAATCCGAATCATCCAGTGACTCCCAGAAGGAGACCTTACTTCACTCTAGAGGATAGGATAAATATTGACAACTTTCCTAAGGGAACGAAATCACGAATAATATAACTTAGATGGTTTTGTTCTGTTAGTGTTCAAGAATATGGAGATGGAAAACCTTTTGTTTGTAAATCCATTGACGCGGAGGCTTAAGTTTCTATTGTAATCCAACTTCCCGGAAAGCAAAATGTACATCCTATAATTAGATTTTGATCTGCTTTATGGAGATACAAGGTGTAAGATTTTCTATAGATGCAAGGTATAGGTCTTCAGTTGCCGTAATAAATAGCAAAAACCGTCTCTATTGAAAATAGAGAGCGTTAATGGAAGGAAGAGTTCAAGGAAAAAGATAGTGTTCCCATCATCCCATGCCAGCCAACCCAAGTCTATTTACAGATGGAAAATATCAGAGAACCATCTCTGTTGCAATGGCGACAGTGACAACGAACTTGGCATTGGGATTCCAGAGACTGGAATAAAACACAATATATGCATAGTCCAAATTTTAACAGTCATATCTTCAATTTGTTCAGATCATAGTGCTAAAAACTCAAAAAAGTGAAGTTCTTCGTCAAACTTCAGGAAAATGTATTCCTACAAGATCGGAATGACATCGCTTCTGGTTGGCAGCATTAGATCACATATTCCAAAGTTTAATTCATCTTTATTATGTATAAGCAGCCCTGCAGGCATCTATTACCATATCCGACTGTTACTAATTTAAGCATAATCTTTGATTCTTTTGAGTTTGTTCTCCTCCCACAAGTGGGATTCCACTTCTTGCGAAGTTCAATAAAGTTAGCCACATACAGCTCTCCTGATGAACTTTCTATCAAATATAGCTTTACCTATAAAAAATAATAATTTCTCAGTAATATTAATTACCCACTTGCTCACGACTCCATACATATTCTTTAACATACCCTCAAGTTTAAAAGGCTGGTGTTATAAGCTGGGGAAATCTAAGGAGGTGTTCAATGCAAGAGAAGAGAATAGAATATGTACTGATTAAAGCCAAGCCGATGGCGACCAACCAAAGAGATTAAAAAATTATTCCATTCAGATTTTTATTATAATTTACTTGTTACTTTTATCTTAAGAATCTATATTTATATATGAGATCTTACATATCTTGAGAATCATACCAGGAGGACTAACAGATTCCCAGACAGTCTCAGGAAAACTCCCTCTTTCTCTCATGAACCCAAGGGAAGTGTTGATCTTTAATCAGATTCCCAGCAGTCTTCAGGAAAACTCTTCTCTCTCTCTATGAGCCCCAAGGGAGTGTTATCTTTAGATCAGATTACAGACAGGTCTGTTAGCTATAAATAGAAGTCTTCAGGAATACTCTCTCTTTCATCCGGATATGGACCGTATGTAGAGGGAATTCATAGTATGATTCCGATTTTGACCACGAAGGTTTGGTTTTAATACTGTTTTAACTCAATTGGTTTTGGTACTCTGCAGAGACAAACGATGTACTACAAAGGTATTTGGCATTCATTCAATACCATTTGCAGAGAAGAAGGATTTTTGGGCTTGTATAAAGGACTTGGAGCAACGCTATTGGTATCTATTGCTGTTATTTCTTTTAATTTTCTACCATTTCTTCTTATAGACTTTAATTGTTGTTCTTTATCCATATGGAGCAGGGTGTTGGACCTAGCATAGCAATAAGTTTTACTGTTTACGAGTCACTCAGATCCTTCTGGCAGTCTCGAAGGTAAGAAATCCTTTAAACTGGAGTCATGTTATGTGCTCTTTTTGTGGAGTATCTCTTGCTTCTTGTGCATAAGTTGAAATATATAGTAAAGTTTTCTATAAAATTGATGTCAGCCCCAATGATTCTACTGTCATGGTCAGTCTTGCTTGTGGTAGTCTTTCAGGCATTGCATCATCAACAGGTGAGTGATCTTTGACCTACCATTCAACTTGATTGTTCCTTTCTAATCTTGAATAAGTGATTGCTGTTGATTTGACTTGCTCTGCTTTTAATTATTGTGCTTGTAATCTCATGTCAATATTGTTGAAAATCAGAAGCACATAAATATCTGTCTGCGGTTTTTAAAGTCAAGGTCTTGAATAAACTTGAAACTATAGTGAGGGAAGTATATTTGCAAAGTCTTTTAATGTTAGTTTATTACTTTGTGTATTTGACTAATTGATATGCTTTTGTGTGCAAAGAAGCAACTAGAGGGGCATACTTTACACTTAGTTTTACTCAGAGTTTGAGGTTGGAGGTATTTCTCAAATTTACAAAGTTTAGTAAGTCATACCATATATGTTATGGTAGAGAGTTTATATCGGGCAATGCAACATCATATGCTTTAAGCCAATAAAACTGTTATCACATAGAGAATTTTTAAAAAATAACCTATCTTGTTGCTTCTTAAAATTGTTGAAAGATGACATACATTCTTTGGCTGGGTGCATGATGATGTGGTATGCCCTATGTATTTTAGTCTTTTCCATGTGTAATTTTTTAAATTTAGCAACTAATAAATCACTGTAAAGTTGGTAATATCGACAAATATTTTAGATAAGTGATATTTAAGGTTCTGAGTTTTGAGTGCAATGACATTGTTTGATCTGTCCAGCGTACCGATTGACTTTCCTCATATGAATGATTGTTATATTTCGTAATTATTGAGCTAGTGATGTGTGGACAATTGCTGCTGGGAACTCGGAATGAAATTATTGAGCTATTTATAAGTGGGGAATTGAGCATTGCTGTTGTTTTTTCTTGTGTCATCATCCCTTGCCTGTATCGATGTAATTATGATATGTAGTAAACTATTTGTTTATATATTTGCTTTCTCTATATGAAACTCTTATCTTTTTGATAATTTGTAGCGACATTTCCTCTTGATCTTGTGAGAAGAAGGATGCAGTTGGAAGGGGCTGGTGGTCGAGCTCGTGTCTATAATACTGGGTTGTTTGGGACATTTGGACACATAATCCGTTCTGAAGGCTTGCGAGGCTTGTATAGAGGAATTTTGCCAGAATACTATAAGGTGGTTCCAAGTGTTGGCATAGTTTTCATGACTTACGAGACATTGAAGATGCTTCTATCAAGCATCCCTACCAGTAATTGATTATAGTCCGGTTTCCTATATACTGCCATAAATTTTTTCCATGAGGTTAGTTAATTGTTAGGCTTTCAACATGAAAGAAGAAGAAAAACAATCAGCTGGTTAAAGATACGTCACGTAGCAGAGATGTCCATTATGTGGGCATTGGTTGAGAATTTCCATGGTGGTAAATTTTGTCGTTGCCACTGCGAGGTAGCATTTCTTTATTCTGTTTTGTATAGATAGTGAAGCATTGTGAGAGTCATGTCAATTGTATTCACTTCCAACATATTGAAGTCTCAGGTGACCCTCTTTGGTATTAGCATTCATTGTTGATCATGTCAACTTAAAAAGCTTTGTAACTTAATTCAATTACAATGTTCGGAAGGTATTGGTGTATTCCTCCGGTAAACTCTTTGGTTTTGAAGAAAAAATTAGTAGGGTTTTTAGTTCTGGAAAAAGCAGGATCAGAAATATATTTAATTTACATTTGTTAACAATTTTTTCATTTGAGCTTTTTGGATTAGATCAATTGAACCAATGCGCAGATTATGGACAAATGTAATAGAACCATAGAACTATAGAAGTTGATTTTATATTTGGAAAATTTGTATGTACTAATTTTATAAATAAATTTGATATTAGTTCTGAATCTCTCTTACTTGCCTATGTCTGGCTTGAAACTTCCCACCGTAATCTTTTCATCATTTTTTGCTATTATTCTTTCTTTTATCTTATTTTCATAGCTATTTTAATTTCTTATAAACAAATTACCGCATGGGTAAACTGTAAAGTTCTCTAGTATATGACTATATGGTAATCAACAGAATAACGAAATTGAGAGTTAAATCCTGATCTTAGGAATCTAAATAAAGAGCCTCTGAGATTTTCTGGCCTTAACCAAATGTGGGTTGGATTCAGAAGGCCTGTTACTACAAAACCTTTGTCAAAGAAACAGATTACCAGTCTCAAAACTGATTGGCGTGGAGCAAATTAAATCCGAATCATCCAGTGACTCCCAGAAGAAGACCTTACTTCACTCTAGAGGATATGGATAAATATTTGACAACTTTCCTAAGGGAACGAAATCACGAATAGATATAACATTAGATGGTTTTGTTCTGTTTAGTGTTCAAGAATATGGAGATGGTAAACCTTTTGTTTGTAAATCCATTGACGCGGAGGCTTAAGTTTCTATTTCGTAATCCAACTTCCCGGAAAGCAAAATGTACATCCTATAATTAGATTTTGACTCTGCTTTATGGAGATACAAGGTGCTAAGATTTCTCTATAGATGCAAGGTTATAGGTCTGTCTCAGTTGCCGTTAATCAAATAGCAAAAACCGTCTCTATTGAAAATAGAGAGGTTTATACGTAGTCAATGGATACTATGTTGTGGGAGAAGAGTTCAAGGAAAAAGATATCGTTCCCATCATCCCATGCCAGCCAACCCAAGTCTATTTACAGATGGAAAATATCAGAGAACCACTCTCTGTTGCAATGGCTGACAGTGACAACGAACTTGGCATTTGGGATTCCAGAGACTGGAATAAAACACAATATATGCCATAGTCCAACTTTTAACAGTCATATCTTCAATTTGTTCAGATCATGGATGCTAAAAACTCAAACAAAGTGAAGTTCTTCGCTCAAACTTCAGGAAAATGTATTCCTACAAGATCGGAATGACATCGCTTCTGGTTGGCAGCATTAGATCACATATTTCCAAAGTTTAATTCATCTTTATTTATGTATAAGCAGCCCTGCAGGCATCTATTACCATATCCGACTGTTACTTATTTAAGCATAATCTTTGATTCTTTTGAGTTTGTTCTCCTCCCACAAGTGGGATTCCACTTCTTGCGGAAGTTCAATAAAGTTAGCCACATACAGCTCTCCTGATGAACTTTCTATCAAATATAGCTTTACCTAGTAAAAAATAATAATTTATATCAGTAATATTAATTATCCCACTTGCTCACGACTCCATACATATTCTTTACATATCCCTCCAAGTTTAACAAAGGCTGTTGTTATAAGCTGGGGAAATCTAAGGAGGTGTTTCAATGCGAAGAGAGAGAATAGAATATGCTACTGATTAAAGCCAAGCCGATGGCGACCAACCAAAGAGATTAAAAAATTATTCACATTCAGATTTTTATTATAAATTTACTTGTTACTTTTATTCTTAAGAATCTATAATTTAATATACTGGAGATCTTTAACACTTATCTTCTGGGAGAATCATAAGCCCCAAGGGAAGTGTTTATCTTTAGATCAGATTCCCAGACAGTCTTCAGGAAAACTCCCTCTTTCTCTCATGAGTCCCAAGGGAAGTGTTGATCTTTAGATCAGATTCCCAGACAGTCTTCAGGAAAACTCTTTCTCTCTCTCATGAGCCCCAAGGGAAGTGTTTATCTTTAGATCAGATTATCAGACAGGTCTGTTAGCTATAAATAGAAAGTCTTCAGGAATACTCTCTTTCTTTCATCCGGATATGGACCGTATGTAGAGGGAATTTCATAGTATGATTCCGATTTTGACACGATTATACAATCTACACTTTCTTTCTTATGGTTATACTAAACATTGGAGAAACAATTTACTTCTCTAATTTCAAGAATGTTTTGATTGTTAGAACTTATAACAGGTACTAAATTTCAGTATGTGCGCGGTTAATATCGCATTCCTTTTTAGTTGTGGATTTAAGAATACCGCATGAGAGCCCGGACTAAAGAGTCTCTCAAATAACTAGAATAATTTTGGTTGAGGAATGTCACTTAAAACCATAAGCAAATCACCATGAACTCCTTGCTTATGTTACAGGAACTTAAAACTTCTATTAAAAAAAAATCATGAACTAAATATATTTTGATCTTATTGACAAATGGATTCTTTCTACCTGCTAATGATTTGTGCTCGCTTCCTAAATGAAGAAAGAACTTTTTAAGATTGAAGGCCTTGATGCCATTGTTAAAAATCTGAGTTTTTATTGAGAAATATGAGGAGGAATTCTGTACTCTGAATGTTGTACTGCTGAGATAATTCTTAACTTGTTATTAAATATGTTTATTTGCATGCAGCTCTCCCTCTCTCGGAAATTAACCAGTTTTCTTATGGCCTGATGTTGGTTTTTATTTGAATACAAAAATAACTTATCTTGACAGCATCTGGATGCACAGATGTTCCCATTCTAATTAGTTGAATTTGATGCGCTGAAAAAGGGCTACTGTTTTCCATAGATTAAAGACTTGATAAAATTTAATATTGATTTCTTGTCATATCGGAAGCTGAAGTTTCTTATTTAAGCATGTGAACAAGAAAGAAGGTTTGATTCATTCTCCTTTAAGTTTGTTCTCTTCCTGCATAAAGATATGCAATCTGACAAATTCTTTTCATTTTCCACTCGTCTGATTTGCATCCTCTGATTTTTGGCTATTCTAAAAGACAGAATTTTTGGTAGATTTTGTTTGGTGTATAATAATAACTTAACAATGCTTTTGTAACGTTCTGCTCTTCCTTGGTTTCAGAGAGGACAAATGGCATTCCTCTTCTTGCATAAGTTGAATAAAATTACCCACTCAGAGCTTCCAAATAGGATACCACCATTGATGAACCTTGCTATTAGTAGAATCCAATAAAAAAAGTAAAATCTACAGCAATATCATCAATTAATTAACCCACTTCATATATCCCTCAGGCTGCATTTGATTCGGGGTGAAATAGGATTAATCCCGTAATCTTTGTTTTATTTTTAAGATTTTCTCGTTTGGTTGTCAGGTAATAAAATATTATGATAATATTTTATTACAAATAGTGTTTACTGTTGGTAATATTGGAGATACTGGGGTAATCTTAATTTTGACCTCAATCTTTTATCATTCTGGACACATTTGCCCGCATATGTCTACCAAATAACCATTACGTAGACCCACTACATTTGAGAATTTAGCTAAAACATCCCAGTTACAAAAACGTTTGAAAGTTAATAAAATACCTCTAGCCACCCAAGACCTCCATCGACTGCCGGCAAAAGTCATCATATTGGCGCAAGGTTGGAGGGATCTTGTCGATCATGCGTCGGTAAAGACGTTTGAAATGGCAAGATCTGGCTGTTTGACGACCAAAGATGTGACCGTGAAAAGACCATATGTTTGGCTGTGAAATAAGATTTGGCATTTTCATGGCCAGATTTGTGGCCGTTTCACAGCCACATCTTTGGCCGTGAAATAGCCACAGAAACGGCTAGATTTGGCTGTTTTCGGCCATGGGTCAGCTGGAAAAGGCCATACCGGCACACGACCAGCCCGATTTGGTCAATCGTGTGTCATTACGGCGGCTACCAACAATAGCTTGGGGTGGGTAGGGGTGATTTTGCTACAAATTAAAGTTTTATATAGCTCGAGTGTTTTAGCAAAATTTCAAATATAGGGGTTAAAAGAAATGATTAAAAAAATAATATTATATTATTATTTAAAAATGAGGGCAATTTAATAATTTATATAATATACCCACTCAATCATCCTCCCTACCAAACATATTAATATAACATATCCACAATTTATTCTAATCAACAAAACATATTTCTCTAAACATTTCCTGAACCAAACGCCTACCTCAAAATTAAACAAACTAAATCTTCAAATACCTCAAAATTAAACAAACTAAATCTTCAAATCTTTAGAATCACCACTGTTAGTAATATTAATCATGGATTAATGGCGCAATTCCTCTCCATACGTGAGAAGGCAAGCCAAAGATTTCATAATCTAAAGTCTAAACCAACACTGTAGGTTATTGTCTGGTGATGTTGCACATCCGAATCCAGTAAAATCTCTATATTTCAAATTTAACCAAAACTGTAAATCTCAAGACTCTTTTTCTAACATTCGGAAATTAGGACTGCATATGTCATGGGGATTTCTTCGTATAATTCCTATTTTTATACAATTCTGCAATTTACAGAGTCCCTTTTAACATGGAGCAAAGATCTCCTATTCGATTATATTTCTAAGTTCAAACCGAAGTTGGAATTGATTTACAAGTCTGCTATCTGGAAAACAAATTTGATTGTTTAGCGGTGGGATTCTGGATAGGTAATGAAACAATGAAGAGGAACTAGAACAAACCAAGGAGAATGAATTGCATCAACTTTAAGCCAAATCCATATCTTCACAGTGACATAATATTTCTAATATTGGTTAGAGTCCCGGAAAATCTTGCTTCTTATAAGAGTGTCTGTCAACTTTGGAAAAATATTATTGAAAGTTCTGCATTCTTGGAAGCTCGCTCCAAGTACTGGGAATCCAGAATGACAATTTCCGGTGAGTCCAGTTTGACTTCTTCTTTGTCTATTAAGATTTGTTCTGTTTCTCTTTTTGAATAAATCACTGAAGTATAATTACGTTTATACGAAGTTTATGGAATTCTTTTTAAAACTTCAACAGTCAAGTATCCCAACAACATCAAATCAGTGAGTCCTTGATGGGTCTTGATATTTATATGCCAAACTCTCTAATTAGTGAAGTAAAGAGAAATCGTTGTTGTGATACATAATCTGTATTGTATAGCTGATCCAGTCTTTTCTTTGTTTTGTTTGCAGGCTGTGGCAACCAAACATGTAACATGACCTAGCAGGACTCCTTCAAGGACCTTATATCACTTGAAATCTGACAAGAATAACATCTTGCTACATCCTAACAATTAGTTGTAGGACTAGTTTTAATCCTATCATCACGCCCTGTTCCTTTGATATTTTGCAAAGGGGAGATTAATTATTTGTTATCTTTCTTTCATGACTTCATTAACGCCGTGGCGGTATTATTTCTCCATTATTCAAAGCCATTTTTACTTTATTTTCACCAAAATTATTGATATTAAAGTGTTTCTTCTAAGAATGTACCCTTTTTATTCAATACATTCACAGAGGACCGTCCGAACTGACTTTTGGTGTAAAAAAGGATGTAATTTTGGTGACTTATTGGTTAACTGAGCGATGCTTTTGTAGCATTCATCACTAGTTAAATTGGTTCAGAAGAAGAACAAATACGATTCCACTTTCAATGAAGTTAGCATAAAACTCAGCCACTAGATAGCAAAGCCATTGGAACAATTAAATAAAACATTAATGTGATGAAAAATATCGCTAATCAATTAACCCCACTTGCTCACGATTTTGATACATGTCAAATTAAACAAAGCCTTCTGTAAACTGGGGACTGGGGAGATGGAATAAGGTGTTTTTGAATAGCCAAGAGAATAGAATATGCTACCGCTACTGTTCAAAAGCCGATGGCGACCAACAACGTGTTAATCAAATGTGGCTCTCCTTTCTTTTGATTGAATGAGCATGATGAGCATTTGCATGTCACAAAGCTTAAATTAGATTCTTCATTTACAGAGTTAAGCTTCAAGCACACTAAACATCTCTGTGATGTGGGATTTTTTTTTTTTATAAATATATTTTACAACACTGTGACAATAATTTGGAGGAGATTCTTTTTATAATTAGCAAGAGAAGATCTCAGTCACCTTCAAAAAGCAGTCAACATCGAAACATCATTGTCTGCGTAAAAAAAGATCCTAGCCGATGATTGGTCTAAGAGGGAACAGAATCAATCAATGATGATTCCAGGTTAGAAAGCACCTTATCATCGCTTTACACCATACCGGCCCAACTTAGGGAATAAATCATGTTCACTTTATGTGGCATTATAAAATCCCATCATCAGCTGTGTGGAATTGGAACTCAACCTCTCCACGCTTAAAAACTTATATATTTCCTTTGTTATGTTTCATTTCTTCTTATGTTTCTCGTTTTAATTTGTGGAGATGATATTGGTGAGGATAGCATAATCTGCATCCTGAGGTTTGGATCATCATATTTGTTGTATCTAGATCTTAGGTTGCAGATTAGGTTTTCCTTATTGACAATACAAAACTTTGTTATTGTATCTTTTTAGCTAATCTACTTGTGCATGATGGCTACACATATTCACCTACGGTTTGGTAAATTTTTCTAGGTTTATCCGTGCATTTGCATGTCGTTTTTTTTATTTCTTTCTTTCTTCTTCATTTAGGTTAGATTTGGCCCAGCCATGTTCTTGAAGGAGGCTGAAAGTTTTATATTGAAATCTTTTCAGTTTATCAGATATATTTCTAAAAAACCAGCTAGCATCATCTACAGTTTTGATGCTGTGTTGAAACAAAAAATATCCAATCCATGACTACCTATGGTATGAGATAAAGAATAATATTGGAAACTAGGAGGGATAATTAAGTTTCTATAGCTTAAATCATATGTTCTATGGATCGTTTTTCTTGGATTTTTGCAGCACTCCAATAGCCTCTTCTTTGCTTTCAGCCAAGTCCTTGCCATCCTTGAAAACAAGAAACTCCATCATCTCCACGCGGAAGAAAATGAAACTTCCACATGAATGTGTAATGCAGGATCCAAAGTCTTTCCCCACTACACAATGCCATGCTGGTCCATAAGCTTCGTCGAAGTTCTGTTTAGTCAGTGAGTATTAGTTCAGAATATATATTTTTCTTGAGTAAAAGCTCAACAATCACATCATATGTCTCTAGTTAATATGAACTTTGTGCCACAAAGAGATATACAGGACCCTTGAAAATCTTTTTCTGTTAGATTTTTTTTTTTTTTTTTTTTTTTTACTTTTTGCTTCAAAGGGGAAGAAACTCTGCAGGTAAATTTAATGCTGGAAATCAGAGTTCTAAGGAAACTTGCGACCTGGTCGCTACGTACACAAATAAAGCAAAGCAGATTGCATGATGACATCCTTAACTGTTGAAGATCAGAGAATAACTTAAAGGTGATCAGGTCTTGTGATTCGACAGTAAAGTGAAACTTCAGATCTTTTAATGCTTTGTTCTTCTTTTAAGAAAATCATCTTTCTATTTTGCTTCCTGCAGACATACTCACTTTTGATCCACTAGTTACTACTTTATCACTCTCATTATTTTTTTTAAAGCCACCAAACATTAACAAATATTTTTACATATATACTAATACTGCAGGAGAATATTCTGAGGATTAAAATAAGACCTGTTTGATGTAATGAGCAATTGATTGACAATCGGAGACCTCATGGAGATCGAGAGCCTGGTAAGCTAATTCCATCACATGGTTCTGCAACATCTCTGGCATGTCTGCCTCTCGCACCACAGCTTTTCCTTCCAACATCGTTGCAAACAGAACAAGGGAAGAGAAGGTGCTAAACTATAGTGAACAAATATTCAAGGCCTATAAATTCCAATATATAGTAAAAGAAGAAAATCTGGTGGTGGAGGTTAAAAGCCATAAAAAGATATTTTCTCTTTTCCACTTTCTCATTTTTCCTTATGAAGACCTGAAATTTGTTAGCATTAGAAACTGTTAAATCAATACAGCTGTAACATAAAATATCTTTCTGAGGGAATGATAGTATATGATTGCAACTTTATGCAATAGGGGAAGCAGCAAATACCCAGCAAGCATGCCACAAAACTCTGGGAATTCACATAGATATAAGGAGGTTTTGGACATTTTGGTTCTAAAAGGCTTTCTTCCTGCTGTTTGATATAAGACATACGACTGGTCATTCAGAAACTTGCAAAACAATTGCAGCCACAAGTGGTTGATTGCCTTTTGCTTTGTTGATGCTTTGTTAATTGGAAGTGGTCCATGGTTATGTTGCCAAGAGCAAATAGTTTTGAGCCAAAAAGGTTTGTTTGAACTCCAGCGTTTTGTGCGTGGTAATGCTTTTACACCAAGACCATTCGTGGAACCAGAAAAGGGACCTCACAGCATTCTTCTTTTGTAGCTTAATTGCCAAGCTCAGTTGAATATGTAAAGTTTTAAAAATTTGGACTAGCAGTCTACAGGAAGCGATGCTTATCATAAGCAGAAAACCCCTTTTCCAATTAAAACTAATGATCGGTGCCTTTGATTGTAAATAGCAAAAGTAATCAAACAGAGGAGTAAAATCATCACTACTAAATTAAACTAGCAAAACGTTTAGTTTAAGCTATAGTGGTTTTTACACTGTTTGGACCAGTTTCATAGCGAAAGAAGAAGGGGTTATTTGAACATGAAAAAGTTAGAACAGGTTTGGGCTAAGTGAATATGTAAACAACTAAATTTGGGGTCTTAATTTCTGGCATTTTCAGCTTCTGTTACTATAAATGATCGTTTCTCATTTGTTTAGCATTCAATATCTTGAAAAATAGCCTTAGCATCTCAGAAAAGCCATTAAAAAGAGGGAAAACTGAAAAAAATTTGAAGAATTCATTTCTCACTGTGATATAATACACAAAGGAATTTCAAGTCCTAAAGACAAATATGTTGGACTAAACCCTAAACTGAACTCAATATCAACATACTCAACTACATTATACTCCATACTTTTGATCTCAACAAAAGTGTCCAAAAATTGAAATCGCAAAAGAGCTACTTGGAAAAATTCTTTACCAAGATTACCCTACCTAATAAACCCAAAATTCCTGATAAAGAATTCTACCACTAAAACGCTAGGAAAACGCAACGTTTTCAAGATCCAAAAAACCTTTAATTTTCTGTTCCCCAAATTAACCCAAAAACCAATCAAACAGTAAAGAAGCCATAGATAAAAGCCCTTCTCTAATCACCTTGATCTAAGCAAGAACACACTGAACTCTTGACCCGGGTACTCATCTGGGTTAATCAAACGAAACGACTCCGAGTCAGCACTTCCCATCACGTGCTCATAATTCGCCCTCATGTACATGATCTCCTCCGCTTCCGAACCCGAAGTCCCGAACCCGGCTGGAATAACACCCGCACCAACAGTCGTGGACTCCATTGTCTTTAACATCAAACGATTCTGCCCGCTTGCTTTTCTCCGAACCGCAAAACCCACCTTCCGCCCATTACAGTACATTATCCAAACCGGTACAGATCTGAGCGGGCAAGAACAGAGTTCGGGTCGGGCGCACTCGAGAGCAATCCGTACAAGTCCGCAACGCATTTCTTTGACGAGCTGGTGAGTGGGAATGGAGAGTTCTAGGAGAAGAGAGGGTTTTGTAGATTGACGTTCGTGTTGAACGCAGAACCAGACATGGCCACGTCGTTGACCGAAGATGGTACCGATTACCATGGACTTGGAGGGGCGAGAGGAGGCAATTGGAAGAGAGGTGACGCTATCTTCGGGAGAGGTTGATTCTTGATCTTGGTTTGGGTTTTGATCTTCTTGATTAGCATTGGTGGTGGTGGAGGGTTCGTTGAAGTCGTCTCTTAAGGAGGTGCTGAATCGTTTCTTGAGAGGAGTTGTTTGCGCGGTGGAGGAAGTGGCGGAGTTGGGGAAGAGACAAGGGAGAAAGAATCGACGGAGAGCGTCGATCTTAGTCATTGCTATGGGTTGCTGAAGGCAGAGAATCAAGATTGAAGCTTGGAGAGTTGTAGCTCGATCTGGTTTTTGGAGGGTTTATGAAAAATATAAGGGCGGGAAGAAGTGAATATAGCCGTTAAGGTTCTTTCTTGTTTGGATTGGCAGGGGATAACTTCTCAGAGAGTGACACGTGTACAACCCAACTGTTGTCCAGTCTGTCTGGGTGGCACCCTGTTAATTACTTAATTAAGCTTGGATTTTACTAAACTCCTCTGTATCAAATTTAAGTCTCCAATTGTGGATTAAAATTTAAACTAAAGAAGAATTATTTTTCTAATATTATAAGTACTATAACTATATTTTACTTACATTAATAATATTTATATATCACACAATATTTTTCGTATTGAAAAAGACAATATAATATACAAATAATATTTTGTAAAAATGTTAACATTTCATGTTAATAAAAAATAACACAAAATATAATACCAACATAATCAAGTCAATATAACACAAGAGGAAGGAAGAAAGTTTCACTTATTTTCTTCTCAGTTCTCTCGCATATAATTGGCAAATACATTGATTTATGCACGAGTTAAATCCTATATATCAATTAAACTAAAACTGGAGATCATGACTGTGGTGGTGCTGCGTTAATCATCTATAAGATAAGTCTTGGTTTGGACACCTTGTTTTGAAAAAAAACTAAACTCTTAACACTAATTAAATAAATCAAATACTAATATTATCTATCTACGTGATAACTCCGATCTATAATAGAATACAAACAGCATAAAAATACTAATAAAATTTATATACTTAATTTAATTTCCAACAAGAACTCTAAATAAAGAAAGAAATGTAATAACATGAGGCGAAATTGTATAGTCTATGACCATGTACAACATGTCTGAGAGATGATGAAGAAGAGGAAGGACCCAAATTATTGATGTGGAACTTGAACATTAAAGTTAAACAGATTCTACATCTCCTGCTTTTCCTCCTTCGGAATTGGGATCTTTTTCTTTCGACAAAAAACGGTATGCGAAGACATTGAAATATATAAGATTTAATACTTCAATGACTGCAATCATGAAATAGAAATACTCCAGGTACTCTTTGTTAAGATCAGTACCACCAAGCCATGGAGCAGCTCCATTTTTCCAGTTATTCCATGATCACATTAACTAGAAGGAGTTCAAATAGCTTGCAATTGATAAGCCAGAAAGAATGCTCCGAACAGTCCTCATTGATTCTGGCAATTTTGTAGTTAAAAATTCCATAAGGCACAGCGGCAAAGGCTTCTGTCAAACCTGAGAGCAAAATTGTGGACCAGCTAAAATACTCAGAGATGACTTAAATGACTTTTGTTCTAAAGCCAGATCCTACGCTTCTTTTCAATAAAACCAGCTACCAATAAGCTGAGACTTGCCATCACAATGCCAGTGTTAATTCTTCCTCTCATTTGTCATTCTTCTTTTCTTTCCTGTCATTTTACGACAGAGGTACATAATACGTTCATAAATGAATATCCATGATGAGAGTGAAAGCATTGATACTAGCCCATCCAACCATGGTGGCATATTGAAACCCCCAATTATTGTATTAGTCTGAATTGCTTGAAGCATTCCAGTTGTGTTTATTTTGGTCCATGGCTATGAACAAATGATTCCTGCTACCCAAACTGGAAACATTCCTACCAACATTTTCAGTTGTTCCACTTGTAGCAGCTACATAACTTCCATTCATTCTTGGCCTGGCCTTGGTCATCCAATTCACTTGGATTAAGTATCACAGCAGCCTTGTCAAGGCACAAGAATCTATCACTGTGTGGAATATTTGTCGTCTCTGAGTCTGATGCGGGCAAAGGAGGATCGTAAAGGGGGTTCTGAAACTGAAGCAACAGTTACTTTGCGCTTCCTAAAAGCGGCTGTGATCACTTTTGCCATGTCAATAAAAACACTTCCTTGAGGCTCCTTGAGAATGTAAGTATGGTAGCCGATCAAGAAAATGATTATAGAGAGAAAAACAGCCGGTTGGTATGGCGAAGCCAAGAATCCAACTGACATTAGTCTGAATGTAGACAACCACAGTAAGAGCTACAATAAGGCCAAGTAAATGAAAAGTACCACCAATTGAAGAAGCTCTCTAGTTGATGCTTCCCCTTCTCTGTTGAGACATCAAATTGGTCAGCCCCAAAGGCAATGTGTGCAGGGTCTAATGCCTCCCGATCCAATGGCTAGTAATGCAGAGCAGCAAAGAGGATGCCTAGTTGCCAGTTCTCAGACTTTTGGCATTGACTTCCATTGCAGGGTGGCGGTCTAAAGTAGGTATGCATGCCGTCATGGTCATCTCCCATACCCTGTCAAATAAATCTCAGATTCTTAATATACCAGTCTTGTTCCAAGGTTCAAAGTAGAATTCTAAATTTCTAATGGATTATAATCAACAAAAGATACATATTTACATTAATTCATCCAAAGGCATGTGATGGTTATTTAATTGAACATTAAGACTATAATGAGAAATTAAAGAGAAATTAATTGAACATTAAAGATAATGATGACATTCCAGATCTTATTAAATTTGATATTATGGCATGAACATTTGTACCAGGAAAGAGGATATGAGCCGAAGAGGAGGGTGCGGAACCTGCCCAGGTATGTATCAGAATCAAAGCACCTGGTATAGCTGCCAAATTAGAGGTTCCAGACCAAATACTAACCACATTAACCAAAAGTAACCATCCATATTATATTTGGTATTAGATAAACTAATGTTGGCGATCAAACTCATCGAAGCCAACTTCTCGAACGTCTCTTTTCCTGAACAATACAAACAACAAACAATCCATGAAATGAAAATTTACGAAAAAAAAATAAATAAAATGTAATGATACCCAATGCAATGCTAGTTACAAAATGATTTCCATTTCATTACCCGGATATATTTTACGGCTCTCCATCCTCCTTTTGATCTTGTAGAAATATTAGGAGCAAACATATAAGGTGAAGGAAGTGAGTGAGAGCTTTGCCGAAAAGGAGTTGAATAAATGGGATCGTCTTCTTTCTCCATCTGTCCACCCCTCCTCCTTCCCTATTGCTTACAAAGTAAACTACTGAGCTGAGAGATGGTAATTCTATTTATTGTGTTATTTGTATGTCAACCTCATAAATGTGGATCCTATTTAGACTTTGCAGTTTGCACTAATTATCAAAGTTATCGGATTTTCTCTTTCTGTAGTAGGGACTTGATTCTTTAATAACACTGAAATTTCTGTTTTTGTAACAGCTTATACCGGACTATTATTTTAACAATTTTCTAGTTGCATTGCATTATGGATCATTAAAGTGAGAAAATGTTAAACCTGAATGTGGGTAAGAGAATTTTTTAATTGTTATATTAATTTTCATAACAACTGCTTTAAAACCCGGTTTGGCCTGTTTAATCGGGATCTGAAGCTTCATCGAGCCGGGTTAACATTTTTCCTATTCACCAAAACCCTAAATTTAGAATGATGATCGGCGAACAATTGAAGGCTAGATGTTGGGGCTTTTGAGAGAATGTGCCGATGAGTGCAACGTGGTGCAAAGTTGATCTCTGGTGAGTGAATCGTTGAAATGAAAAACCTGCCGCGCGACAACAACCGGCTTTTGCCAACGATTGCGAGGCTAACGGGGGTGGGTGAGGTGGTTTTGGTCGGGAGAAGAAGGGAGAATTTTTGGGGTGATGGGAGGTGTTGATGCCGACGTCGGTGAGATCTGACCTGAATGTTGACGCCATGTCAATGAGATCTAGCTGAAATCAAACCGATTTCGACTAGATCTAGTTCATCGCCATCAACCAATTGCCGTCGATTTGTAGTTGAGTGTGTTTGCTAAATTTCAAACCTATAGAGACTTAATTGTGATTTTTAAGGGTATTTGTTAATTTTTAAAGTTGTCACCCAATTTAACCGAGACCCAACAACTTTAACAGTTTCACCCCGGATTGGTTTTTTAAAACATTGGTCATAACCATTTGATCATCAATCAATGTCCTTTTTTTATCCTTTTACCTGAAAAGCTAGGCATATCTTTACTATCTTTAATCACATTTGTTTTTATAATAAATATGATCACCATGTGTGAAATAAAATAATGTTTAAAAAATTTAATGGTCTCGCCCATTTTATTTTTTTCAAGGAAATCAAACTTCTGATGCTTTTTTTTAGTCCTAGAACAATACAAGAGTAAACTGCCCTCTGCCTCTCTGCCTGTGCATGTAAATTGAGCATCGATTTAAGAGAACATGAGAGCCTTGCACGGTTACTGCACACCACTCCATCTAGCCCAGTCTACAAATTGCATGCCGCCATAAACATTGTTGGCAAATCTCACACCCACAGTGAATGCCATTGCAACGGGTGGCATCTGCTTTGCTACGGTGATGCTTCGACCAAGCGCTCAAGTCCGTTAATGATCTGATAGCGGGTATTGGACGAAACTGAAAGAAAAACACCTGCTACTAGGAGAAGAACAAGCCAATCATTGGAACAGAATAGCTAGATAAAACAGCATAACCTTTAACAAGATAAACAACAGAATGACAAGGCCAGACAGAAGAGATCTTCACTGTTTGCTAAATAATTGTCTTTCTATTCAAGAGCACAATCTCGATAAGTATTCATGGTAAAGGAATCCACATTGCAATGTCAAGTGGACATTTGGCAAGAATGAATAAACCCTCCAAATTAATTAAGATGATTGGCAAGAACAGTAATTCTACACCAACGTTATTTTCGAAACTTTTTCAAGATCATGTTAGGCTGATGATTGGCAAAAGTTGAAATAGAAAAGGCAGGCATACCCCAAAGTGCTGCACTCTTCAATAGAGGTGGAACAGGTATGTCCTCTTCTGATTTATTTAAGCTCCTGAAAGAGAAAAATACAGTGAGAAGTCATTCACTTCGAAAGAAAAGATGAAACTTAGAAATAAGCTATTTATGACAGAAAACATCAGAGCCGCTCTATTTCTGTAAAATATAAATTTAAAGCATAATGCATGACATATAAAGAAATGCAAACTATTATGACTAAAGATAAGAGTCTCAATTGACCATGATAGATCTATATTCACAATCACTAAGGAATTAGATAACTCTAAGAGGACACTATTTAGATGTGTATCATCTCTGGAAAAAAAAAAAAAAAAAAAAAGATTTTAAGGTTGATTGAACAATCACAAAGAGTTGCAGAAACATCATGATATATTTTCCGTTTTTCCTAAAAGTAAGGAATAGAGTAGCACAGCTTAACAGAAATTTACACAGCATAGACATTATTGCTTTATCCATTTGCAGTGTTCCTTATAACTGATATTTGGCTTGTTCAATTGTTATTTAGTCTACAAAAGAACTTGTCATGTACTCAATATAACAATATATTGTTAAGTTTAATAATCATTGGCAAGGGTTTCATAAAAAGAGCCTTCTCAAGGCAAACATCAATATTAAATAATCTTCTAGGTAACACAGTTCTTGATAATACTGGGAAATTCAGTAAAATGACTAAAGTATTCACTCAATAATTCAATAACATTAGTCATTTGATTTACTCTTTACATTACCCTACATAAGAAGAAGTGAACACCAAAAAGGTTTGAAATAGCATTAAGCAGGTAAATACAGGATATATTCAAATATAGATCAAATCAAACCTCTTGGCAGTCATTATTAAATTTGCAATTCCTTGGCCTATAATACCACATCCAAATCCAACTGTTGCATACATAATACCCTGAAAAAAGAATATGTATATCAACAATAACAGTCCAGCAGTATATTTACTTCAATCATTTAACACAGATGCAAATCTTACCTTATAAAAGTATGTAGCAATTCTCTGATTTACAGAAAATCTACATCCTGGCCTTTCTGCTTCAAATACACTGCAAAAGACTATGACTTCAGACATGTAGAATATAATTTACCATGTACTATAGCTACAAA
Organism: Pistacia vera; assembly: GCF_008641045.1. Lineage (NCBI taxonomy): Eukaryota > Viridiplantae > Streptophyta > Magnoliopsida > Sapindales > Anacardiaceae > Pistacia > Pistacia vera. The sequence continues at coordinate 425,267 of NW_022195877.1, read as the reverse complement.
TGAGATGGTGATATAAATAGTATGGGGAACATATAGCTAGCCATGATAAGTCTCAAATCAGAAAATATCTAGACCAAGGGTTTGAAGAAATTAATCCAAATTTTATTTACAAGATAATTTTTTTTTTTTTTTTTTTTTTTGGAAATTGTTGTTAGAATGATTATTAACCTGCTAGGAAGAGCTCCATATGCCTGTTGCAGGCGTCCAAGGAACCCTTTAGAAACAGATGGTTGCCCAATACGCACATAAGGTGCCAACATACCAACCAATGCAACGTTAACCACCACCCCAACCAAAGATCTGGACATACAACTCAAATTCTGCCCAGAAGTCTTTGCCCCTCTTTTGGACTTCAGCAAATGTAGCACAACAAGAATCAATGACAATCTACATCACATGAATTAATGGTGGTAAGTTTTGAGATGAAACTAGCAATTGACACCATAAATTTGATATAACAGAAATTTGCCACAACCTCAACAAGTAGCAGCCTTTAGTTGTCGAAACCTCAATAATGGTGTAGGCCTTATAATTATTGAGTTTGCATTATTTTAATATAACACCTAGCGTTAGTCATTTAACACGCATAGTCCCAATATCAGGTTTTGCATAAAGAAATATCAAACAAAGTCACAAACCTCAGTTCCAATCTTGAAGAGGAAATGGATCAGCCAACATTCGGTTTCGCAGCATGCCCCACGACTTCACCAAAATCCAAAGGCCACTCGACCCCTAAAATAAACATCAAACCACCTATCACAAAGCAGCAAAATTGCTTACAAGAATTGTAGCAATTAAATCGATTGAGGCTACCTGCAGTCCAAATATCTAAGTATTAACACTTTGCGAATCCGACATTCTTAGCAGCCTCGTACATATCTGAAGGAAGACTAGCTCCTCGAGCCTCCACCTCTTTCATTACCTCTTCAAATTTCATAATTGGTCCAAACTCCTTTTCTTCTTGATCATTTTCTTCACTGTCATCGCCCCCGCCACCACGACCACCACCTCTACCATTGTTAAATTTCCCATTTCCTCCTCTACCATCAAACATGTCCCCACCATTACCACACTATCAGTTTTTATTTTCATGGTTTGCCTCCAAAACTTTAAAATCTCTTCCTTTGCTACCATCATCTCCCTCTTTTGTCACTATAGTCGTTGCTAGATTAGATTGTGGCTCAGCAGGTGACTGTGACACATTACTCATGACAAGAAACCTCCGTTTTGTCTTCACATAGACATTTCTACTACTATTTTTTCCACAAAAACTGGAAATGCCACATCCTTTACTAAGTTTCTGAATCTACCATCATAAAAAATCAACTTTGATTCCATATCTTCCCCAATACGACCTCATTTTTTCACATTCACAACATGTGATAACCCAAAACCCGATACACAACCAGCCATTTTATCCTACTAGATTAAGTCGACAAATCTGCTAAAGATCTAACTACAATCAAAATACTCAGACATTTATTTCTCTAAGAAATAGAGCTGCTTTGAAGTTAAAGAGAAAATGAAGACGGATGTTAAATCTACTCTAAATGAAGTTAAAAAAGAAGCTGCTTTGGTATTAGATTACGATAATGATTCTTCCTGAGCGTACCAATTGAAGGAGGCGGAGAACCGACGCAGAGAGAAGGAGTGACGCCCTAAGAAGAGACGTTAGTAAGTGGCTTTTCTGCTTTTGATCTTCACAGGTTGCTAGCGTGCTGTCGCTACATTAGTAGGCAGGCCCCTTAGTTTATTTATGTTACATCACGTGGGAGATATTTTTCACGTGCTGATGATCTTCTATACCCTCTAGGGTTCTACTAACTTGCGCACGGTGTACCCGAATGACGGAAGTGGTGCTGCACACCGTGCGTAGTTTGATAATAAACGCAGGCTTCCTTCTTGGAAGAACAGTCAGCAGGTCAGCTCAATACATTACCAATTAGATTAAAAAGGTCACATTTGATTCTGAATTGTTCTCTAAATTTGTTTTGAAAAGAAAATTACATGCTGTATTGCTACAAAAGGCCATTAGCAAGTTGCTGGTGTCCACTGTCGAACACGTAAGTAAAGAATTAGTCTTTAAGATCAAGTTTGATCTATTATTATAATAGTAGACCACAGCATTATTTATGTTTGTCTTGTGAAAACTACATGTTTTGTAGCAGCAATTTTATATTTGCAAGTTGCTGGTGGTAAAGATTATTGTTGGTTTGTTCTTCTGATGATGAAGAACAATTTCATTAGTTAGATACAACAAAAATTGAATCCATTTGCTGCTTTTGAATAATCAACTGAGAAACCATATGTGAGCTTATACATATCAAATGATCATCAGGGATAAACATAGATGTTTTGTATAATTTATAATAAGTTTTGAGTTGATTACACCCAAGAAGCAGTGTTTTCACACTTTGTAAATGAGATTGCTGTTCTGATATATTTGCAAAACTACATTGTTGTGGTTCATGCGAAGAAGATTTGGTGAAAGATAGTTTTTTTTGTTATGAAATTAAAGATTGAAGTCTACAATGGGAATTGTAAGACCATGCTTAATGAAGAAGAATAGTAATGATCTTTGCAGCTTCATGTTGGTATTACATTTATTGATTACATATTTTTTCCCAGAGGAAACACTGGAAATCTTAAGCCTGGAATTCTAGAATTCAATCATTCCTCTTCTCATCTGGGTTTGACTCATCATATGCGTAAGAGCTCCACAACTTTGCTCATTGGAGGCCTCGAATGACGATCTTCTGCTACACACAGCAGAGCAACTTCTATCATTCTATCAATCTTCTCCTCGTAGGATTCATTTTTCAGTCTGGGATCAATTACTTTCCTTCGCCTTCTGGTGTCATGTGTGTTTAGTCGCCCATTGTACCAAATTATTGCACTCGTCGTGAGGATAGCTGATTAAAATCGAGGCAGTCTTTCCACTCAATAGCTCCAACGGACAACACCATAGCTGTACACATCTCTTTTGCATCAATTTTTGGTTCATCATCCATTCTGGAGCCAAGTATCCTATCGTGCCACGCACCTTGAAACCCCGTGTCATGCCGGTCTATGAACAGCTTTGACAGACCAAATCGGCCACTTTGGTTCAAGATGATCATCCAACAGTATATTTTGAGGTTTCACATCACAGTGGAGTACCCACTCTAGGCACTCTTCATGTAGATATGACAAACCCCTTGCAGTTCCTACTGCAATGTTGTATCTTTGGTTCCAGTCTAATTTGCTGGCTGAATCACTGAATAAGATTTTATCCAGTGAACCATTTTCCACATACTCATAACCACCAACTTGTGCTCATTCTCACACAAAATCCCCACATTTCACCAATTCATGTGATTGATCTTCCCTATGATGCTCACCTCCGCCCAAAATTCAGCATCTCCTTGCAAACACCTCCCAGTCTCTTCACGGCTATACTCTTTCGTCTTCCAGAACTCTTTGTAAACTGCCAAAGCCCCCAGTTCCTATCTCTTGCTTGAAATTCTTTGTTGCCCTTTCCAGTTCCGCATAAGTGAAACGTTGAAGCCCATGGCTAGTACAGTGTATCCCATATTTGCCAATTCCTCATGTTGTGCTTGGCCTGAAACATACCACCATGCACAATCTCTCTAACCAATCGAACTTCGACATGCAAGTCAATCAATATTTGATGTACGAGTTCTTGCTGGTTTTCCTCCCCCCAGCATCATTACCTCAAGAACAAGAGCTTCATTTGAACAATTCAAGTCATTTGTCCCCACCTTCCCTACTCCAGAGAAGAGATTACTCTTCCTCTAAGAATCTTTATATGCTATATTGAGGGCTTTACTCGTTACACGATAGCCATTTAGAGAGTACCTTTCGGATTACAGCTGCCATTTCCATCTGTCGAATATCCAAACCCCTTGCATTTGCAATCACTTAGACACCGATTCCTGCATTCTTGAAGGAAATGCGACTAGCATTGGTAACCAAGTCTATACTTGGAAATCTGTGTTATTAAGCTGCATGAAATCCAATTTAGTTGGATCACAATCAGATTAACGAAGGAGAGCAACCCTTGGACCAGTCTGAGGATCATTTCTGTTGAAACCATCAGGCAAATGCAAGTTGATTGCGGGGCTGTAAACGCAAATACCATTTTCACCACACAACCCATGAACATAGCAATTATAAGGCAACAGGGATCCATGAGATTTTCCATAGCCCGGTTGAATCATCTAAACTATACAATCTCAAATTCCATCATAATCTAATGTTAGCGCCTCTTTGGACCGACTCCATAATCAGTTGCTTTGAATACAAAATTATCACTTGATTCAAATGTCCAAAATCATTTAGAATTGCTTTTCGGTGCTTGTATAAGGTGGTTCTGCCACTCTCAATACGGTCAACTTTGAACTTGGCCAGTAGACACTTGACAATAGAGCCATTGAAGATGAGATTCAAACTTATTATCATCGAATTTCATATTATAACTCCCGATAAGTATGTAGCCTCGACTTCTCATAGAGACCAAGGTTGGGTTCTTGGTAAATGGCTGAGATGGAAGGAGTGTGTCCGTGGGGAATTCAAAACTCTCCCAGTGATCCCTCTTGGTTTGGTTGACCAGCACCAAATTTCCTGTTTCAAGAAGCCGAGCTTCGACACCTGCATTTGTTAATGTGTCAGTTGACCATACTACTGATTCATCTTCATCAGTCAAGACCAGATTCCCATTTCCATGGAGGTTAACCTGGAATCCCTTCCATTAACTGGCCTGTCTCTGTTGGCCATCCAAACCACCGTCTGTTAACAGAGTCAGTGAACCATATTGCAAAACAATATGCATTAGTGCCAACCTCGTAAAATCCCACCAGAGAATGTCCCCTTGGTGAAGCCAGGAAATCATTCTCTTTTGCAACAGCCAAGGAGCTTCCGCGGCTTAAACTTGGCAACCCCTGTGACCATGCTGGAGCCCAGCCACTGGTATTACTATCAAGAGAATGAACAAATCAAGAATCTCATTGTGGGGGGTTTTGCAAAAGATTTAACTCTCGAATAATCTTTCTGAAGCTTGATAAAACCTAAAAGGTTGCTTCCTGTAACAAGTATTATAATGTCTCGACTTATATAAATAAAATTTATTTCCTGATTGGAACTATAGTTATTAATGACTAAATAAATTGACATTCAACAAATCGTTGGACCACGAGGGGGCTTTATAACATTCCGACTTGCTTAATTGAAGACCAAATGTAAAGGAAAGGACACTGGATATATTCACCCATATATGTGAAGACATTTTTATATATTTATTTTAACGTAAGATTAGGTAATTGAGGAAAAATGACTTTGAATCGTAGTATCTACTTATCTCCTTGTCCTGATTTGTTTCAGTTAGGTGGCTTTATTTTATCATGGGTTAACTTGATAACTGATTAATGTAAGATCATTATTTACAATCTTGCCAGGAACAATTTTTTTTCTTTTTCTCATAAATTAAACCGTTCAATATATAATATATATATATATAAATATATATTTTTTTTTTTAACTTTTCTCTCTGTCTCTGTGCATAATCTGTATCTGCAAGTAATGGCATGAAGCCATGAACAATACATTTTTTCCGTGATCTGAAAGACATAAATCTTTCATTTTTCTTTGTGCCAGTGTTTGTCAAGCTGTTTGAAGTGATGATTCCAGTCATGGATGGTCAATTTCTTGTTTATTCTCTACTTGTATAATGAAAATCTGCTCATTCACTGAGAAATACTGTTGCTTGCCAATCAAATACACCTATATTACAAGCAGCAGAATGTTAAAAAGACTAATTTGGTCAAATATGATAAAATATCTTACTCGTTCAACTTAATAATGCATAATTTGGTAACAATCAGTTTTAACATTAATAACCTCTATGTTTTTGTTTTTGTGGCTACCAGTAATAAAAAACCCGCAATTTTAATTCTTTCTTCTTTTTCCTCTTATTTTATAATAATTTCTTTTTCTTCTTTTCTCTGATGACCTTATACTGTCCAACATAATCAAAATTGTTATTTTCTGGAATATAAGCATTCTTTTATTCACTTCATATGCTACATCTGCAAAATCCTTTACGCTGATCTTACATGATAAACTGTGTATCTGATGGAACCCAGCACTTTACCACCCTCTTCACAACTCACACGCAACACCCACATCTCAAATACAAAATAATAATTACCCAGACGCAACAATCAACAATATTTCAGCATCAATCCAACACAACAGCTCAAAATAATGAAAATGGTATATTAATCATAATAAAGAGATTAAGAAGAACAAAGAGTTTGTATGAATAAAACAGTAAAACAGTAGCACCAGCTGGTCTTCGAGGGCCAGCTCCTCCCTAATTGCTAACTTCAAGGGTTAGCTCCTCCCAATTTACCAATATTCTTCTTTTTCCTAATCTGTGCCCTCCCTCTCTTTTTATCCTCCAACTCTCTCTCTCTCTGTAACTGAATTCCTTTGTTATCCCAACCTCCAATCGCCACCTGTCCTAGCCTAAACCCATGGAAGTTTCCTGCCAACATCCCCTCAATCCACTACTTGCTAACTTATTTCACTTTTCCTACACCCTCATTGTCCAGGTCCCATCAGTATCCTAATCATGAAAGCACAAAAATATACTCTAGCCAGAAAGGGGAAGATGTTTACAGCTGAAGTGCAGTTAGTGATTGCCTGGACTGGGGACTTCAGATTCAATTTCACATTCCAACAGGGTCCGGACTACTGAATCCATTGTTGGTCTCTTGTTTTGATCTTCCTCCACACAGGATACACCAATTTCAACCAATGCTGCAACCTGTTTCTCACTAAACTTTCCATTCAAACTTGGATCCACCATGTCCTCTATCCATGTGTTCTCTCCACATTGAATTTTCCTTTTCACCAATCTGGTGTATCTTGTCAGTCCGATTGGTGCTCCTCACCATCCTCTACCACCCAATTCGAAAGTCGAATTCCTTTCACCATCTCTAGAATCACAACTCCAAAACTGTAAACATCAACTTTGGCAGTAATCGGATGATTCAGAGCCCACTCTGGAGCCATGTAACCTTTCGTTCCTCGAATCTGAGAGAATTCAGAACCATAGCTGCCCCTCTGAGACAACTTAGCCAGCCCAAAATCTGCAATCTTGGGCTCAAATTCACTGTCCAAAAGAATATTTTCAGGCTTCACGTCACAATGAATAACCCATTCCAGGCACTTGTGGTGAATATAAGCTAAACCCTTGGCTGTCCCCAAGGCAACTTTGAACCTTTCTTTCCATGCCAGAAAACCTGGTGAGAATATGTGTTTGTCCAGTGATTGATTTTCCACATACTCATAGACTAAGAGTCTATGTCTGCCTTCTGAACAGTACCCCCACATTCTCACTAGGTTCATGTGATAGATTGTTCCAATTATACTCACTTCTGCCCAAAACACTTCTTCTCCTTGATACAAATCTCCTAGTCTCTTGACAGCTACCACTCTTTCATCTCCCAAAACACCCTTAAACACAGCCCCGGAACCTCCTTTACCAGTCTCTTCTTTGAAATTTTTCGTTGCCTTCTTGAGTTCAGCATAACTGAATCTCTCGAACTGAGTTGACAGTGCACAATATCGGTCTTCTTGGAAAGATGGCACACCATGTCTTCTATAAAGGAGCCACCAACCTAATAGAAGGAAGATAACTTCAATTGCACCAATAGCTAATGCAAACCAGTACATATAAATCCATCTCACTCTCTTGCCAGTAGTGTCATACATGGAAGGTGATCCCATCATAATTATAGATTCTTGACATACAGGACAGCTGCCATTGAGACTATCAGGTTCTGATGCCTCAACACTGACTGGAAACTTCAAATATATGCTGCCTGGAAACGTTGGAGAACGGTAGCCATTGAAAAGTGCACTTTTTGTGTAACAAAGCCCTTCCCCGTTCAGCCTATAGCTAAATGCTTCACACTGGCAATCATCCAAGCATGATTTCTTGCAAGATTCCATTGATGTAGCCGTACTGTAATTGAGATCAAACCCATAGAAATCTACTTTTTGAACCTCGATAAATTTCAGTTGCTGTAAGTTGGAACAAGTTCTGTTGAACTTAGGCTTACAACCTTTGTTCCAATTATCCGGTTTAGTTACCTCATAGCCTGGAGGGCATGAGCACTTGGGCTCTGGTGTAGATACACAAATCCCATTTCTACCACAAATCCCATGAACTTTACATTGCTCCATAATAGCTTGCCATGAAATCATCCATGATCCTGTCAAATTGTTGAGGCTATAGAGCCTGAGATTCCCATCATAATCCATAGTTAGCCTTCTTTTGATCCCAAAGCCCATATCAAAAGCTCTAAATTGCCACTTGTCACTTGATAAGAAACTGCCTGTTTCATCTAAAAAAGCTATTCTACTACTGTTATACGATGTTCTTCCATTTTGCCACACATTATAATCAGGATTAGGCCAATACACACTTGAAATATCGGGTCCATCATACATCAATGCAACACATTATCATTATCAAAATACACAAAAATACCCGAAGCATAATTTCCTTTACCTAATTGAAATACCGTGTGTCTTTGTAAAAGGTTGGTTGGAAGAAGTGTATCGGTAGGATAATCAAAGCTTTGCCATAGAATTTTACCATCTGCATCGTTTAAAAAAGATTTCCAGTATCCAAAAGCTCTCTGCTCTAGCACCAGTAGAGGTAGTGTAGTCCATCAAATTCCGAATCATCAACATCGGTTAGTACCATGGCACCATTTCGCCGGAGAGTAACTATCGAGCCCTGCCCTGACTGGTCTGTCACGGTAGCCATCCAAACAACAGTTCTTCTTTGAATTGGTGAACCAGATTGAGAACCAATAAGCATTTTGACCAAGGCCATAAAACCTACAGGTGAAAGTTTTGTCTGGGGATGATAACACGTCTGAAGCATCTCAAAACTGAAGGAAGGCCCAACGCAACAAGTTTTGGCTTTTCGAAGTATGAAAGACAAGAGTAAGGAAAAGAGAACAATGAAAAAGTGGGAAATTTGAAATGGCAAGGATTGGAACCCATGCTTGCGAAAAAGATGTTATGGGAGGAACGGAGTAACAGGCTTATGCGGCTCTCTTTCTGGATGTTGTTTGAAAGTTTCAACTTTCCATCAAAAGTTTGACGGAAAGATCAATTTAATTTAACAAGAGTATTAAATAGTGTTTGAATTAACTTGCATAAAAGCAGATGTTACAGTGTAAGGTATAGCATTAGGGAACTTTTTGACGCAAGGGTGAGCATGGAGCGGGGTGTAGAATCGAAACTTGGGGGTAGAATTAGAACAGAAATTGGAATCTACTGGAACGGCACTATGCAAGTAGGTTTCGGTTCTAATTTTTTGGAAACGATATTGTACGATTTTGGTTTCGGTTCCGGTTCCGTTCTTGTGTGTGGAGGAAACCGGAACCGGAACCTGGAAAAGAAACCTAAAAAGGGTACCTTGTTTGGAACCTGTAACGGGTACCCGGTTTGGAACCTGTTTTTGGAACCTGTTTAGAACCTGTTTGACGTTTAGAACCTGTTTTGGAACCTGGATTGTAATGAAATTTGTGAAATATGAATAATGGGGGGTTTCTATATTTTAAATATAAAATAGAAAAAAATTAAATTTTAGAATAACCTAATTAAATAAATATACTAATACAATTATACTTATTACATATAAATTACAACATATAAAAAGTTTTCATTAATTAAGTGAATAATTGAATTATGATCCAATTAAAAGTGTTTAAATTTTTAATGTTATTAAAAGAACTATTTTTGAATAAAATAGTATATTTGACGAATAATAATATATTTAGTATTTTACTTCAATTATCAAGTTCTAAGTATATCTATAGTAAATTAGCAATAATAATATATATGATAGATTGATAAACATTAATAAATTTAATTACTAGTTAAATATCAACTTAACAATATTAAGTTTATAACATTACATTATAGTAAAGATACTTAATAATTAATTTTATAACATTACTTAATTGATTTATAGTATAATTAATTATAGCATTACATAATGATTACTAATTAATAATTACCTATAAGTTATAATATTAGTTATATATTACAATTAAATAATTAAAAATTAATTATTATAGCATTACATTATAGATTTATAGTATAATTACTATCAAATTAAACATTTTATTATAAACAGTAGTACAAACTTAATTAAATGATTAAATGATTAAAAATTTAATTAATTATAATATTACGTTAAAGATTTATGTATGATTACTTAATTCATTAACATACATTATAGTATGATTACATAATTAATTATAACGTTACTGCATTAATACATTACATAATTAATGGTTACTTAATTGATTATGACATATATATATAAATATTGGTAATTACTAATTTACTACATCAACATTAGCAAAAGATTTAGATCAAGACGGATATTAGGTACACCTTTTATCACTAAAATTTACCCTTTTAGTGTAACCAATAAGGGAATTACAACAAATATTTAGGACAAGAGTAACATTTGAAATTATTAATCCCCACTAATAAAAGATATTAATAATTTAAAAGACTTATCAATATCAAAAATAAATCTCGTTAAAATAAGAAAAGACAATCATTTCTTAAAAGAAGAAATTGAAACATGAAAGGATAAAAAACAACAATTAGAAACTCCAAAAATTCAAGAAATCATTAAAATTTAGAAAAAGCGTTTTCACAGACTATGCTCAACAATTCCAACGCCTTTTGGGATAGAAAACAACATGTAGTCTGTCTTCCCTATATTAAAAACTTTGATGAGAAAAAATACCAACAAAAGCGACCATATAGATGAATAAGGAATTACTCGAACACTGCATAAAGAAATCAAAGATTTACAAGACAAAAAATTAATTAGACCAAGTAAATCTCCATAGAGTTGTTCTGCCTTCTATGTCAATAATGCGGCAGAAAAAGAACGAGGAGTTCCAAGATTAGTCATTAATTATAAACATAAGCAAAGTATTACAATGGATTAGATTCCCTTCCCAACAAAAAGATTTAATTAATAGACTTAATGCAACAATATTTCAAAATTTGATATGAAATCAGGATTTTGGCCAAGTTCAAATAGATGAACTAGATAGATACAAAACATCATTTAATGTTCATTTTGGTCATATGAATGAACGTTATGCCTTCAGATTAAAAAAATGCACCATCAGAATTTCAAACATATGAATGATATCTTTAATCCTATATACACTTTACAAAGTATATATGACGATGTCTAGTTTATTCAGAATCGATAGATCAACATTTTTAAATATTTGAAGAAATTATTAAAAAGAAGGATTAGTTGTTCAGCCACAAAAATGAAATTATTTCAAGCAAAAATCAGATTTTTAGAATCATGAAATTTATAAAGGAACTATTAAACAATTGATAGGACAATAGAATTCGCAAATAATTTCCCTGATGAAAAGAGATAAGACACAATTACAAATATTTTTAGGATGTCTAATTATGTAGCAGAGTTTTTCCAAGACCTTAGAAAATATGTGAACCTTATACCAAAGACTTAGAAAAAAATCTCTGCATGGTCTGAACCCTACCCAAATAGTTAGAGATATTAAATCCAAAATTAATTCCTTCCTTGCCTTAGTATATTGGATCCATCAGCTTATCCTATTATTGAAACTGATGCCTCTGATATAGGTTTGGATGAATATTAAAACAAAAATAGATAATAAAGAAAGTTTAGTAGGTTCCATTCGGGAGTCTGGTCGGAGCTCAAAAAAATTATTCAACCATCAAAAAAGAAGTTTATCAATTGTTTTATGCATTACAAAATTTCAAGATGAGTTGATTAATAAAAGATTTTTGATTCGAATAGATTCTTCTGCATCAAAATTATTTTTGAAAAAGAGGAAAAATTTAGTTTCAAAACAAATTTTCGCCAGATGGCAAGCAATACTGTCTTGTTTTGACTTGAAATTGAACACATAAAAGGACACAATAATTCTTTACCTGATTTTCTTCCCATGAATTCTTACAGGGAAAGAAAAAGTTGAGTGATAAAGAGAGTGAGTGACAGAAAGTAATTGAGTGAAAGATGGGCATCCCATCAAAGTCAATAATTCTCAAAGAGAAAAAACCCTTAAACAATTTTCAAAAATCAAAAAAGTGTTTTACTATTGTCCAAAATCGTCATCTTTCTCAAAAGAAAACAATCACAGAAAATTTCAAAAAGTTCAAATGATATTGGCAAAAGAATTCTTAGACTCCCATATTGATGATTTTTTGGCATTATCTCAATATCTTAAAAATCCAACACCAATTCAATTAGCCGAAGCCTTACCCATTTCTTCAAAGCCATTGACAAAATAATTCTTGAAACCGAAATTCGTGCCAAAAAGGTCCTCATGAAATATAAGGACGCACATCCAAAAGAACCATTTAGTTTGTGGGTCCTCTCTTTTAATAAACTTTAACATCAACATTAGAAAACCAATAATTATATTCAACAATTAATCACAGCTGGAAGAGGCAGCTAAATTAGTCGAGGCCGATGATTACGAAGGAGGAAATGATTATTAAGCTCTCAAGTTCGAGACAATTCTCAACACTCCGAAGACAGTGATTCAGATAATTTCTTTCGGGCAATTCTAAGACTCTCCATTGAGGATTCTCATTTTGAAGATGATTAAGAGGCAGTGACTCAGCATTGCCTTTGCCAATTTTCAAAATGTGCAAGATTTTTTAGACTATCTTTAGAAGAGTGTCAAGTTTTATCACGTAGCTTTACAATAATTTCAAATCTCAAAATTAAAAAATTTCGGCGCTGACAAGATCCTCTCCAGTCGACTTTATCTCTTGCCCAGAGAAGCAAATTAATCAAGATTTTCTGCAAAAATTTAAAGACATCGTGGCTTCTTCAAAACAATCCTTTCACGTGGCTTTTGCAAATATTTCAACAATTTCAAGACTTACTTTGTCAAGCTCCCTGACAACAAGCAAGACTTTCAAGATATCTTTTAATGAGCCTTATCAGTTTGTCTGCCATTTTTAGAGCAGATCATCAATAATTCAAGACACGTATCCAAGACAGCTCATCACTTATCAACAACTTTATCTTTTTCCTGTGTTGTATAATGTAACGGATTCAAATGTTTTGAAATCCGATCATTTGTAGTAAATATTGATCACTTCCGTGTGTAAGCGTCAAGTTTTTTAAAAAGTTTTTAGAAGTTTTAGAAAGTTTTTTGAAGTCACAAAAAAGTCATTAAGTTTTAGTAGTTTTAATTTTCAAACACTTTGAGAGAGAAAGTTCTCTCTCGTGTACAAACGATCGGATTCAAAAACATTTGAATCCGTTACATAATGCAATACAGGAAAAAGATAAAGTTGTTGATAAGTGATGAGCTATCTTGGATACGGTCTTGAATTATTGATGACCTGCTTGAAATTGGCAGACAAGAGGATAATCTTCATAAAGTAAATCTTGAGAAGTCTTGCGTGTGTCAGGGGGGCTTGACAATTGTAATCTTTGCGAAAAGATAAGTCTGATGGATGTCTTTAATATTGGAAGAGATAAATTTGACAAATTGCTTTTTGGTTGACAAGTATAAGCCTTGAAGTCTTGATATTTTGCATAGAACTCTGACTAATTTACTTCTTGGCAAGAGAAAAAGTCGACTGGGGAAGAATCTTGTCAGCGCGAAACTTTTGAAAAATGAGGCTGAGTCATCAACCTTTATTGAAGTCATAATTGATTTGGTTTTGGAACATGACAAAATAGTCATCTTCATCTTCATGCTTGGTGATTTGTGCTATCTGAGTCTGCTTTTTGAGATGTTGAAGAACCAATGGCCATAATAATTTGTCCATATCTGAGGGTTTTGACATTGAGCCAACTCAGCAAGGAGTCTTGATTTTGAGTCAAAAATGTTGATTGTTGTTGAGGCTGAGATAACTGCGGGTATGAGAGAGCCACACTTGCACAGCTGGTGGACTATATTTTGGATGGAAAAAACTAGGCCACCATTTAATAAGAAATTTTCTTTGTAATTCTCAGAATTTTGGAGGAGGAGGAGTAGTGATGTGAAATTGCCAACTATTATCCAGGCAATAAGAAATGCTGGAAAAAAGCTAGAAATGGGCTTCAATGTTGTTGAAATTTTTGTAAACAATAGTATCCTTCCAAGACTGAAGGTGGAAAGATTTTTCATTTAAACCGAAAAAATTAAACCATTGTTGGAACATTTTGGAAATGTTTTTGGACAAGTTTTGTTAAAAATGAAAAACAGGAGTGTGTGTATGAGTTAAACAGAAAGTATGAAACCAAGCTTTTGATAATCTTATAAGAAAATTCTTGGGGAATGAAGGATTGAGAAAATAGGCGTTTTTGATAAATTCCAGTACGCAGTCTTGAGGTCTTAAAACCTTTTTAATTTTGCATTTGAAAAAGCAATTCTATTGGGATCATTTCTATCAGGATTATGGGTAATCTCTATTGAATTAGTATCAAATAAAATAATTCATTAAATGTTCTTGTTTTTAATAAATCATCAGGACTAAAATAAAAATCTGGAGGGAAATTTTTGATTAAAGTTTCTTGCATAGTTTGTCCCCAATATTGGGTTCAACAATGCAAATTGATTGAGTTGTATTTTTCCAATGTATGAAAAGTGGGATTAATGTCGACAGGTTTGATAGGGAAGGTGTATAGGTTGGTGGTATTGTAAGGGCTTGTTGGTAATTTCTTGGTGGAGATGAAGAAACAGATTCTTCATCAAGAAGAGTAAACGGTTTGGTTGGGTGATGATGTTTTTCTGTTATTGGTTTTGAGGGTCTTGATTATGAAGGTTTTGTTTGTGGGGTAAAGGTTGTGGAGGTGGTAGCATCGCATACGATGCTTTGATTTGGATTGGTTTTGGGTTTGATGGGAGTGCCCATCTTTTCCTCATCTCACTCTTCCTAAAAAGCTGTGTCCTGAAAGTTGTTGTGATGAGAGAGACTATTAGAAAAACTTTTTGATTTTGCATTTTATCTAAAATATAATTTGAAACCTTTGAAATCTTATGCAAAAGTTGAAAACAAGTTTTGTAATGCAAGCATCCAAAATTTTGTGGTAATCAAGCCATTCTTTAGTAGGAACAATTTCTAGACTCTTTAATTTGGTAATAGTGTTTATCTTAGATATTGAAATATTTTTTAATTTACTAATATCTTTATTAATGGTGGATGACAAATTTAAAGTACCATTTTGTCCTAAAATATTTGTGTAATTCCCTTATTGGTTACACTAAAGGGAAATTTGAGTGGATAAAAGGTGCACCTAATATAACGTCTTGATCTAATATTTTGTTAAAATAAAGGTGTTTTAATGCAAAAATTTTGTATACAAATATGAGCATTAGATAATTATAATTAATGTTTAATTGTTGACCATTTGCTCCATATAATCTCTCTTTGTTTTCATAATATTTGGTTGGAATTAATTCTCTCTTATCCGTTTTGATCTACTCCAGTGTCTACTAGGACTTGTGTAATAATATCAATCATAGATTAATATTGATCCAATGTAAACATGCCATTTTTGAAATTGAATTCTAGAAATTTCATAATAAATGCTTCTTCAGTTTCTTTAATCTGTAATCCTGATTTTGAGGTTGATGGTTGTCCTACAGTTTCTTTGGAAGCTTTTAAACATAATAAATCTGTCTTGATTCATATTATCGTTTTGTAATTCTTTAACTTGATGTTTCCGAATATGATTTCCTTGTAAATCACTTAGAGTAACTTGTGTTGGTTTGTCAAATCTTTTTAATAGTCTTTTGTTTTAAGAATCTACATCTTTTTGTTTTTCTTCGGATAAAATTAATTCTTGAGTTTAATAAATATTCTCTTTAATGTTTCATCCTAAATTTGTCAATAATACTAATAAAATTCTTTTGATTTGGTGATAACGTTATTACTTAGATCTAGATTTTGATATCATATTTATTGATTCATTGCACAGTAGCATGGCCCCATGCAATCACAATCATCAGAGTCTTGTGATGACTCACTCATTGATCAGAAGAATTTCTTGAATTTGATAAATCATGTCTTCATTATCTGTATTGTAACTAGATTCTTCTTCAGAGTCTGTTTGTATATTTTTAATAATGTGTTTTAATTCTAAATCATTTCTAATTTTTAATTTGATTTTTTCATAGGACACTTAGTTGCGTAATGACCTTGTTGTTTACACTTCCAACATGTGATAGGGTTTTAGATATTTCTTATTGAAGATTTTTTCTTTATAAGGTTTGTCATAAGATTTTGTTCGTATTTGTAATCTTTTTTGTAATAAGGTTTTCAATGTTTTGTTTTTTATTTTTGTACCTAATAGAGGGAGGTAATATTTTTTCATAACGTATTGACTACAAAATCCACTTAATTTTGTTTCTATGTTTTAATTCATTTTTAATTTAGCTTTTAATTAAATTAGTGCAAATTATAAAGCTTCGTTGTTAATAAAACTAATTAAATCTCCGTAGGTAAGTCTTCATAAGGTATATTGCCATCGTGTTTTTGTATAATGCATTCTTGACAGTTTGACTAAATAATCTAGGTAGACCATCTAGGAACCTTTCTTTCCAATAGGGTTTCCTACAGTCTGTTCTTGTGAATTTTTGTAAAAAACATATCCTTGTACCATCTAAAATCTGCCATGGTTGGACATCTTAAGTTAGCTAATATTCTTGTGATTTTTTCTGAAAGCTTGTGGGTCTCCTACAAAGTTTTTGGTTATTGCATAAATTAATGTGGCTACAGCATTCTCCTCTCATGTTCGTACTCTACTTGCCTAGTACCTTCTACTTTGACTTTCCTAGTCTTTTTGTGCGTGTAATATGTGATGTTATGTGATTTGGTAAATCATTATCCCACCAATTTTTAACATGCCTGTAAATCCTGAGACTAATATTTTTGATTTGATGGTCAGTGGGTATGTGATTTAGAGCTAATGCTGCCATAGTCATTTCTTGTAAAATATTTTATATTGATGTTCAGCTAATCCGTCTATATTCCATCATTATTCCTGTTCCAGTGTAGGAAGATCTTGCTAGTTGTGATTATCTTCAAATTGCATATCTGGCAAAGAGGGTCTTGGATAATAGTTTCGAGTTTTAGGATCTATATATATTCTCATTTTATTAATAGATAATTTTGAAAATTTTGATTTAATTTATTGGGTCGGATCGTAAGGACATTAATGTTTGATTTAGAGGATGATAATCACTAAGTTTTTTACTAATATTTCTAAAATGTATTGTGATTATTAAATTTAATAATTTCCTCTTTTGGAATGTCAAGGGTTCAAAAATGGTTTAACATTTTTTGTGAATAAAGGGGTGTTGAAGTTGTGTTAAAGTGATGTTGAATTTCTAAAGTTGGTGAATTTGTTGAATTTTCTATTATCTCCTTCCCGGGGGTTTTTGAAATTTTTGTATTATGTGGATAGATTATCTTCTATTCTATTCATTTGTTGACTAATGGGTGGAGAATTTGATTAGAGTAATTGTTTTGATGTTGAATATTTTAATGTTCTTAAAGTTGGTTGTTTTATCATCATCAATTCTATTAATTTTCTTAAATGGTGATGCTATTATTCTGCTGTTGATGTTCTATTTTAACTTCTTCTAAAGGTGGATGGATAGATGTAATAGTTTTATTTGTTGTTGTTTGCCAATTTTTTGTCGCATTAGCGGTAACAAAAATAGTTTTCTTGTCACTTAATCTGATAACATTTTCTATTTTCTAACCAATTAAAGAAATAAATATTTTGTTTTAATTTTCTTGGTATTGTACCATTCAGATCTAAGAGTATTTTGTTCTTCTGGACTAAATTTTGTAAAGAATATTTGCGTTTTCTTTTTATTATTTTGTAAGAATTATTGTTTAATAATTCTTATTAATTTCAAAAGGTTTTGTTATTGTGTTAATTTGATTATAGTTTCCTAATAACTTCTGATTGTGGTGGTGAACTAGGTGGACTTGATGTGTTTTCATATGCAGGTTTTGGTACAGGAGGGGAATAATTTACTCCTACTAATTACTTGTTGAAGTTGTTGACGAAAGGCTAGGTGTGTAATTTCTTCAATCTTAGGGTTGTGGTGAATTTTGTTAGTAACTATGGTTGATTTTGTTCTAAGGATGTTTCCTAAATTTTAATTTTATGTACCGTCTGGTTCTTGTATTATTTGTTGTATTTCAAATTCATTAACATTATGTAAAGGTTTTAGGGCATAATTTTTCTAATTTCAATCTGTTTGTTTAATAATTTCATCCAAGCTAATCTTTTGGGTTAAAAGTTTATGTTTTGTTTTTCGGCTTCCATTATAACTGTGTGTCCTGGTGGGGACATCCTTATGCTCTTGGACTATTATGGTATTCATAACGTTGTAATAAATCCTATATATTATGCTATGGTGGGCTTTATTGATAAGTAAGATTAGAAGCTTTTAAATTAATAGTTAATGCAGACAGTATTGTAGGATCATGTAATTACTGTAAGTTTGGATAACAATCAAAATAAACGGGACCACTTTTAAATTAGAATTTAATACTGTTAATAAAGATTTATTGAAGTTTAAATTTCTTGCGTCTCTTAATATTGCAATATTGGAATGTTTTGTCCTAATCTAATAATGGTTTTACTGCTACTTGCACTAATCCTATGTGTAAAAATTTAGTTGTTTTGTCTATGTCTGTGTATTGCTTCTTCAGAAAGAAGTTGAATTTCTTCAACCTTTTCTTCGGTTATCATTATTGTATCTTCTGTTGTTTTAATAGAGTAATCTGACATAAATTCAAAACTACCTATTTGATATATTGTGTCTTTTTTAACTGGTGATGTTCCAGTTATATAAGTGTTGATCTATTTTTGCCATATTAATCTCTTGAGTGTTAATAGATTTCATTAATTCTTGATTATTAGTATTTGTTGTTGATATTAATTCTAATAGCATTACTGCTACTACTATCATCTCGTTTACTGCTACTTCCTAATCTCCTTAAGAAATTAGACATCTCTAAAATAATTCTAACCTAAAGTTCCAGTTTTTCTCCTAGATCACGGGACCAAAGGTACGGGACCACCTCCGGGACCACACTAACACGGCTGACCAACGGTTAACAGGCTGACCAAAGCACCCTCCAGGCTGACCAAGCGCAACCTAGAATCAATTCTAGAGTGTCTTCTAGATTAATCTAACCCTTATTTAATCAAGCTGTGAATAGTGATGATGAACAGTAATCTACAGTAGACTACTACAGTGCATGAACAGTAATAGTGAATAGTGATAAACAGTAATATCCTGTGAACAGTAATCTGCACAGTATGATTATGGGGTGGGTTTGTGCGGTTTTTTAATTCCTAAGCATAACTTTTATTGACAGTACACTTGGCTCTGATACCATATATAGCAGGATCTTTAAAACAAAGTAATGAAATAAAAGCAAAGAATGAATTAAGTAAATTGAAGTCAAGTTAATAAAAACAAAGTAAGTGCAAAGACTATTGAAATAAATGCAATGTAAATTAAGTCAAGTAAAACAATGAATGTGTTGAAGAAACTTACAATTTTAGCTTGATAATTGTACACGAGAGGAAACTCTCTCAAAGTGTTTGAAAACTTAAAACTACTAAAACTTAATGACTTTTGTGACTTCAAAAAACTTTCTAAAACTTCTAAAAAACTTTTTTAAAAACTTGACGCTTACAACGGAAGTGATCAATATTTATACTACAAACGATCGGATTTCAAAAAATTTGAATCCGTTACATTAACAACACAGGAAAAAGATAAAGGTGTGATAAGTGATGAGCTGTCTTGGATACGGTCTGAATATTGATGACTGCTCTGAAAATGGCAGAACAAATGATAAGGCTCATTAAGATATTTGAAAGTCTTGCTTGTTGTCAGGGGAGCTGACAAAATAAGTCTTGAAATTGTTGAAAATCTTTGCAAAAGCCACGTGAAAGGATGTTTTGAAGAAGCCACGTGATGTCTTTAAATTTTTGCAGAAAATCTTGACTAATTTGCTTCTGGGCAAGAGGATAAGTCGACTGGAGAGGATCTGTCAGCGCCGAAATTTTTGAATTTTGAGATTTGAAATTATTGCAGAAGCTACGTGATAAACTTTGAACATCTTCATAAAGATAGTCTAAAAAAATCTTGCACATGTTGAAAATTGGACAAAGGCAATGCTGAGTCACTGCCTCTTAATCATCTTCAAATTGAGAATCCTCAAATTGAGAGTTGAGAATTGCCCGAAAGAAAATATCTGAATCACTGTCTTCGGAGTGTTGAGAATTGTCCGAACTTGAGAGCTTAATAAATCTTTTCTCCTTCGTAATCATCGGCCTCGATAATTTAGCTGCCTCTTCAGCTGTGATTAATTGTTGAATATAATTATTGGTTTCTAATGGTGATGTGAAAGGTTATTAAAAAGAGAGGAAGCCCACAAACTAAATGGTTCTTTTGGATGTGCGTCCTTATATTCATGAGGACCTTTTTGGCACGAATTTCGGTTTCAAGAATTATTTTGTCAATGGCTTTTGAAGAAATGGGTAAGGCTTCGGCTAATTGAATTGGTGTTGGATTTTTAAGATATTGAGATATGCCAAAAAATCATCAATATGGGAGTCATGAAGAATTCTTTGCCAAATATCATTGAACTTTTTGAAATTTTCTGTGATTGTTTTTCTTTTGAGAAAGATGACGATTTTGGACAATAGTAAAAACATTTTTGATTTTTGAAAATTGTTTAAGGGTTTTTCTCTTGAGAATTATTGACTTTGATGGGAGTGCCCATCTTTCACTCAATTACTTTCTGTCACTACTTCTTTATCACTCAACTTTTTCTTTCCTATAAGAATTCACGGGAAAGAAAATCAGGTAAAGAATTATGTGTCCTTTGATGTGTTCAATTTCAAAGTCAAAACAAGACAGTATTGCTTGCCATCTAGCGAAAATTTGTTTGAAACTAAATTTTTTACATCTTTTTCAAAAATAAATTTTGATGCAGAAGAATCTGTTCGAATCAAAAATCTTTTATTAATCAAATCATCTTGAAATTTTGTAATGCATAAAACAATTGATAAAACTTCTTTTTGATGGTTGAATAATTTTTTTTTGAGCTCCGAGCCAAACTCCAGAATGGAACCTAAAACTTTCTTTATTATCTAATTTTGTTTTAATATCCTCCATAACCTATATCAGAGGCATCAGTTTCAATAATAGGATAAGCTGATGGATCCAATATACTAAGGCAAGGAAGGAATTTAATTTGGATTTAATATCTCTAACTATTTGGGTATGGGATTCAGACCATGCAGGAGGATTTTTTCTAAGTCTTTGGTAATAATGGTTCACATAATTTTCTAAGGTCTTGGAAAAACTCGTACATAATTAAGACATCCTAAAAATCTTTGTAATGTGTCTTATCTCTAATTCATCAGGGAAATATTTGCGAATTCTATGTCCTATCAATTGGTTTAATAGTTCCTTTATAAATTTCATGAACTAAAAATCTGATTTTTGCTTGAAATAATTTCATTTTTGTGGTGAAAAAACTAATCCATTTCTTTAATAATTTCTTCAAATATTTTTAAATGTTTAAATGTAATATTCGATTCTGAATTAACTAAGACATCGTCAAATATATCTATGTAAAGTGTATATAGGGATAAAGATATCATTCATAATGTTTTGAAATTCTGATGGTGCATTTTTTAATCCGAAAGGCATAACGTTCCATTCATATTGACCAAAAGGAACATAAATGCTATTTTGTATCTATCTAATTCATCTATTTGAACTTGCCAAAATCCTGATTTCATATCAAATTTTGAAAATATTGTTGCATTATAAAGTCTATTAATTAAATCTTTTTGTTGGGAATGGGATATCTAATCCATTGTAATACTTTGTTTAATGGTTTATAATTAATGACTAATCTTGGGACTCCTCGTTCTTTTTCGCCGCATTATGACATAGAAGGCATAACAACTCATGGAGATTTACTGGTCTAATTAATTTTTGTCTTGTAAATCTTTGATTTCTTTATGACAGTGTTCGAGTAATTCCTTATTCATCTGTATGGGTCTAGCTTTTGTTGGTATTTTTCTCATCAAAGTTTTAATATAGGGAAGACAGACTACATGTTGTTTTTTTATCCAAAAGGCGTTTGGAATTGTTGAGCATATGTCTTGTGAAAATCGCTTTTCCAAATTTTTAATGATTTCTTGAATTTTTGGAGTTTCTAATTGTTGTTTATCCTTTCATGTTTCAATTCTTCTTTTAAGAAATGAATTTGTCTTTTCTTATAGTTAACGAGATTATTTTTGATATTGATAAGCTTTTAAATTATTAATGCTTTTATTAGTGGAGGATTAACAAATTCAAATGTTACTTCTTGTCCTAAAAATATTGTTGTAATTCCCTTATTGGTTACACTAAAAGGATAAATTTGAGTGATAAAGGTGTACCTAATAAACGGCTTGATCTAAATCTTTTGCTAAAATAAAGGTATTTAATACAAAAATTTTGTATACAAATATGAGCATTAGATAATTATAATTAGTGTTAATTGTTGACCATTTGCTCCATATAATTCTCTTTTGTTTTTTCATAATATTGGTTGGAATTAATCATTCTCTTATACAGTTTTGATCTACTCCAGTGTCTACTAGGGTTGTGTAATAATATCTAAATCATGTTAATATTGATCCTAATGAAACATGCCATTTTTGAAATTGAATTCTAGAAATTTCATTAATAAATGCTTCTTTAGTTTCTTTAATCTGTAATCCTGATTTGAGGTTGATGGTTGTCCTACAGTTTCTTTGGAGGCTTTTAAACATAATAAATCTGTCTTGATTTCAATATTATCATTTTGTAATTCTTTAACTTGATGTTTCAGAATATTGATTTCTTCTTATAAATTACTTAAAGTAACTTGTGTGGGTTTATCAAATCTTTTAATATGTCTTTTAAGTTATAAGAATCTACATCTTTGTTTTTCTCGGATAAAATTAATTCTTTGAGTTTTAATAAATATTCTCTTTTAATGTCTTCGTCCTGTATTGCAATAATATCTAATGAAAATCCTTTGATTTGGTGATAACGTTTATTGACTTAGATCTAGATTTTGATATTATTATTGATTTCATTGGGATACTATTATTGCAATTTTGTAAAGACTGACTCTTAATATCTAGAGGGTTTCCTACTAAAGAATTATTGAAGTTTGTGTCAGAATTATCTTGACTTAGGCTTATTAATTGAGGGGGTAAAACGTCGTTGAGGTGGTAGTAGTTCAAATGGTACTTTTGGTTTTAGATTATGTGGGATTCTAATGTTGAGTTTTTAATGTTTTTTAGTGGGACATTTAAAAGCATCGTGTCCTATTGTTTACATTTCCAACATTTTTTTATTCTTTTATTTTTTTATTATAATAAGAAAGTTTTTATTTCCTAAACTTTTGTTCGTTGATTGATTTTGAAAGGACATTAATGTTTGATTTAGAGGATGATAATTCACTAAGTTTTTAACTAATATTTCTAAAATAGTATTGTGATTATTAAATTTAATAATTTCCTCTTTTGGAATGTCAAAGGGTTCAAAAAATGGTTTAAACATATTTGTTGAATAAAGGGGTGTTGAAGTTGATGTTAAAGTTGATGTTGAATTTCCTAAGTTGGTGAATTTGTTGAATTTTCTATTATCTCCTCCCGGGGGTTTTTGAAATTTTTGTAATTATATGGGTAATATTATCTTCTATCCATTCATTTGTTGACTAATAGTGTGGAGAATTTGATTAGAGTAATTATTTTGATGTTGAAATATTTTAATGTCTCTAAAGTTGGTGTCTTTTAATCATCATCAATTCTATTAATTTTTTTAAATGGTGATGCTATTATTCTGCTTATTGATGTTCTATTTTAACTTCTTCTAAAGGTGGATGGACAGATGTAATAGTTTTATTTGTTGTTGTTTGCCAATTTTTTGTCGCATTAGTGGTAACAAAAATAGTTTTCTACTAGGGCTTGTGTAATAATATCTAACTCATGATTAATATTGATCTTAATGTAAACATGCCATTTTGAAATTGAATTCTAGAAATTTTATAATAAATGCTTCTTCAGTTTCTTAATCTGTAATCCTATTTTATATGATTACTTAATTCACTATAACATTACATTATAGTATGATATATAATTAATTATAATGTTACTGCATTAATACATTACATAATTAAATGGTACTTAATTGATTATGATATTTATTATAAATATTAGTAATTACTAATTTACTAATAAACATTAGCAATTTAACATAATACTTAATTAAATTATTAGAAATTTAATTAATTATAACATTACATTATAAATTATAGTACGATTACGTAATAATTGTAACATTACATTATAATTAAATGATTACTTAATAATTATAATATTCTATTATAAACAAATTAATTAAATATTATATTAAAGATTTATAGTATGATTGCTTAATTCATTGTAACATCTCAATTTTATTAAAATGATTAGTTGATTATATAATTAATTATACATTACATAATTAGATGATTATTTAATTGATTATGACATTATATTATAAACATTAATTATAAACATAATATAAACAATGATTAATAAATGATTAGAAATTTAATTAAAAATATACATTATAGTTAAATAATTACTTATTAGTTATAATTTATAACATATATATTAAACATTAGTAATTTACACATTTATTTATTACATTACTTAATTAAATGATTAAAAATTAATTACATTAAAGATCTATAATCTGATTACTTAATTCACTATATCACATAATTAATTATAACTTTACATAATTAAATAATTACTTATTGATTAGGGCTATGATATTATATTATAATATTAATAATTACTAATTTACTACATAAACACTAGCACAATACTTAATTAAATGATTAGAAATTTAATAATTATAAATTACCTTATAAACATTACATTATAAACATTAATTAAGCATTACATATAGTTAAATAATATTCAATTAAATAACATTATTATATTACATTATATTATGATCATTACTTAATTATGCATACATAGTTAAATGATACATAATTAGTTATGAATTATAACATTATATTATAAACATTAGTAATTCTTAATATACATTACTAATTAAACGATTAAAAATTTAATTAATTATAACATTACCTTATATATTTATAATATGATTACTTAATCATTATAAATATCCATTATAAACATTAGTATATTAATTAAATGATTAGAAATTAATTAATTATAATATTAAATTATAGATTTATAGTATTGATTACTTAATTCATTATAACACATTACATACTATATATTATAGTATGTCATATAATTAATATAACATTACATAATTAAATATTAAATGATTACTTAATTGATTATGACATTATATTATAAACATTAGTAATTACTAATTACACAATACTTAATTAAATTATTAAAAATTATTAATTATAAATTTATAGTATGATTACTTAATTAATTATAACATTTTAATAAACAATATTACAATACTTAATTAAATGATTAACAATTAATTAATTATAATATTACAATAATTAAATGTATAATTAAATGTATATTACTTGATTAATTATAACATTACAATTACATTATAGTATGATCATTAATAATTATAACATTACACAATTAACTGATTACTAATTAATTATGACATTATATTATAAAGATTAAACATAAGAAGTAAGAATGATTAGAAATTTAATTGATTATAACATTACATTATTGTTAAATAACTACTTAAATAATTATAAGTATTTATAACATTACATTATAGTATGATCACTTAATTAATTATAACATTACATTATAATTTAATAATTATAATATAATGTTTGAATGATTTTGATGAAATTATTTGATGTGAATTGTGATGAATAATTGTTTGTGTTTTGGTTTTGATTGACGAATTTTATGTGAATTGTGATAAATTGATTGAATTCAAGTGTTGCCTAGATATTACAGGTTATGAGTTATATTGGACACAAATGAATGAATAATCAAAATTTGTTAGGGGTGTATTTGTAAACTTTTAAAGTATTTTTGTCATTTTTTAAACTAATAGGGGGGTAATTGATTTTTTATAGGGTACCCGGGAAAGGAACCGGAACCTGCATTTTAGGTTCCGGTTCCTTGAATTGAAGAACCTGCACTATGCGATTCCAATTCTGGTTCCTTTTTTTGGGAACCTGTACTGTGCGGTTCCGGTTCCGATTCCCCTAGAAAGTGTAGGGTACCCGGAACTGCTCACCCCTACTTTTGAGGTACAGTACTGCCAGCCAGTGGGGAGGCGTCTCAAAGCAAACCTTCTACATTAGATTACTGGACTTGTATCACTTGTCTACGTCTCTTTCTTCGGTGTAAATTTGAGACTTTAGTTGGCGGGTGGTGGACTTCTCGTCTGGTTTAGGAAATTTTTTTAGGAAGTTTAAAACTTAACAACATAGCCTCAGCCACCCAAGGTAATTGGCGACTACTGGCCATTTCCACCAACCACCACCGACAATCGTTGGAACAGTGCATGACCAGTCAGACATGGTTGACCGTGCATCGATTTGGCAGAAAACAGTCATATCCATTCTGATCATTTTTAGCCTTCGATCTGGTTAGAAATAGCCAGATCCATGCATGGCTAGCTAGATCCAATCGATCGTGTGCTGTTTCAATGACTGTTGGCGGTGGTGGCCAACGGCTGACAGCAGTCTTGGGTGGTTGGGGATATTTTTGGTATTATTCGTGTAAATAGAGAGAGTATTTATGTCCAAAAAATTAATATATAAGGTTATAGAAGTCATTTCGCATATTTGAGCTAATTGTTATTTAATAGACATATAAGAGCATGTGTCCAAAATGTTTATTAATTAAGGGTAGAATTGGTATGAACTGTGGGTTACCTGATAATAAAAAAATAACACATTTTTTAGACGGTAATCGAATTACCCCCTATATTACCTACAATAATTAAATATTAGTATTAGCGATTACTAGAATCTTTCATTACTTGACACCCAAACGTGATAATTGTCGGATTGAAAGATAGATTACCGATGTCATTTTTTATGATCCTGAACCAAATGCTACGATAGTAAAAACTCATTGAACCCACTCAAGTTTTAGTGTCCCACCCATAACCCAATTGAGAATAATAGCCGCCCTTAATATTTAGTACATACTGGAATTCTAAAGCTGTTGATACGATTAAAAACAAAAACTGAATTAGATAAAATGAACTTATGCATGTTGGAAACTATGTATATATGTAGTCAAGGGTATATATGTAATTGTTGTGTGTGTATATAAGTGTAAGGCTGTACTGTTGAATTTTTGAGAAATAGAAATCGAAAATTTTTGCGATCTGGCCACGCAATCAAAGAGCTAAAGATCAACGATCTGAAGCTGAAGATCAAGACGATCTGACAACGATCTGACCAAGCGATCGGAGAACTCTGACGCTTATGATCTGGCCACGCGATCTGAGAACTCTAACGCATGCGATCTGCAATTTGGCCATGCAATCGGAGAACTCTGACTCGTGCGATCTGGCCACGTGATTGGAGAACTCTGACGCGTGCGATCTGGCCACATGATTGGAGAACTCTGACGCGTGCGATCTGCAATCTGGCCACGCGATCAGAGAACTCTAACTCTGCAATCTGGCCACGCCATCGGGGAGCTTGGACGCAGGTTTGAGACCTGCATGGGCCACCAAATTGTTGATGCTTGACTTTGGACACCAACGACTCGCATGTGCAAAGTGCTAAGAGAGTCTTAGAAATTACATGTGATGGATCCATGAGATTTGAATATGGTGCTGAGATTATATATGTTGTAGAAACATAAATAATAGACTGACAAGAGAAGTTTTTATAGTGGTTCGGATGCTTAAAGCAACTCATACACTGTTATTTTATTATTCTCTGACTATTTCTATGATATTGCCCATAAGACATACAAAGATGAAGAAATACTTTGCTTACATTGAGAAATAATGAAGCTCAAATCTATGCCTAGCTATCATATGCCCAACCTCTCTTTTCGTGAAGAGATGTGTTCATTTATACACCTTTTAGGTCAATGTAATGAATGCTTTTGCAAGTTGCCCTGACACGTAGGGACCATTCCTTAATTCTTATCTTTTTATTTTGATAAAGTTGGGACAGGTGTGCGCTCCTCATCCACTCATAGACAAAACTTGAATTTGATGGGTTGGTGACAGCTGTATCCCTTGTCTTGGGGTGACGTGACAGCTTCTAGACAGTACAAAGCCTTCCTGAACTTTGATTGGTTGGTGCTGTTATCAGTGCGATTTTTTAGGCACAATAGTTACTATAAATGATCATTTCTCATTTGGTTAGCATTCAATATCTTAAAAAATAGCCTTAGCATCTCAGAAAAGCCATTAAAAAGAGGGAAAACTGAAAGAAATTTGAAGAATTCATTTCTCTGATAAAATTGTGATATAATACACAAAGGAATTTCAAGTCCTAAAGACAAATATGTTGGACTAAACCCTAAACAGAACTCAATATCAACATACTCAACTACATTATACTCCATACTTCTGATCTCAACAAAAATGTCCAAAAATTGAAATCCCAAAAGAGCTACTCGAAAAAATTCTTTACCAAGATTACCCGCCCTAATAAACCCAAAATTCCTGATAAAGAATTCTACCACTAAAACGCTAGGAAAACGCGACGTTTTCAAGATCCAGAAAACCAATCAAATTAACCAAAAAACCAATCAAACAGTAAAGAAGCCATAAATAAAAGCCCTTCTCTAATCACCTTGATCTAAGCAAGAACACACTGAACTCTTAACCCGGGTACTCATCCGGGTTAATCAAATGAAACGACTCCGAGTCAGCACTTCCTATCAGGTGCTCATAATTTGCCCTCAAGTACATGATCTCCTCCGCTTCCGAACTCGAAGACCCGAACCCGGTTGGAATAACACCCGCACCAACAGTCGTGGACTCCATTGTCTTTAACATCAAACGATTTTGCCCACTCGCTTTTCTCCAAACCGTAAAACCCACCTTCCACCCATTACAGTACATTATCCAAACCGGTACAGATCTGGGCAGGCAAGACAGAGTTCGGGTCGGGCGCACTCGAGAGCAATCCGTACAAGTCCGCAACGCATTTCTTTGACAAGCTGGTGAGTGGGAATGGAGAGTTCAAGGAGAAGAGAGGGTTTTGTAGATTGACGTTTGTGTTGAACGCAGAACCAGACATGGCCACGTCGTTGACCGAAGATGGTACCGATTACCATAGACTTGGAGGGATGAGAGGAGGCAATTGGAAGAGAGGTGACGCTATCTTCGGGAGAGGTTGATTCTTGATCTTGGTTTGTGTTTTGATCTTCTTGATTAGTATTGGTGGTGGTGGAGGGTTCGTTGAGGTCGTCTCTTAAGGAGGTGTTGAATCGTTTCTTGAGAGGAGTTGTTTGCGCGGTGGAGGAAGTGGTGGAGGTGGGGAAGAGACAAGGGAGAAAGAATCGACGGAGAGCGTCGATCTTAGTCATTGCTATGGGTTGCTGAAGGCAGAGAATCAAGATTGAAGCTTGGAGAGTTGTAGCTCGATCTGGTTTTTGGAGGGTTTATGAAATATATAAGGGCGGGAAGAAGTGAATATAGCCGTTAAGGTTCTTTCTTGTTTGGATTGGCAGGGATAACTTCTCAGAGAGTGACACGTGTATAGCCCAACTGTTGTCCAGTCTGTCTGGGTGGCACCCTGTTAATTACTTAATTAAGCTTGGATTATTAACTAAACTACTCTGATCAAAATTTAAGTCTCCAATTGTGGATTAAAAGTTTAAAACTAAAGAAAGAATTATTTTTCTAATATTATAAGTACTATAACTATATTTTACTTACATTAATAATTAATTTATATATCACACAATAATTTTTCGTATTGAAAAAGACAATTAATAATATTTTGTATAAAATGTTAACATTTCTTATGTTAATAAAAAAATAACACAAAACATAATACCAACATAATCAAGTCAATATAACACAAGAGGAAGGAAGAAAAGTTGTCACTTATTTTCTTCTCAGTTCTCTCACATATAAGTTGGCAAATACGTTGATTTATGCACGAGTTAAATCCTAATATCAATTAAACTAAAACTCTTAAGCAGGAGATCATGACGGTGTGGTGCTGTGTTAATCATCTATAAAGATAAGTCTTGGTTTGGACACCTTGTTTTGAAAAAAAAACTAAAACTCTTAACACTAATTAAATAAATTAAATACTAATATTATCTATCTATGTAGATAACTCCGATCTATAATAGAATAAACAAACAGCATAAAAATACTAATAAAATTTATATACTTAATTTAATTTCCAACAAGAACTCTAAATAAAGAAAGAAATGTAATAACATGAGAGCGAAATTGTATAAGTCTATGACCATGTACAACATGTCTGAGAGATGATGAAGAAGAGGAAGAACCCAAATTATTGATGTGGAACTTGAACATTAAAGTTAAACAGATTCTACAGTCTCCTGCTTTTCCTCCGTTCTGGAATTGGGATCTTTTTCTTTCGACAAAAAACGGTATGCGAAGACATTGAAATATATAAGATTTAATACTTCAATGACTGCAATCATGAAATAGAAATACTCCAGGGTATCTTTGTTAAGATCAGTACCACCAAGCCATGGAGCAGCTCCATTTTTCCCAGTTATTCCATGAATCACATTAACTAGAAGGGAGTTCAAATAGCTTGCAATTGATAAGCTCAGAAAGAATATTGCTCCGGAAACAGTCCTCATTGATTCTGGCAATTTTGTAGTTAAAAATTCCATTAAGGCCACAGCGGCAAAGGCTTCTGTCAAACCTGAGAAGCAAAATTGTGGCACCAGTGCTAAAATACTCAGAGATGACTTAAATGACTTTTGTTCTAAAGCCAAGATCCTACGCTTCTTTTCAATAAAACCAGCTACCAATAAGCTGAGACTTGCCATCACAATACCAGTGTTAATTCTTTCTCTCATTGTCATTCTTCTTTTCTTTCCTGTCATTTTACGAGACAGAGGTACAATAATACGTTCATAAATGAATATCCATGATGAAAGTGAAAGCATTGATACTAGGCCCATCCAACAAGGTGGCATATTGAAACCCCCAATTATTGTATTAGTCTGAATTGCTTGAAGCATTCCAGTTGTGTTATTTTGGTCCATGGCTATGAAACAAATGATTCCTGCTACCCAAACTGGAAACATTCCTACCAACATTTTCAGTTGTTCCACTTGTAGCACGCTACATAACTTCCATTCATTCTTGGCCTGGCCTTGGTCATCCAATTCACTTGGATTAAGTATCACAGCAGCCTTGTCAAGGCACAAGAATCTATCACTGTGTGGAATATTTGTCGTCTCTGAGTCTGATGCGGGCAAAGGAGGATCGTAAAGGGAGGTTTCTGAAACTGAAGCAACAGTTACTTTGCGCTTCCTAAAAGCGGCTGTGATCACTTTTGCCATGTCAATAAAAACACTTCCTTGAGGCTCCTTGAGAATGTAAGTATGGTAGCCGATCAAGAAAATGATTATAGAGAGAAGAAAACAGCCGGTTGGTATGGCGAAGCCAAGAATCCAACTGACATTAGTCTGAATGTAGACAACCACAGTAAGAGCTACAATAAGGGCCAAAGTAAATGAAAAGTACCACCAATTGAAGAAGCTCTCTAGTTGATGCTTCCCCTTCTCTGTTGAGACATCAAATTGGTCAGCCCCAAAGGCAATGTTGCAGGGTCTAATGCCTCCCGATCCAATGGCAAGTAATGCAAGAGCAGCAAAGAGGATGCCTAGTTGCCAGTTCTCAGACTTTTGGCATTGACTTCCATTGCAGGGTGGCGGTCTAAAGTGAGGTATGCATGCCGTCATGGTCATAACTCCCATACCCTGTCAGAATAAATCTCAGATTCTTAATATACGCAGTCTTGTTCCAAGGTTCAAAGTAGAATTCTAAATTTCTAATGGATTATAATCAACAAAAGATACATATTTACATTAATTCATCCAAAGGCATGTGATGGTTATTTAATTGAACATTAAAGAATAATGATGATGAGAAATTAAAGAGAAATTAATTGAACATTAAAGAATAATGATGACATTCCAGATCTTATTAAATTTGATATTATGGCATGAATATTTGTACCAGAAAAGAGGATATGGAGCCGAAGAGGAGGGTGCGGAACCTGCCCAGGTATGTATCAGAAATCAAAGCACCTGGTATAGCTGCCAAATTAGAGGTTCCAGACCAAATACTAACCACATTAACCAAAAGTATACCATCCATATTATATTTGGTATGTAGATAAACAGTAATGTTGGCGATCAAACTCATCGAAGCCAACTTCTCGAACGTCTCGTTTCCTGAACAATACAAACAACAAACAATCCATGAAATGAAAATTTACAGAAAAAAAAATAAAAATAAAATGTAATGATACCCAATGCAATGCTAGTTACAAAATGATTTCCATTTCATTACCCAGGATATATTTTACGGCTCTCCATCCTCCTTTTGATCTTGTAGAAATATTAGGAGCAAACATATAAGGTGAAGGAAGTGAGTGAGAGCTTTGCCGAAAAGGAGTTGAATAAATGGGATCGTCTTCTTTCTCCATCTGTCCACCCCTCCTCCTTCCCTATAGCTTACAAAGTAAAACTACTGAGCTGAGAGATGGTAATTCTATTTATTGTGTTATTTGTATGTCAAACTCATAAATGTGGATCCTATGATTTAGACTTTGCAGTTTGCACTAATTATCAAAGTTATCGGATTTTTCTCTTTCTGTAGTAGGACTTGATTCTTTAATAACACTGAAATTTCTGTTTTTGTAACAGCTTATACCGGACTATTATTTTAACAATTTTCTAGTTGCATTGCATTATGGATCATTAAAGTGAGAAAATGTTAAACCTGAATGTGGGTAAGAGAATTTGTTAATTGTTATAATTAATTTTCATAACAACTGCTTTAAAACCCGGTTTGGCCTGTGTAGACGTAAAAATCTACCTGTATGGAAAAGGGGGTCTAATCCCGCGAGGTTGAGGCCACTAGCGATCCGCTGTACCTGCACACGTAGGAAACACGCGTGAAGCGAACGGGAAACACTGGTGTGGTGTTTGCCGTAGGCACTCCGACGTTCAAGTCAGCAAGGCTGAAGGGCAAATATAGTGAGGGCTAGGGAATAAAAGGTTACCAGAAGTCTAGTCGGGGACTGTGACTACGGCGGTGATGTGAAGCTCTCAAGTTAGAGCTTTCGGTGTGAAGGTTCAATGTCCCTTGTGAGAGGGTTGGCCTCTGCTTATATAGTGACTGTCTAGTCTCCCAATCCTGGTAGGAGTAGGAGTCTTAGTATGACTCTAATGCAAACCCTAGAAGAATTAGGGCCGTGGTAAGCTGTCTTACCAGTGTTCGAATAGGAAGGTGATTCTGATTAGGAGAGTAACTTCGAGCAGGAAAGTGATCAGGAATGGGAAGTATTCTGAGGAGATCGTGGGCTCTATACTCACCCATGGACTTGGGAAATGGGCTGGGATTAGGAGGCTCGTGCCCACGTGATCTGGGCCGGCTACCTATTGTATCGAATGGGCCTAACCCGGTAGGGTCATATCAGGATTGGGCTTGGCTTCTTCTTCAGTGTCGCGCCCATTTTCCTATTTGGGCCAAGGACGATTTTTGGCCCTAACAGTTTGCCCCCCACTCTCTGAGTTAAGAGTTTCTTGAGTCAGAGAGTAGGAAGCGATCGATGGGTGCTCGGTCGTCCTTCCAGGATGGTCGGTTGTTGGTATAGCTAATCCTGCAGATGATTATCCCGGGGTCGTTCGGTATCCATTGTCGATCCGGAGTATACCATCATTGGAGTGCTGCGCCTGATCGGTATGAAGGGCCGAATAAACGGACAAAGAGACTGGGTTGGGTCATAGGTTTGTTCGGTACGTCGTGTCGAATGGAGGGGCGAGATGCTTCAACTGTCGAGGTGTCCGCTCGGCGGGCTAGGTCGACTGAACAGGAGGGTTAAACCGGACGCTTGCTCGGTCGGTGTGTTCGGGCGATCGAGTAAAAGGATATACGAGCTTTAACAGTTGGATGTCGGTTCGCCCGCTCTGGAAGGACGAATGGGTCGTGCTCCACCTTTTTACCTTAAGAGGTTGGGCCGGGTTATTCCTAAGCTGCTCGGCCGGTCGGGATGTTGGTCTGAACTAGAGGATCGTGGGCTCCTGTTAAGTCCTAAA
This sequence comes from Pistacia vera, assembly GCF_008641045.1. NCBI lineage: Eukaryota > Viridiplantae > Streptophyta > Magnoliopsida > Sapindales > Anacardiaceae > Pistacia > Pistacia vera. The sequence continues at coordinate 390,841 of NW_022195877.1, read as the reverse complement.
CTGACGGTCGCGGGCTAGATCGGTCGGGGAGGTAGGACGATCGGAACTGATCGTGCAAATTCCTAGGTACCGTGGATGCTTGCCACGTGTTCGGTAGATATCAAATCTTGGTTTTCGAGGCGGGAAAACGGAAAGGCGCTCTGACTCCTAGCCAATCGTGGGTTGCCACGCGTTCTAACCTGTCAATTTTCCTTTTAAAACTGAGTGAACAGGCCGTTCATCTCTCATTTGCAGTTTCCCTCTGTTTTTCTTCAACCAAATTTTTTTTCTTTTTCTTCTTCGTTTTCGGTTTCACTTTCGCGTCGGCAGCTTCTCTCGGTAGACTCCGGCTTTTTCACGGTAAACTTTCTTCCTTTAAGGCGTCTTTTTGTTTCTTCTTTGCGTTTGTTTTGGGAGCATAGGGTGAAGTTTTTTAAGTTTTGGATATTTTTGACTTGTTCTGAGGGGTTTGGAGTACCGATTTTTAGAATAGGCATGAATTTTTGGTATTCCTGGTGGTTTTCCGGCAGGCTGGCTGGTTTTTTTTTTTTTTTTTGGTGTTTCTCTGGATATTTTGGGTAGAACCTGGAAGTCGAAGTCGACTTAGGCATTGTTTGGTTCGGTCGGTACGTCTGACTGAGTGGTGAGGAGACGTGTGGCATGGACTAAATAGGTGATCGGTCATCTAGGGCGAGTGGGAGTCTTTAGGTTAGTGGATTGGTGATCAGGGCGAGTAGGTAACCAGGTTTGAGCTTGGAGGTGGGTCGGTCGTCTGGGGCGAGCGAGTTAGTGCTCCACTGAATCTGGCTCCAGGGTCGGTCAGTTGGAAGGGTCGACCAAGGGTAGGGACGATCTCGTTGTCGGACAGGTCGACTAGTAGCAAGCTTCTTCCTTCGGTGGGTCGGTTAGGTGGGGCGACTGGCTATCTAGGGTTCCATCTCTCGGTAGGACGGGTCGACTGAGATTGAAGAGGCTGATTTTGGGGGACATCGTGCGACCGATAGCTAGGTTGATACTTCAGTGGTTCTTTCAGTTTGAGTTCCATACTAAGGAACGAGTCGGTCGGTTGGGACGGGCGAGTGATCCGATGTCAGACGATACGTCAGCAGGTTCGAGTCGAGATGTGGTGGATGTTGGGGACGAGTATGAGCATGCCCCGACTATTGTGATGATGCCTGAAGGGAGCGTCCCGGTGGGCGTACCGACTAGAGTTAGTGTAGTCACTCCAGGGGGCAAGTCAGGCTGGGCCGAGTGGCTCGGGCAGGCATGGGAGGAGTGGGGAAGACTTCGAAGGGGCCGACAGTCCATCCTCGTCCAGCAGTAGCTCCGAGGAAGAGCCGAGCCAGCAAGGTAGTGGGATTCTGACCAGGGATTATCCGCCCGTGCTGAAGGATGGTGGCGTGTGGCGCATCCGTACATTGTATTATATCCCTGGTTTGGTCGACATCCGGACCCCGCGATTGTATGAGCGGGTTGATTGGGAAGCTGAAGGCTGGGTCTGTGTTTATGAGAAGTGGTTTCATGACGGGTTGAGGTTGCCTGTGCCTCGCCTCGTCTAGGAGGTGCTAAACTACTTCATGATTACCCCTTCCCAGCTTAGGCCGAACGCTTGGAGATTGCTGATGGCCTTGGAAGATCTGTGTGTTCGGCACCACGTTATGTTCGGGTTGCAGGAGCTGCTGTACTCGTACTTCCTAAAGGAGAACGATAAGGAGAAGGGCTGATATTTGCTGAACTTGAGGCACGACCGGTCTCACCTGGTGACCGACCTGCGGTCCAGTGATAAGAATTGGAAAGACAGCTACTTCTTCTTAAGGGGTCAGACCGTTTTCGGAGAGAGGGGCCCGGGCGAGATCCCGATCGGCTGGCGAGCTACTGGTGAGAACTTGTTTCTTTCGTTCTTTTGATTACTAAATCTTGATTGTATTTTTTTGTTTGCAGAGCTTGAGTTCAATCGGGCCGATCAGAGCGGAGATGGCTTGGACGTAGCGACTCAGAGGGTGTTAGCTATCCTATTGGAGCGGAGGGATTGGCGGGTAGTGCTAGCGGAGTCCAACTTGAGGACCAACATTCTTTGGGTTGGAGTAGAGGTGATACAGAGAGGTACTCCCTTCCCCTCACTGAAGCAGACTTGGGACGTTCTCCTAAGTTGATACTGCAATCAGCTGATTTTTGGTGAGTCCGGGCTGAACCCACTAACCGTTGGAGAGTTTGCACTTGCAGAGTCACTTATGAAGAAGTTGAGCATCCCAAGCGCGAGCGAGTCCATCGCCAGGCGTCGAGAGAAGAGGAAGAGGGAGTCGGTGGCCAGGGCGGACGTGCGGGTTGATGATGTATTGGCGACGCCGCCCAGTCAGCAGCCGCCGAGCCAGCAGCCCTCAGTAGGATCCGGGTCGTCCCAGGCTGTCGTTGTGGATGAGAAGGCCAGGACTATTACTATCACGATTTCGGCTACTGCATCGACTTATTCCGATGCGACATCTATCAGTAAGCTGGTCGACTCTTTCTTGTTCCCGACGGACGAGGCGCGCCTGAACCAGATGGGTGCAGTTGCTGCCGCCGATTAGGGTGTATCCCGCGCCATTCAGGTATGGCAGTACTTGTTCATTTTCCCTGTTTTTGACTTTGTTCTCATTGTTGAGTTTTGTTGTGCAGGTACTCACTAGCAGTCTTCATCTGAGGAAGTCTGTCATGGCGCAGGAGAAGCGGATACATGATGTATCTAAGGCCAACACTGGTTTACGCCAGAGAGAGGCAGCGTCCCGGAAGGCTGAGCAGGAGAGTTAGCAGCGCCTCAGGGATAGTGAGGCCGAGGTCAAGAGGTTACGACGCGAGTTAGCCGAGAGGACCGCAGAGGTCGAGTCCCTCAGGGAGCAGTGCATCTCCATTGCTGATGACGCCATCATTAAGGCCTGAGGTGAGCTCATGCTGGAGTTCAAGGAAGGGCGGACCTCTCATTGGGATCCAGATAAAGACATTCTGCTCATGCATGAGTTGTTGGAAGAAGAAACTGGTCGTCCGGGGGGGTAGGACGAGGGGCAGGTGCCTGAATTCAGTCAGCCAGGGCAGTCAGGTGTTGGGGACGTGAGCGACCAGGCTGCGGGGCCGAGCACTAGCGGTGCGGACATGGCGACTGATTTGGTGATGAAGGATGAGGCTCATGCTGAGGATGCTTAGCGCTTCCTTTTATTTTTGTATTTTGGGGCCTGTGACGCCCTTTTGTCTGGCGTCTGTGCCATTTTTTGTATTCTGAATTGGGGCGCTTGATGCCATATATACCACCTTTGACTGTTCTGATTTCTAGTGTTGTCTCCTTGGATGAATGAACTGTTCTTTTATTTCTCTTCTTGTATGTGCGTTATGTTTTGTGTATGTTACCGCCGCGTGGCCCAATGGCTAAGGCATGTAGGCCTTATGTTGGGCTGGGTTGGTTCTTTGCTTGTCAATAGTGTAGGAATCATTCATTTGGTCTGGCCGACCGAGTGTGTAGTCCCCTGGATGAATGGCGTTGCATCTTCAGTTCAGTTCTTAGGTCGAGTGGGGCCGGTCCTAAGGTGCCAAGTCTTGGATCGGGCAGGGCCGATCTGAAGGTGTCGTCGTGAGTCAAGCGGGGTCGATTCAAAGGTGAGTAATTCATCGACCGGGGTCGATTTGAGAGGTGTCCGTATGTATCGGGCAGGGCCGATTTGAAGGTGTCCGTACGTTTATCGGGCAGGGCCGATTTGAAGGTGTCCGTACGTTTATCGGGCAGGGCCGATTTGAAGGTGTCCGTACGTTTATCGGGCAAGGCCGATTTGAAGGTGTCCGTACGTTTATCGGGCAAGGCCGATTTGAAGGTGTCTGTACGTTTATCGGGCAGGGCCGATTTGAAGGTGTTCGTACATTCATCGGGCAGGGCCGATTTGAAGGTGTCCGTACGTTCATCGGGCAGGGCCGATTTGAAGGTGTCCGTATGTTTATCGGGCAGGGCCGATTCGAAGGTGTTCGTACGTTCATCGGGCAAGACCGATTCGAAAGTGTCCGTACGTTTATCGGGCAAGGCCGATTTGAAGGTGTAAGCAATTTGTCGACCAGGGTCGATTTGAAGATGAGAACTTCTGAATAATACTTCATTAAATATTTGTCCATGAGGCCGACTGTCTAAGAGGAGGTGGATAGACCCACTCATCCTTTTAAAAATGAAAAGAAACAAAAAACAAATCCTCAAAAAAGACAAGGTTCACCTAGAAGTAGTAGCGTTTGAGGTGAACAGCATTCCAACTGTTGTTGATGTCTTTGCCCTCGGGGGTCTGGAGTTTGTAAGCGCCCTTCCCTACTGCTTTGATTATCTTGTAGGGACCTTCCCAGGTAGGACCGAGTTTGCCAGAGTTGATCTCCTTGGTGTTTTGGAAGACCTTGCGGAGGACCCAGTCGCCTATCTTGAAAGTACGGATCCTCACGTTGCGGTTATAATGTCGGGCGGCCTGTTGATGTTTGCTTCTTCTAGTCCCATCGCCTTGATTGCTTCAAGGAATAGGATATTTGCTGACGAACCTCCATCTACGAACACCTTTTTCACTAGGATGTTGGCAATCTGCAAGGAGACGACTAAAGCGTTGTGATGAGGAGCGGCCAGGGTGACCGGTTCGTCATCTTCAAACTGAATTAACTGATGAGAGTGTGATCGCAAGACCGGATGGATGGACTGTACTTCATGGTGGTGGCTGGCTCTAGCATATTGTTTGGCTGATGAGTAACTTACTCCACTGATCTTTGATCCTCCAGAAATGAGCGAACATAAGCCTTTTGGTGTGGGTTCCCGCGGAAGGGGTGACGGTTCTTTGGAGCTTTTCTAGCTAATTGTGTTCTTCCCCTTGTCAACAAGCAGATCACGGAGATGTCCCCTTTTCAGAAGTGCGGCGACCTCGAGCTGCAAGGCAATACAATTTCCGGTGTTGTGCCCATGGTCACTGTGGAACTCGCACCACTTGGTTGTGTCTCTCCTTGCCTCGGGATTGAGCTTGCCAGGCCACCTGACGGTGGATCCCAATCCTTTCATTATTGCTACGACCTGGGTTGGCTCGACATTGAGGTTGTACTCTAGTATCTTGTGTTGGTTCGATCCGAACTGCCTGTTATCATTTCTCGTGTGTTGGCGATCATAAGGCTTCCTGACTCTGCTCATATTACGTGCTGGGGGTTGGTAGCGGTGCTCTACCGGTCTAGACTCTGGCTTCTTGTCGCTCCGCCTTGATTCGTATCTAGAATGGGTAGCTCGGTCCATCTCATCTTCCTCCCATCTTATCTGGATAACCGCCCGGGCCAGAGCATCTTCCATTGTGGTGCAACCCAGCTTTGTAAGTTCTTTGTACAGATCTTCGTCTGGGAGGAGGCCCTTCCTGAAAGCGTCCACAGCAGTCTCAGGGTTACAGGAGGGGATAGAGATCTTTTCCCTATTGAATCTGCTGACATATTCTCTCAATGGCTCTCCCATTTTCTGGTATATTCGGTATAGGTCGGCCGATAGTTTCTCTAGTTTCTTGCTGCTGGCGAATTGCTCTACGAAGGTGTCAGTAAGCTGGGTGAATGAGTCGATGGATCTGTTCAGGAGGTTCGTAGACCATTGGAGTGCTGGTCCAGATAGACTAGAACCGAAACTCTTGTACATGCAGGCTTCCCTAAGCGGTCGGGGTATTGAGACTGTAAACATTCGCTGCTTGTACGAGGCTATGTGGTCATCCGGGTCGGTGGTACCATCGTACGGTTTCATGTTGGGGATGGTGAATTTCTGGGGCATGTCGGCCAGGGCGATCTCATCCACAAAGGGTGAATCAGCATAACTGTGGGGTCTGCTCTTCTTGGTTGGGACTGGCATACCTGGAATGCGTCTCATCACTGCCTCGACGTCGGCCAGTCTTTTGGCCAATACTTGTTCCATAGAGGAGGGGGATACTACTGGGTCATTCTATCTTACTGGATTTGCTGTTGTATTCGTTCTCAGCACATCCCATTGGGTCATCCCTTATGGGGTAGCCTGATAGGTCATTCTGTCGTGCAATCCTTGATAGCATGGATCTTCGTTCATCCTTTCCGGTTGGATGACTCCCATTGTCACTGTTCTGTTGTTCCGCCCCACATGAATGGTCAATGGAGTCGACTTGTAGTCGCTCGGTCGGTCAGGGTGGATGAGCTCGAGTGCTGGAGTTGGTTTGGTTTGGCCATTCAACCCGCAAGGGTGAGCCGAGCCGAGTGGGGTTTGTGTTTGGGTCGTGGATTGGAGGTGGAGCGGCATGGGGAGAGTGGGTTGGTCTTGTGGGTGTGGGCTTTCCGTTATTGGATTATCTTGGTTACGAGGTTGGGATGAGTCGGCTGGATGGTGTTCTGTTGGCATATCTTTGTCTCCATTGGTCAAAACGGAGTCGTCCAGTGCCAGTGCACTTAACGGACGCGGCTCTTTACCGAAGATCGAGGGCTGATACTCTGGTGTGGAGAGTGGTTGCATGGATGGGATAGGGGCACGAAACCGATTGGGAGGTACTTGGTTGGGCAAGAACTCGAGATCATAGAATTGACCCACCTTCTCTTTTAGAGACTGGTTTTCAGCCCTAATGGACGCGTTTTTGGTCCGGATTGCATTGTTCTCGGCTTCCAGCGCGGCCACCTTGTCTGAATTTTGTTGCATGAGAGAGGTCAAAGCCTCCAGTTTGGCCTCGAAGCCGGAGTTAACGTTGTCGGGATTGTCAGCCATGGAATATTTCTCCACGTAGCAAGGTTCATCGAGCCGAATGATTGCTAGAGGCCCCACGGTGGGTGCCAAACTGTAGACGTAAAAATCTACCTATACGGAAAGGGGGGTTTGATCCTGCGAGGTTGAGGCCACTAGCGATCCGCTGTACCTACACACGTAGGAAACACGCGTGAAGCGAATGGGAAACACCGGTGTGGTGTTTGCCGTAGGCACTCCGACGCTCAAGTCAGCAAGGCTGAAGGGCAAATATAGTGAGGACTAGGGAATAAAAGGTTACCGGAAGTCTAGTCAGGGACTGTGACTACGGCGGTGATATGAAGCTCTCAAGTCAGAGCTTTCGGTGTGAAGGTTCAATGTCCCTTGTGAGAGGGCTGGCCTCTGCTTATATAGTGACTGTCTAGTCTCCCAATCCTGGTAGGAGTAGGAGTCCTAGTATGACTCTAATGCAAACCCTAGAAGAATTAGGGCCGTGGTAAGCTGTCTTACCAGTGTCCGAATAGGAAGGTGATTCTGATTAGGAGAGTAACTTCGAGCAGGAAAGTGATCAGGAATGGGAAGTATTCTGAGGAGATCNTTTGTATGTCAAACTCATAAATGTGGATCCTACGATTTAGACTTTGCAGTTTGCACTAATTATCAAAGTTATCGGATTTTTCTCTTTCTGTAGTAGGATTTGAAACCTTAGATCTTAATTCTTTAATAACACTGAAATTTCTGTTTTTGTAACAGCTTATACCGGACTATATTTTAACAATTTTCTAGTTGCATTGCATTATGGATCATTAAAGTGAGAAAATGTTAAACCTGAATGTGGGTAAGAGAATTTGTTAATTGTTATAATTAATTTTCATAACTACTACTTTAAAACCCGGTCTTACCGGTTTAACTGGGACCCTAGAGCTTCATCGAGCCGGGTTAACATTTTCTCTATTCACCAAAAACCCTAAAATTTAGAATGATGATCAGCGAACAATTGAAGGCTGAAATGTTGGGGCTTTTGAAGAGAATGTGCCGATGAGTGCAACGGTGGCGATGGAGTTTATCTTTGGTGAGTAAATCGATCGAAAATCGAAAAAAACCCGACGGCGACAACAATCCGCTTTTGCCAACGATTGGCGAGGCTAACGGGGGTGGGATGAGGTAGGTTTTGGTCAGGAGAAAAATGGGAGTATTTTTGAGGTGATGGGGAGGGTTGTTGACGCCGACGTCGATGAGATCTGACCTGAAATGTCGACGCTAGTATCAATGAGATCGAGCCGAAATCAAACCAATTTCGACTAGATCTTGGGTGTTGTCGCCATCAACCAATCACCGATTAATTTGTAGTTGAAGTGTGTTTGCTAAATTTCAAACCTATAAATACTTAATTATAATTTTTAAGAGTATATTTGCTAAATTTTAAAAGTTTTGTCACCCAGTTAACCGAGACCCGACAACTTTGACAGGTTTCACCCGATGTTAGTTTTTAAAACATTGGTCATAACCATTTGATCAATCAATCAATGTCCTTTTCTGATCCCATTTACCTGAAAAGCTAGGCATATCTTTACTATCTTTTAATCACATTTGTTTTTATAATAAATATGATCACCATGTGTGAAATAAAAATAATGTTTAAAAAATTTAATGGTCTCGCCCATTTTTTGTTTTTTCAAGGAAATCAAACTTCCGATGCCTTTAGTCCTAGAACAATACAAGAGTGATAACTGCTCTCTGCCCTCTGCCTGTGCATGTGAAATTGAGCATCGATTTAAGAGAACATGAGAGCATTGCACGGTTACTGCACACCACTCCATCTAGCCCAGTCTACAAATTGCATGCCGCCATAAACATTGTTAGCAAATCTCACACCCACAGTGAATGCCATTGCAACGGGTGGTATCTGCTTTGCTACGGGTGATGCTTCGACCAAGCGCTCAAGTCCGTTAATGATCTGATAGCGGGTATTGGACGAAACTGAAAGAAAAACACCTGCGAGTACGAGGAGAAGAACAAGCCAATCATTGGAACAGAATAGCTAGATGAAAACAGCATAACCTTTAACAAGATAAAACAACAGAATGACAAGGGCCGGACAGAAGGGATCTTCACTGTTCGCTAAATAATTGTCTTTCTATTCAAGAGCACAATCATCGATAAGTATTCATGGTAAAGGAATCCACATTGCAATGTCAAGTGGAACATTTGGCAAGAATGAATAAACCCTTCAAATTAAATTAGAGATGATTGGCAAGAACAGTAATTCTACACCAACATTTAATTTTCGAAACTTTTTCAAGATCATGTTAGGCTGATGAGTTGGCAAAAAGTTGAAATAGAAAAGGCAGGCATACCCCAAAGTGCTGAACTCTTCAATAGAGGTGGAACAGGTATGTCCTCTTCTGATTTATTTAAGCTCCTGAAAGAGAAAAATACAGTGAGAAGTCATCTACTTCGAAAAGAAGAGATGTAAACTTAGAAATAAGCTATTTATGACAGAAAACATCAGAGCCACTCTATTTCTGTAAAATATAAATTTAAAGCATAATGCATGACATATAAAGAAATGCAAACTATTATAACTAAAGATAAGAGTCTCAAATTGACCATGATAGATCTATATTCACAATCACTAAGGAATTAGATAACTCATAAGAGGACACTAATTTAGATGTGTATCATCTCTGCAAAAAAATAAAAAAATAATAATAATAAAAAAAAATTTAAGGTTGATTGAACAATCACAAAGAGTTGCAGAAACATCATGATATATTTTCTGTTTTCCTAAAGAGTAGAGGAATAGAGTAGCACAGCTTAACAGAAATTTACACAGCATAGACATTATGGCTTTATCCATTTGCAGTGTTCCCTATAACTGATATTTGGCTTGTCCAATTGTTATTTAGTCTACAAAAGAACTTGTCATGTATCAATATAACAAAGATATATTGTGATTGAGTTTAATAATTATTGGCAAGGGTTTCATGGACATGGATCCAAGATTAGAAATGAAAAGGCACCCAAAAGAGCCTTCTCAAAGGCAAACATCAATATTAAATAAATCTTCTACGGTAACACAGTTCTTGAATAAATACTGGGAAAATTCAGTAAAATGACTAAAGTAATTCACTCAATAATTCAATAACATTAATCATTTGATTTACTCTTTACATTACCCTACATAATAGAAAGAAGTGAACACCAAAAAGGTTATTGAAATAGCATTAAGCAGCTAAATACAGGATATATTCAAATAGATAATCAAATCAAACCTCTTGGCAGTCATTATTAAATTTGCAATTCCTTGGCCTATAATACCACATCCAAATCCAACTGTTGCATACATAATACCCTGAAAAAAGAATATGTATATCAACAATAACAGTCCAGCAGTATATTTACTTCAATCAGTTAACACAGATGCAAATCTTACCGTATAAAAGTATGTAGCAATTCTCTGATTTACAGAAAATCTACATCCTGGCCTTTCTGCTTCAAATACACTGCAAAAGACTATTGACTTCAGACATGTAGAATATAATTTACCATGTACTATAGCCACAAATGAGATGGTGATATAAATAGTATGGGGAACATATAGCTAGCCATGATAAGTCTCAAATCAGAAAATATCTAGACCACGGGCTTTGAAGAAATTAATCCAAATTTTATTTACAAGATAATTTTTTTTTTTTTTTTTTTTTTTTTGGAAATTGTTGTTAGAATGAATTATTAACCTGCTAGGAAGAGCTCCATATGCCTGTTGCAGGCGTCCAAGGAACCCTTTAGAAACAGATGGTTGCCCAATACGCACATAAGGTGCCAACATACCAACCAATGCAACGTTAACCACCACCCCAACCAAAAGATCTGCGAGGTACAACTCAAATTCTGCCCAGAAGTCTTTGCCCCTCTTTTGGACTTCAGCAAATGTAGCACAACAAGAATCAATGACAATCTACATCACATGAAGTTAATGGTGGTAAGTTTTGAGATGAAACTAGCAATTGACACCCTATTAAATTTGATATAAACAGGAAATTTGCCACAACCTCAACAAGTAGCAGCCTTTAGGTGTCGAAAACCTCAATAATGGTGTAGGCCTTATAATTATTGAGTTTGCATTATTTTAATATAACACCTAGCGTTAGTCATGTAACACGCATAGTCCCAAATATCAGGTTTTGCATAAAGAATATATCTAAACAAAGTCAACAAACCTCAGTTCCAATCTTGAAGAGGAAAGATGGATCAGCCAACATTCGGTTTCGCAGCATGCCCCACGACTTCACCAAAAATCCCAAAGGCCAACTCGACCCCTAAAAATAAACATCAAACCACCTATCACAAAGCAGCAAAATTGGTATACAAACAGAATTGTAGCAATTAAATCGATTGAGGCTACCTGCAAGTCCAAATATCTAAGTAGTAACACTTTGCGAATCCCCACATTCTTAGCAGCCTCGTACATATCTGAAGGAAGACTAGCTCCTCGAGCCTCCACCTCTTTCATTACCTCTTCAAATTTCATAATTGGTCCAAACTCCTTTTCTTCTTGATCATTTTCTTCACTGTCATCGCCCCCGCTACCACGACCACCACCTCTACCATTGTTAAATTTCCCATTTCCTCCTCTACCATCAAACATGTCCCCACCATTACCACTACTATCAGTTTTTATTTCATGGTTTGCCTCCAAAACTTTAAAATCTCTTCCTTTGCTACCATCATCTCCCTCTTTTGTCACTATAGTCGTTGCTAGATTAGATTGTGGCTCAGCAGGTGACTGTGACACATTACTCATGACAAGAAACCTCCGTTTTGTCTTCACATAGACATTTCTACTACTATTTTTTCCACAAAAAACTGGAAATGCCACATCCTTTACTAAGTTTCTGAATCTACCATCATAAAAAATCAAACTTTGATTCCATATCTTCCCCAATACGACCTCATTTTTCACATTCACAACATGTGATAACCCAAAACCCGATACACAACCAGCCATGTTTATCCTACTAGATTAAGTCGACAAATCTGCTAAAGATCTAACTACAATCAAAATACTCAGAACATTTATTTCTCTAAGAAATAGAGGCTGCTTTGAAGTTAAAGAGAAAATGAAAACGGAGTTAAATCTACTCTAAAATGAAGTTAAAAAAGAAGCTGCTTTGGTATTAGATTACGATAAGATTCTTCCTGAACGTACCAAATTGAAGGGAGGCGGAGAACGAGCAGAGAGAAGAGAGTGACGCCCTAGAAGAGACGTTAGTAGTGGCTTTTCTGCTTTTGAGCTTCACAGTGCTGTGGCGCTACATTAGTAGGTAGGCCCTTAGTTTATTTAGTTACATCATGTGGTCATCCCAGTGTGAAAGATATTTTTCACGTGCTGAGTCATCTATACCCTAGGGTTCTACTAACTTGCGCACGGTGTACCGAATGACGGAAGTGGGTGCTGCACACCGTGCGTAGTTTGATAATAACGCAGGCTCCTTCTTGGAAGAACAGTCAGCAGGTCAGCTCATACATTAGCTTAGATTAGTCAAAAGGTCAATTTGATTCTGAATTGTTCTCTAAATTTGTTTTGAAAAGAAAATTACATGTGTATTGCTACAAAGGCATTAGCAAGTTGCTGGTGTCACTGTCGAACACGTAAGTAAAGAATTAGTCTTTAAGATCAAAGTTTGATCATTTATTATAATAAGTAGACCACAACATTATTTATCTTGTCTTGTGAAAACACATGTTTTGTAGCAGCAATTTATATTTGCAAGTTGCTGGTGGTGAGTAAATATTGTTGGTTTTGTTCTTTCTGATGATGAAGAACAATTTCATTAGTTAGATCAAGAAAAAATTGAATCCATTTGCTGCTTTTGAATAATAACTGGAGAAACCATATGGTGAGCTTATACATATCAAATGATCATCAGGGATTAAAACTAGATGTTTGTATATGGTGGTTATAAATAAGTTTTGAGTTGATTACACCCAAGAAGCAGTGTTTTCAACTATTTGTAAATGAGATTGCTGTTCTGATATATTTGCAAAACTACATTGTTGTGGTTCATAGGAAGAAGATTTTGGTGAAAGATAGTTTTTTCTGTTATGAAATTAAGAGATTGAAGTCTACAATGGGAATTGTAAGACCATGCTTAATGAAGAAAGAATAGTAATGATCTTTGCAGCTTCATGTTGGTATTACATTTATTGATTACATATTTTTTCCCAGAGGAAACACTGGAAATCTTAAGCCTGGAATTCTAGAATTCAATCATTCCTCTTCTCATCTGGGTTTGACTCATCATATGCAGTCAAGAGCTCCACAACTTTGCTCATTGGAGGCCTCGAATGACGATCTTCTGCTACACACAGCAGAGCAACTTCTATCATTCTATCAATCTTCTCCTCGTAGGATTCATTTTTCAGTCTGGGATCAATTACTTTCCTTAGCCCTTCTGGTGTCATGTGTTGTTTAGTCGCCCATTGTACCAAATTATTGCACTCGCCGTGAGGAGTAGCTAATTGAAAACCGGAGGCTGTCTTTCCACTCAATAGCTCCAACAGGACAACACCATAGCTGTACACATCGGCTTTTGCATCAATATGTTGGTTCATCATCCATTCTGGAGCCAAGTATCCTATCGTGCCACGCACCTTGGAAAACAATGTGTCATGCCGGTCTATGAACAGCTTTGACAGACCAAAGTCGGCCACTTTAGGTTCAAGATGATCATCCAACAGTATATTTTGAGGTTTCACATCACAGTGGAGTACCCACTCTAGGCACTCTTCATGTAGATATGACAAACCCCTTGCAGTTCCTACTGCAATGTTGTATCTTTGGTTCCAGTCTAATTTGCTGGCTGAATCACTGAATAAGATTTTATCCAGTGAACCATTTTCCACATACTCATAAACCACCAACTTGTGCTCATTCTCAGCACAAAATCCCCACAGTTTCACCAAATTCATGTGATTGATCTTCCCTATGATGCTCACCTCCGCCCAAAATTCAGCATCTCCTTGCAAAACACCTCCCAGTCTCTTCACGGCTATAACTCTTTCGTCTTCCAGAACTCCTTTATAAACTGTCCCAAAGCCCCCAGTTCCTATCTCTTGCTTGAAATTCTTTGTTGCCCTTTTCAGTTCCGCATAAGTGAAACGTTTGAAGCCCATGGCTAGTACAAACTGTCCCATATTGGCCAATTCCTTGTGCATGTGCTTCCTGAAGACATACCACCATGCCAAACCAATGCAACTTATTTCAATGACTGCGAAGGCACTCACGAAGGCAATCAAATATTTGATGTGCGAGTTCTTACTGGTTTTTCCTCCCTCAGCAAGAGCCTCATTTGAACAGTTCAGGTCATTTGTCCCCACATTCCTCGGCTCCAGAGAAGAGATTACTGTTCCTCTAAGAATCTTTATATGCATATTGAGGGCTTTACTCGGTACACGATAGCCGTTTAGGAGAGTACCTTTCGGATAACAGCTGCCTAGTCCATCTGTCGAATATCCAAACCCCTTGCATGTGCAATCACTTAGACACCGATTTCTGCATTCTTCAAAGGAAATGCGTCTAGCATAGGTAACCAAGTCATATCCTTGGAAATCTGTGCTCTTAAGCTGCATGAAATTCAATTTAGTTGGATCACAAGTCAGATTAAACGAAGGAGAGCAACCCTTGGACCAGTCTGAAGGATTATTTCTGTTGAAACCATCAGGGCAAATGCAAGTTGATTGCGGGCTGCAAACGCAAATACCATTTTCACCGCACAACCCATGAACATGGCAATTATAAAGGTCAACAGGGATCCATGAGATTTTCCATAGCCCGGTTGAATCATCTAAACTATACAATCTCAAAATTCCATCATAATCTAATGTTAAGCGCCTCTTTGGACCGACTCCATAATCAGTTGCTTTGAATACAAAATTATCACTTGATTCAAAATGTCCAAAATCATTTAGAATTGCTTTTCTGGTGCTATTATAAGATGTTCTGCCACTCTCAAATACGGTCACCTTTGTACTTGGCCAGTAGACACTTGACAATAGAGGACCATTGAAGATGAGATTCAAAACAATATTATCATCGAATTTCAAATTATAAACTCCCGATAAGTATGTACCTCGACTTCTCATAGAGACCAAGGTTGTGTTCTTGGTAAATGGCTGAGATGGAAGGAGTGTGTCCGTGGGGAATTCAAAACTCTCCCAGATGATCCTCTTGGCTTGGTTGACCAGTACCAAATTTCCTGTTTCAAGAAGCCGAGCTTCGACACCTGCATTTGTTAATGTGTCAGTTGACCATACTACTGATTCATCTTCATCAGTCAAGACCAGATTTCCATTTCCATGGAGGGTTAACCTGGAATGCCTTCCATTAACTGGCTTGTCTCTGTTGGCCATCCAAACCACGGTCTTGTTAACCGAGTTGGTGAACCATATTGCAAAACAATATGCATTAGTGCCAACCTCGTAAAATCCACTAGAGAATGTCCCCTTTGGTGAAGCCAGGAAATCATTCTCTTTTGCAACAGCCAAGAAGCTTCTGCGGCTTAGACTTGGCAACCCCTGTGACCATGCTTGAGCCCAGGCCACTGGTACTAATATCAAGAGAATGAACAAATCAAGAAATCTCATTGTTGGGGGTTTTGCAAAAGATTAACTCTCGAATAATCTTTCTGAAGCTTGATAAAAAGACTAAAAGGTTGCTTCCTGTAAGAAGTATTATAATGTCTCAGACTTATTATAAAATAAAATTTATTTCCTGATTGGCAACTAAATTATTTGACATTCAACGAATCGTGTGGACCACGAGGGGGCTTTATAACATTCTGACTTGCTTAATTGAAGACCAATTTATGTGAAGACAAATATATATATATTTCAACGTAAGATTAGGGAGATTGAGGAAAAATGACTTTGAATCAATGTTCCGAAATGCGGACCGAAAGGTGACTTGGTTAAATGACCGGCTTCCATCTGAACGGTCCAACCGATCTGACCGAGAGATCAGATCAATGATGTCATCAAATATATGCATATTTTCTCACATGTCATTTCATCTTCTCTTTCTTCTTTTCTCCTTCTTTTTTTTCTCTCTCTTTCTTTCCGTCCTCTCTTTCATCTTTATATTATATATTTTAAAAAATGTCACCTCCTCTTCTCTTTCTTCATCTCACCCGTCACCTCGTCTTTCCTTTCTTTTCTCTACTTCCATCTTTTTCTCTCTCTCTCTCTCTCCGTCCTCTTCTATTTCTTCTTCTTCTGCTTGTTCAGATCTTCTCCTTTTATCTTTTTTTTTTTTCTTTTTTTCACTTTCTAAGCTCGAATCTAACTGAAGATGAATAAAGGTGGAAGAGAAGATGAACGAAGTTGGATTGGAAGCCGGAAAAAGACGAAGAAACAAATAAAAATTAAAGAAACGAAGACTGAGCAAGAAGCCATTGAAGCACTAGGATGTCCATGAGGGGTAGAGGCAAATTGAACTTGGTTTGTTGGATGGACAGTGTAGGATTGCTGGCTAGGTATTGTGTAAAGTTGCTGACTAGGTACTGTGTTTGATGGAAAATTACCAGGAGAAGGAGCTACTTGTGCAGGAGAATAATCTAAATGTCCTACAAGTGAAGATCCAGTGTTCACCATTTTTGATTCACTACTGAAAGTATGAGAACCTTGTCTATGTGGCCCAGTGGCAGTATTAAAGAATGGACTTTGAGGACCTTGATTACCAAAATGTGCAGTGCCATGATTCCCAACTTGTGCAGTATTACCAAAGGCATTATTGTACTGTCCAAAATTCCCACTATGACTAGAATTGGTAAAAGAAGGTGCTCCAGGACTACTAAACTGAGGAGGCATTCCATTATAGGTAGAATTGTACCTATGGTAACACTGTACTGCTGTGTGACCAATTTTGCTGCAAACCTGACAAATTGGCTTAACTCTGCCATTTCCTCTTCCCCTACCTCTACCAGTTCCATTAAATCCAGGAGGGCTAAATCCATATTGACCAAAGTGAGAGACAGGTGAAAATTGAGTAGTGAAATTAGATGTGGCAGAATCATGCCAAGTTGGATTGAGAGAATAACTAGCAGTAGGTAAGGTATTTGAGTATAAGCAGTAGGCAAGGTATTTGAGGCATAGGATATGGAATTAGGAAGAACAGGAGCTAAATTTGGATTGTTTGGCACTGAACTAATTGAGTTTGACGTAGGATGTGAGATGTGAGAATATTGTTGACCAGCATTACCAATAGAAGCCACATTAATAGATCCCCCTTGAAACTCTACCGAATTAAACTTTTCAAGCCGTAGCTCATATTTTTGTAAAAGAAATTGAGCTTCTTGCAGGGTTACTGAGTCAAACTTAGACTCAATCCGATAAGTTAAATTCACTACTGCAGCATCAAATTCAGGACCAAGACTATCTAGTACATATTGAAGTAAATCTTCATCAGAGATTACTTGGCCACTAGCTGAAAGGCTTTCGGCTATACTCTTTATTTTCTTGATATACTCACTAACACTAAGATTTCCTTTTTGTGTATTCTGGAGTAGGTTTTTCAAGTGAAGAGCCCTGGCTTTAGAGTCATTTAAGAACTCATGTTCATTTTTTATTTTTTATTTTTTACTTTTCTCTCTATGTCTCTGTGCACAATCTGTAGTCTGCAATAATGGCAAGAAGCCATGAACAGTATATTTTTTCCGTGATCTGGCAATAATTTTTCATTTTTCTTTGTGCCAGTGTTTGTTGAGTTTTTTGAGGTGTTGATTCCAGCTATGGATGGTCAATTTCTTGTTTAGTCTCTACTTGTATAATGAAAATCTGCTCATTCACCGAGAAATATTGTTGCTTGCCAATCAAATACACCCATATTACAAGCTGCAGACTGTTAAAAAGACTAATTCGGGTTTGCTTCTGAATCGTATTAGATCAGGTTTTGTGATGAGTGTCTGGTCAAATATAATAAAATATCTTACTCGTTCTACTTAATAATGCACAATATGGTAACAATCAGTTTTAACATTAATAACCTCTATGTTTTTGTTTCTGTGGCTCCCGGTAATCAAAAACCCGCAATTTTAATTCTTTCTTCTTTTTCCTCTTATTTTATAATAATTTCTTTTTCCTCTTTTCTCTGTGACCTTATACTGTCCAACATAATCAAAATTGTTCCTTTCTGGAATATAAAGCATTCTTTTATTTACTTCACATGCTACATCTGCAAAATGCTTTAAACTGATCTTACATGATAAACTGTGTATCCTAATCATGAAAGCACAAAAATATACTCTAGCTAGAAAACGGAAGATGTTTACAGCTGAAGTGCAGTTAGTGATTGCCTGGACTAGGGACTTCAGATTCAGTTTCACATTCCAACAGGGTCCGGACTACTGAATCCATTGTTGGTCTCTTGTTTCGATCTTCCTCCACACAGGATATACCAATTTCAACCAANTTTCTAGAGAGAAAAATATGAGAAGTCGAGTATGAATTTCATTGATTGAATTAGTTTTTTTACAACCACTTAGAAACTTATACACAAAACAGTGTGTAAAGAGATTGAAGATGCAGGAACTAAAACGTAGTCCCAAAACACCATCGTTTTGAGACACAAAGACTACAAGACTTGAAACGCCACCGTTTTCACCTATTTACAATACAGTACAACAACTTGTGAACTTAATACTCTGGTCCTATGATAAAAACATCTTTGGTCAACATCCTGCAAATGCCAACCAGATAAATTAGCCACGTCAGTCAAAGCATCTCTCCATTTCTGCAACTTCTCAGCTCCAAAATTAGCTTCTTCATGTTTATGAAAGGCCTCCCCAAAGCTCCCCGTCTGTTTACGAACATCACTCAGATCCACATCATAGAAAACTGGGACAATAGTTTGCCCCATCTCTTTCACGCACTCAACAATCTTCAAAAGTTCTTGCAAGCAACAGATGACATCGCATAGTTTCTCAAAAAAACAATAACGAAAAATCTTGATTCTTCAATGGCTTTAATGAGCTCCGGCGAAATGGGTTTGCCTCCCTCAAGCTTGTCATCATCTCTACAAACGATCATACCCTTTTGATACAAAGCTCTGCATAAATGATCGGTGAAGTTCTTTCGAGTGTCTTTCCTCTGAAACTAACAAAAACATCGTATTTCCACCAGGGACGTGAAGAAGAAGAGGACGAAGAGGCTCCTCCGTTGTAGTTCAAAGCCATTGTTGAAAGTTGAAAACTCTACTAAACTTGGGCTAGCTTGTTCCAAGTGTTGTGTTTAGTTTCAGGGTTTGGCATTGCATTTGAATGATGAATATGAAGGGAACTTTCATGGATGGAGGCTTGTATTAAACGGTGAGAGAGACATTATTGGGTGGTTAGAGTTGGGCTTTTTAGAGTTATGGATGAAGGTGCTTTTGTTATGGCAGTTTTACCAGCATCAAGCTCCTTCAAACATTCGAAATCCCCCAAATTCTCTGGCAATTAGTCAATTTTTGAGCAGCCAATGAGCAAAAGAAACCTGAAGAGATCTCCATCCAGAGATTATTCTTGGAAGAATCTGCAGGTTTCTGCAGTCTTTCAGATATAATACACTCAGCCTTTTGAGGTCACCAATAGAAGGATGAAGCTAATATAAATTCGTACAACCTCCAAGAATAAGGCTCTCAAGATTTGGAACTCCTCTGATATCTGGAGTTCTGGTCAGCTTTTGTGTGTGACTCATTACGAAGATTCTCAAATTATCTAAATGTTTTCTGAGACATAGAAAACAGAAAGGAAAGGACATCATCCTTGAAACTTAAAACATTTTCAGTGAAATAATGTTCGGTAGGAAATAATCATACTACAATATCCTTCCAAAGGAGTTCAATGCTACTATGTGACATATCAAGTTCAACAAGTTTCTGGGCTTTTTAACTCGATGTCAAAGAATTTAGTGGCTGTCCATGCCATTTAAGAATCTGTAATTTGTTGGGAAGAAATTCAAGACCTTCGGGAAGAAGAAAATGAACTTACTTCATATTTCTTCAACAATCTCTTGGATAAATGTTACCACACTTCTGCAAAGAATGTAGAAAAATGACAACCCTTCTATAATTTATATTTCATATTCGGCAGTAATTCTGAATCCACAAGGTTAATGTTAGAATAAGTAGTACAATAATGCATCTAATAATACACACACATATACACACATAAGTCTAATTATATCAGTTATATCTGAAAATGTCGTAACATATTATTCACAACAGTGTGCTGAATTCCAATTCTTGAATCTATGATTTCAATAAGACAGGCTAGCAGTTTAAGAAGAGAATGTCTTAAAGACCCTGGATCAACCCATAAATATAAATTTTGATCCAAAATCCACAAATTCAAATCATGATTTGTGCCAAATTCAAACATGATGAAATGACTTCGATTCATAACTATAGGTTGAATAAAGATTGCAAACTTTATTAACTTGAGACAAATTTAGGGGGAAATGTGTTAGAACTTGTTTATTTTGATCATATTGTTCAGTACCCGCAAGCTTAAGCAATACAAACAGCAATATTGAAAGCTAACATAAATAATATGCTTTGCTAAATTAATCAAATTACCCTTAAAAATTCTATAAAAGAAATTAACAATATTTCTATAGAGCAAGGAAAAAATACCTATCCCTTCAAATGCCAACCAGATAAATAACCCACATCAGTCAAAGCATCTCTCCATTTCTGCAATTTCTCATTTCCAAAATTAGCTTCTTCATGTTTATGAAAGGTCTCCCCAAAGCTTTCGCAGAAAACTGGGACAACAATTTGTCCCATCTCTTTCATGCACTCAACAATATTTTCAAGTTCGTCCAAGCAACAGGACGACGTGGCATAGTTACTCGAAAAAACAATAACAGAAAATCTTGATTCTTCAATGGCTTTAAGGAGCTCTGGAGAGATGGGTTTGCGCCTCTCAAGGTTGTCATCATCTCTAAAAAATAATTATACCCTTTTGGTCCAAAGCTCTGCCTAAATGATCAGTGAAGTTTGTGAAGAAGAGGCTCCTCCATTGAAGTTCAAAGACATTGTTGGAACTTGAAACTCCACTAACTTTTGTTGGCTAGTTCTGATTATTGGCCTTTGTTTCAGGGTTTGGGTTTGGCAATACAATTGAATTATGAGGATGAAAGCAAATTCGTGGATAGAGCATGGTGGACAAAGCTGAAGGAGCCTTGGACTTGGAGCTCTGCGAATGTAGAAGAATATATTGGAGTGTAAAAGCAATGGAAATAGAAATATTGTTGATTGCCATTTGCAAGTACACAAAGGCAAAATGGAACTCACAACTCTTCTGAGTTGTGACTGGCGTCGTTATGGCACTGAAGCTATACCCGGAATGTCAGTGTCAAAAAACAAAATCATCCCTGTTGTAAACAAATTACGAAATATAAAACAATTATAAGGACTAATGCCTAACAAATGAAAGATACTAGACGATTTTTACGAATTATAAAACAATTATAAGGATGGCGGTGCCTAAAAATTCAAGCCCCATCATGCCGTGGTTCGCGCCGTGCCAAGGTTCGCACAGTTTTGTGCCCTCTCGTGTTGTGTCGGCCCACAAAATTTGAAAGCCCACGACATTGCCCGTTATATATCGTACTATGCCTTAGGCCGTGCCATGGGCCGGCCCACGTGCTTTGTAAAAATATTTAATTTTAATATTTATAAATTATGGTAATTTTGATTTATTATTAATAATTATTATAAAAATATTTTATATGTTATATTTAGTGACATTTTGTATTTATATTAATTAAAAATATATAATCACTATGAAATATAATAAAATAATGAGACATTGAAATATTAATTGGATTTCAACACTTTTTATTACTTATAAGTTATAATTATAAATTACAAATATAAACTTAGAAATTAGGATTAAGAACTAGTATATATCCTCATTTTCATTAATTTTTAAATTCTTAAAATCTTCAAATATATCTTCAGCAACACGATTTTAAAGCTTGAAATCTGCCGTCACCCAATCTTTCATACACATGATGGCTTGAACATCACTTAGATGTAAACTTGATATTCTCTCGTCCAATAGATGCCCACCTGCACTAAAAGCTGATTATGATGCTACAGTAGAAACTAAATGCGTTAGTAAATCACGTGCAATTGTGGAAAGTATAGGATAAGTCTTTTGATGTGCTTTCCACCATCGAAGAATATCAAATTGATCACTTTGAATCTTAATTTTAGCCAAATGATCCATGCTAAAATAATTTGTAATTTCACCATATGAAGAGCTTGCACCTATCAGCTGTTTATCTTTAGTGATGATAGACCAAATACGCTATTTTTTACCTCTAGAGGAACTTGACATTGATGATATTGGTGGTTGTACACTTGTCGTGTTTCCATGTTTGACTTCATAATGTGAATACATTTGAAATAATAAAGTTCTAACATCTTCCACTGAAATTTTTAATGGGGTCTCTAGGTTTGCTGAAATTTCTTGTATCATATTATTTACTCCTAATAATTTTACCTTAGGATCCATTACAGTAGCTAAAACAAACAACATAGGCATTTTTTTCCCAATATTTTCTAAATTTTATGTCCCTTTTTTTTTTTTTTTTTTTTTTTTAATATTTTTAAAAACTACATGCTATCTATAATCTTTAAAAATAAAACTAATATATAGTATATGATATAAGACTAAACAAGTGGTAGGATAATAAATATCAGAACATTGTTCAGTTGCATCATTTAAAGGTTCTAAAATATTCATTAAGGAAAAACCAAGTTCCCAATGATTTCTAGTCAATAAATATCATATTATTTTATATTAAAAAATTGTGTATTAGCATTTTCATATGATTCACTAGATTTTAACATTAAATATGTGGAGTTTCAAAGAGTCCTAACATCAGTTTTCAATTTTCTCTTTTGTAACCCCATTTGCTTACACATACTATGATATTGTTATAAACGTGAAGGAGATGATGAAATAAATGTAATTGCATGCCTAATTAAAGATATTTCATTTTCAATTGATTTTATTCCATCTTGTGCAATTAAATTTATTATGTGACAAACATATCTAATATGAAATAATTGACCTTCATAAGGTGGATTTAATTGTTTTCACAAAAAATCAATAACTTTATCATTGATGATGCATTATCAAATGTGAGAGAAATTTTTTTATCATCATTTATTTCATATTCAATAAAAATTTTAGCTAATTCTTCATAAATAGTTACACTAGTATATGGATATTCTAATATACGAAATGCAAGAAATTTTTTTTTCTAGTTGCCAATCTAAATTAATAAAATGACCTATTGCACAAATATATCATAAATCTTGATTAGTGGCTGTCCATAAATCAGAAATAAACGAAATAACTCCATTAAATTTATTAAGTGTATTTTTAATATTTGTTTTCATTTCATTGTAAATTCTAAAAATATCATCTCTTAAAGTATTTCTAGGAACTCTCCTAAAAGTAGGTTGTACACTATTTTGCATATACCATTATAAAATTGGATCATCACCATATGAAAAAGGTTGATCGGTTGTGACAACGTACCTGGCCATATAATCTCTCATGTTTTGTTGACTATATGTGAAGCCAGAAATCTTGCCCATTACACTATTTGATTGACTACCAGTTGAATCACATACCGATGCAACATATGCCCTTGTAAATGAAATTTGTTGTTGCCCTTTTAAATGTTGTGACATTTTTTTTGCAATATTCGTTTATATGCCTCTGGAGATGCCCATTGCCACTCGTACTCGAACGTGCCAAATTAGAACCACAATATTTGCACACTGCACATCGCACGATTTCACCACGAATTGTTTCTTGTGTTTGAGTTTGAGTAAAATGCTCCCAAACCATTGGTTTTTTCTTTTTTGGGGTTGGCTATGATAGATTTTGTGGTGGTGACTCATTATCAAAATAATCAAAATGATTAAATTCATTTGAATTTGGATCCATTTTGAAATTTGACTAAAAACTAAAATAAATTCAACGAAAAAAATAATTGAGAATTTGAGAGAGATTATGAGAGCTTGAGAGTTGAGAGAGAAAGGAGAATGAAGATTGGAATTGAGTGTGAAAAAATGAGAGAAATAATTGGGTATTTATAGGAAAAAATAAAAAAATATATGAAATAGTTGTTCATAGCCGCTACCCCCATGCACAAGGGGGTAACGACTATTTTAAACTTAAAATAGTCATTAACAAACCACCCCACCCCCACCCACCCCCCCGACCCCGGGTGTGGGGGGGTAACAATTATTTTAAAATAGCCATTATCCCCCTTGCACAAGGGGGCCCACATGCTTTTTTTAAGGCCCAGGGCACAACCCATATATTTTCATGCCATGTCGTGGGCCGGCATGGCGCACCGCCGGCTCTAGGATTAATGCACAACAAATGAAAGATAAGAGACTATTGAAATAGAAGAACAATAAAGGGGTTGATAGTTATTATCTTCTTGTATTAGTACTATAAAATTACAGAGGAGGGAAGGGTTTATATAGTAATTCTTGCCACGCCCAAACTAATCAAAACTTGCCATTTAGCAGCTAGGTGCCGCAAATTGTTGCTACCTTTTGCCATGTGTCTAGAGGTGGCAATGGTATGATGAAAGGTGTCAAATGGTGGTAGATCCATATTTCTTTACAACACTTTCCGTTGGATCTCCACCAAATAAAATCCACCGCCTACAGACGATTATAGTTGACTTTACTTAGGAAAAACTCAGTAAGAAAAAACCTTAAGCAAAGAAACAAAATTATATGATGAACTGTATAATGGTGTTGAACGTGCGGAATACTACCTTGTTAACAACCTTTTCAGGAAAATCCAGTGGGACAAAATTTGATTAAAGAAAAAAAAAAAAAACACAGTGCACATCTGTCCAGTACAATAAACCTTTTTCTAAAAACTCCCCCTAATCGATGCTCTTTTGAATCAATGTTCCCCGTCATGATGGCAGAATTAATTTAGTAACTTATTGAGCCACTACTTACCGATGCTATACACTAACTTTTTAAATGTTGATGTTGGTAAGGCCTTAGTGAATAAATCTACAAGATTATCACTGGAGTGTATTTGTTTGACATCAATCTCTCGATTTTATGGAGTTCATGAGTGTAAAAGAACTTCGATGAAATATGCTTGGTTTGTGAGTGTAAAACAACTTACATAACTAAACAAGATACCATTAAATAACTAAAATGGTTAGTTTTGATAGTTGCAATTTAAACTAAAAACAAATTGTTGTCTCAAATCTGGACGTAACTGAATTTCTTAAAACGTGCCTAGGCATCAAGCATTCAGGAATTTTGAAGTTCCAGCTTCTTCTTCTGTGTTGTGGCATGTTTCCCTTCTACTTGTGTGCTGTAGAATTGTGTCGTGACACGATTCCCTTTTAGCAAAACATGTTCTTTATTTAACACTCCTCCTTGAACTGTTTTGGTAGCAATTTCAAAGCATGTTCCGAAGTGGCATGATCACAACCTTCATCAAGCTTACTCCTCCTCTCGTGTAAGCATTAAACAACCAAAAACTTTTGCATGCTTTAAGTGTTGGTTTCTTCTTCTCCAAATTTCAATTGGAGTCTCTCACAACTTCAATTTGTTGAAAGCATGTTCTACTGCATGCTTCTTTTAGGACATCACTAGAGTCCTCTTGCCAGCAACATTGCAAACAATCATGCTGCAATTCTTCACCTACCTCCAAGTTTCAACTACAGTCTCAGGACATCTTTAAAGTCCTCTCATTGGCATCCCTGCAGACAATCATGCTGCAAACTTCATCACCCTCCAAGTTTCAACTTGAGTCTTAAAAGCATGTTTTACAACACATTCAACCAAACACTCTTACATGCTTTGAGTGTTGGCTTTTTCTTCAAGGCCTAGAATAAAAACTCTTTATTCTCAACAACATTAGCTTGTAGTTGTTACTAGTGTTGCGACTACTTCTGGTAACAATTTCTCTCAAAGTGACCGACCTCATTATAGAATTTGCATTTCTGGGGTGGTGGAGTATTCCCCTTTTACCAGCATTCAACCTTTGAATGATTTTTCTCTTGCAATTACCACAAGAGAATTGACTTCAGTCCTTCTTCTTGGAGTTTGTCTTTCTCGAACCATAACTCGATTTTCTTCCTTCTTTTGAGAAATTCGGGTTGATCACTGCTTTAGTATGTAAAGAAATCTCAATACCCTCTCATCTCTTATGTTTCTTCTCTACTCTTGTGCCTTTAAGAGAACTCATCAAATCAGCCAACGTCATGGCTTTAATATCTCTTGAATCTTCAAGAGACAAAATCTTCGATTTGAACTTGTCTAGCAAACTTACCAGGACTTTCTCTACAATCTTTTTTTCTAAAAGATCTTATCCCAAGATCCTTATTTCATTCACAAGCTTCATCAACCGATCTAAATACTTTAATACACTCTTCGTCTCTTCCATTTTCATATTTTCAAGTTACCTTTTCAACATGATGATTTTCACATCCCTTGTCTTCTTAGGACCTTGATACTCTACCTACAATTTATCCCAAACTTCTTTAGTGGTAATACAAGCCATGATCTTCATGAAAATTGAGTTTGAAATGGCAGAATGCAAGTAAGATAGGGCCCTTGATCTTTTCCTGCTTTTTGCTGTATACAATTATAATTGCGCAACTGTTGGATCCTCTCGTTCTTCGGGAAAATCTCCTTCTGTCCCGGTGACATCCTAAAAATTTGCAGCTTGTAAAAAACCTTTCGTTTTCACTGCCCAAATATGGTAGTGAATTCTTGTAAAAAATAGAACAAGTGGCAATGAAGAATTTGATAAAGCCATTATGCAATTCAAGCTTTCTTCTACCCTTTCTTTCTCTCTAGTGTATCCTCACAAATCTAAATAACAAACACTTCCACAAATCCCTTAAGAAAACTTTGCTTTGATACTAGTTGTTAGAAATCAGAGAAGTGAAAAATAAAATCCAAACTTGAAAAAAATGAACGCTTGTGAATTGAAGAAGAAAACTTTCATTTCAACATAAACTTCATATAATCTTCACATTAAAATACAACTCTAATTCTCCTTTTATAGACTTGTAAAGGGATAACATTAAACAACTTACATAATGACAAGCTTTTCACAAGTGTACGAAATTGTGCAAGTAGTAAAACTCGAGTAAACGAGTGTCGAATCCCAAGGGAACTACCTGCCAAGTACCAAACTATTATATTCTATTGCTATTTGATTAAACTGAAGTTTAAGAATGAATTTAATGAAAAAGTAAATAAACTAAAAACTAAGTACTAAATAAAGGCAGAATTTGTAAACACTTTGAAGTAAAAATCAATATGACTAAACCTAGGGCATAGATTTCACACCAATTTAATCCTATGTATTGACATCTGTTGTTAACCTAATCAAGTGTATTCTAAAAGCCAAATCCCCTATTATTCCACTAACTCTCTCTCGAGCAATTAGCAAATTAACCCTTAAACAACAACCCAAGATATCTCTAAATTGGATTTAGGAGCTAAGAGATCATTAAGCTCTATGGAATTTACCGGAGCCTCACAGATCGCGGTAACCTATCTCTAGCGTTCGCTCAATCTATGGTTTTATTACCTAAGACAAATCAGGTTTCATCTCTCGATCTCAACCTAACCCTTGAAATCATTCAACCCTCGGGCCCTTGAGAATTGAAAGCATTATGCACAGTAATAAAACTTAGAATTATAAACACAATAAGAATTAACACCAATTCAAGTCAACACATATTCATAAATCGGGCTACATCTTAGCCCTAGACAAGAAAGTTAGTTCATAATGAAAATAACAAAACCCATCATTCTCATTAATGACATCAATTTAAGAAAAAGATAAACTTCTCTAATCGGTGAACGAGAGCTTTCAGGATCCCGATCTCCAACTTGGTAGCCGTCTTCTTCTCCTTCCAAAAAATCCCCTTTAATTTCTTCAAAGCTCTCTTTTATATCCCTCCGGTTCTGGGTCGCTCTTAGGGAAAATATTAGAAAACTCTCTCCCTTCAGATTCGGATTAGGGTAATGAATTAACACAAACCCGTGACCCATCACCGCGGCGGTAAGAATGGTCGCCGCGGTGATTGTTCTTTATGTCCAAGGCATCAGTAATATTCAGAATTAGAATAAGTCATCAACATGAACATTGTAGCTCTCTGAATAAGCTTTCCAACTCCACCAGAATCATCAAATTCCGATTTCCACAGCTCAAGTTATGACAGAAACATCGAGGCATACTCGTGATGAAAGATTTCCAGATTTTCCGTAACATCTTCGACGTGCCACAACTTCATCATTTCGACCCCGATTCTTGTGCCGTTTGTTCCTACACGTATCATTCTTTTCCCTTCAACAACCTGTTTGAGCCTGAAAACACTCAGCATGCACCCGTGATCCCATAAATGGTATTTATGAAAGAAATAATCCAAATCCATACTTTAAGCACATTTTTCCATAAATAAACCAATTAAAACACTAGCAAAATATAAACATTCAAGCTCTTATCACATAACCAAACAAGATAACATTAAATAACTTAAATTTTCAGTTTTAACATTTGCAATTTAAACTAAAAACAAACTGTTTTCTCAAATCTGGACGTAATTGAATTTCTTAAAACGTGCCTAGGCATCAAGCATTTTGGAAATTTTAAGTTCCAACTTCTTTTTTTGTGTCGCAGTATGCTTCCCTTCTACTTGTGTGTTGCAGCATTGTGCCGCAGCACGATTCCCTTATATCAAAACATATTCATTATTTAACAAGTTTAACTTGCCATGAATTTCTTTTCTGAGTCAATGTCAAAGCTAAAGTGCGACACAAGCCTGACAGAATCAAGGTTCTTAATATACCCGTTTCTCCATCAAAAGATGCCTCATGTCAAGTTATTTTATACTCTTTTATTTAATCTATACCAAACATCAAATTCCATCTAT
Source organism: Pistacia vera (assembly GCF_008641045.1). Lineage (NCBI taxonomy): Eukaryota > Viridiplantae > Streptophyta > Magnoliopsida > Sapindales > Anacardiaceae > Pistacia > Pistacia vera. The sequence continues at coordinate 362,154 of NW_022195877.1, read as the reverse complement.
AGAAGATTTTATCATGGAGGATTGTCTGACATTAAGGCACCATTAAAGTGTAAGTTTCTTTTTCTCAATTTCAACCTAAAAACTGTATCGCTTGTCTTAGTGGAACGCTTTACTTTAATGTTGTATCTAATGACACCAACAGATAAATTGACCTTCAGACAGTTAAGAATAGTGTCAAAACTCAGAAGAGGACCGGAGAGGACTCTCATGGTTTATCTCATGCCCCAAGGATCAGATTGGTTAGTTTCTAAAGCACATCAGAGCACTTTAGGACTGTTTTTTCTTTTAATAAGTAGAACTTGAATTTCCTAGCCATGCTAGCTAATACTTGAATTTATGATTCTGCTACAATCGCAGAAAGTTAATTCATGTTAATCACAGAAAGTCAATTCATATTAATCGCAGAAAGTCAATTCATATATTGAAACAGAAAGTAAATGTGGTTAATGAAACAAGTTTACAATTAATGTATGATTTGTCATTAAATTGCTCGGCGTGGTTCCTCATATTTATACTTCAAGGGGAAAAAAAAAATATTAGGCGATTGTCCTGGGAATATAGTAGAATCGTATAATTACTTATATATTCAATATTGAGAAAAGTGTATAATATATAGGTTCAACATAATCTGTACAAGGAAATACAATCATCCTAATAATGAAATTAATCATGAACATAAGGAAAGACAATATCATAATAATCATGATAATAAGGAAAGAAAATAAGAATGATTTTATTCCTTAATACTCCCTCGCAATTGAAGCGGTAGATATCAGAGTTGCAATTGAAGACAAAGTGACTGAAATCGCTCATGAGATAGGCCTTTGGTGAATATATCCGCAAGCTGAAAGGCAATAAGGACATGTAGGGGTGGAAAAAAAAAAAACTGAAAACTGGACCAAACCGAAAAACCGAACCAAAAATTTGGTTTTTTTCCAGTTTCGATTCGATTTTGGTTTTTTGAAATAACCAAAACCAGATTTTTAAACAGTTTAATGAATAAAAAAATAATTTTATATTTTTCAATTTTAAAAAAATTTATCCCTAGGTCTTCACTAATGTGCATTTTCCATTCCAGTGGCACTTTTCAGAAAACTTCTTTTGTGCTGCCGTCGAACAATTCCATTTTCAGCTCACTACCAGTTGCAGCCTACCGTCGCCCATCTTTCCAATCACCATCGACCGTCATCGCTCAACTGTTGTGAAACACTGAACCTTCACTTAACATTGTCTAGCCCTCTCCCATTTTCATCTCAGTTTACTGCTAGTCGTCGTCGCCGTCTTTCCAATCACCATCCACCATCGTTGCTCAACCTCCATGAGGCGTGAACCTTCGCTTGACATTGTCTAACCCTCTCCCATTTTCGCATTGGTTTGTCATTTGCGCCCACTGATTTTCATATCAGTTCACTGCGAACTACAGCCGCCGTCTTTCCAATCACTGGTTCTTGTCATCGTTCGCCCTCCATGTTCACTTGACAACATAGTGTCACACATAACAGCACTACAGCAATACTACTCTTGATTTATTCTCGTTTCTCTCTGAAACCCTGTCTCTTTTGCTAAAAACCTAAACCAATTTTCAATTCATTTCAGCTACAATTGCCATATATCGTCATTTTAGTCATTGTTGACCATCGTCACTTGCCCTCTGTGAATCTTCACTTGAGAACACACAACAACAGCACTACAGCAAGTGGCCCATTTGAATAAACTTGTCAAAAAAAAAAATTGGGTCAAAGTGGTGGGTTTGATTGAATTTTTCTGAATTATCCAACCCATTAGGTCTGGTTAGAAACTGATTTACAAAGAAAACTGGACCGGTTTTGATTCAATTTTTTTAAAAAATCGAAAACTGGTTCAATTCAAGTTTAGGGTAAACCGGTTTGGTTAACCGATTTTTTCCACCCCTAGGGACATGACGAAGATGAAGAGCTCCATGAGCAACCAACTCACAAATGAAGTGCAAGTCGATATCGATATGCCGAGTGCAAGCATGAAAGACAGAATTAGGTGCCATATGTAGAGCAGATTGATTGTCATAGAGAAGCAAGGGAGAAGAATACAAAGGAATGCCCAGCTCACGCAATAAATAACAAAACCACCAAACATCAGTAGTAATATGGGCAAGAGCATGATACTTAGATTCAGCACTGGAGCGAGACACATTGGATTGCTTCTTAGCAGTCCAAGATATCAAATTGCGACTAAGAAAAACATAACCACTAGAGATAGAACAACGAGTAGCTACATCAGCAGCCCAATCAACATCAAAGTATGCAAGAAGATGAAGGCTAAGGTGACAATGAAAAGTGAGACCACGAAATAATGTGCCCTTAACATACCAAAAAATTCACTTGACAAAACGCATATCACATTGAGTGGGAGCAAACAGTTGTTGAGCAACCTAATTCACAACAAAGGCAATGTCCGCCCTAGTAAGTGTGAGATATTGAAGACCACCAACCATACTAAGATAAAGAGTCATATCCGAAAAATGGTCATCATCTAGGGACTAGGATGCTTTGGAAAAGCCAAAGGGTGTAGCACATTGAGCACAAGAATCAAGTTGGAAGCGTCAAAGTAAGTCCACCACATAACGTCACTGAGACAGATACATGATATTATTATCCCGAACAACTTCCATGCCAAGGAAGCCCAAGTCTCGGCATGCAAATGCAGAGTATAACGAAGAAACACAATCTGTGATAGTAGAGAGGTCTGAACCAGTGACAACCAGATCATCCACATAGACAAGAAAATCGCAATAGATCTAGATGTGTGGCGGATGAAAAGAGAGAAGTTAGAGCATCTATTAGTAAATTCGGTATCAATGAAAAAAGGAGTATAGATGATGGTACCATGCACGAGGAGCCTGCTTAAGACCATAGATAGCTTTAATGAGTCGACATACATGAGACAGTTGCTGTGAATCAATGAAACTGGGAGGTTGCTCCATTAATACTTCTTTAGTCAAATAACCCTGGAGAAATGTGTTCTTGACATCAAGTTGAAGAAGCGACCAACCATCCATTGTGGCAAGAGCAAGAATAGTGCGTATAGTGATGGACTTAACAACGAGATTGAAAGTATCACCAAAATCCACACTAGGCTACTGGTGAAAACCCTTCGCAACTAGACGAGTCTTGTATCATTCAACATACCCATCAACTCAACGTTTAACTTTGTACACCCAACGACAACCAATAAGATTCTGATGAGGACTAGGTGGAACAAGACCCAAGTATTATTCTACAAAAGGGCATTATACTCTTCACACATTACTTGGTGCCAATGAGAGACATATTATGCTTGCTTGAAGAATGTTGGCTCATGCAACATAGGATCCAGTGTCTCTACAATAAGAGCATGCAGAAGCACATGAGGTGAGGAGACCATAATATCATAGAGACTATGATACCTCTGACGGATTGTGCTGGTGGTGTTGCAGAACAGGGAGGCATAGAATCTATAGGCGTCAAGAGAGAAGATTGGGAATCTCCGATGGAAGAAGAATGAGTACTAGCTGATGGGGATCGAGGAAGACCAATGGAGTCGGATGGAACCGAATCAAAAGATTGATCTGCAGTGGTAGAGGATGGTGGCCTAGCTGGTGCAGATGGAGAGGCAAGCCCATAATCAAGAGATCAAAATGCTGGAGCATTGTGGATGGAACAGACAAAGGTAAAAAATCTGAATGAAGTGGCATTGAAATGGCAGCAGTGACATAACTAGGAAATGTTGTCTCATGAAACACCACATATCGAGAAATATATACACGACCAGTAGGAATATAGAGACACTGGTACCCACGATATGACAAGTCATACCCCAAAAAAATGCAAAGAGTAGAGCATGGGGCTAGTTTGTGAGTAGCAGTCGGGGTAAGCGGTGGATAACAAGTGCAGCCAAAAGTCCGTAGGAAGCTATAGTCAGGAGATTGCTGAAAGAGAACTTCAAAAGGACAGTGATGCTTAAGCACTGGTGTAGGCAACTTGTGATAAAAGGCAGCTTCCTTTTTCCACTATGTCATGATGTTTCTGCTCAATGATACCATTTTGAGTAGGAGAGTAAGGACATGACAATGGATGGGTAATACCATAGGACTTAAGAAGTAAATGAAACAGTTTGTTATCAAACTCACCACCACCATCAAAACGCACAATTTTAATAGAACATGAGAGTAGGTTCTCAACCATTAATTGAAATTTACGAAAAATCTCGATAACATCAGATTTTTTAGACATAGGAAAAAACCAAGTAAACTGACTGAAATTGCCAACAATAGACAAGTAGTATTTAAAAGAAGAGAATGACATGATAAGAGCAAGACCTCACACATCAAGATGAAGAAGCTTGAGAGGAGATTGAGCTGTGTATGTCCGTTGGGTAAAGGGAAGACAATAGCCTTTACCAAGAGGACATACTAGACATTTGGCATAGAGATCCTAAATTTGACTGGACGTAGAGGCAAGCACAGTCTTAAGCATAGCAAGGGGAAGGGCGTCCAAGATTACAATGCCAAACATCAGACGAGACACAAACAGATGAAAGGGTGATGACAACGGGGGACAATAATTATTATAATCCATTACTGTTGTGACCAGAGAAAAGAGTCTGACCTGTCCATTTTGCCTTAATAACAAAGCCAGATGAATCAAGAATGCAAATTGAATCAGTATCTGATGTAAGTTTATAAATAGACAATAAATTCTTACGAAGAGATGGAACACACAAAACATCAAACAAAATAATTCTAGAATTATGAGACTTGGACAAACATACATCACCCTTATGAGTAATAGATAAGGACTGACTATTCCCAACTAGAACGGAAGACGTACCATTATGAGGCTGAGGAGAGGACATGGTAGTAGCATTAGGTGTCATGTGATGTGTGGCTCCAGAATCAAGAACCCAATTGGAGTCAAAGGGGTCACACACAGACATAGAAGCAAAAGGGTAGCAACAGTCTGTTAGAATAGGTGCCTTAGAGCCAATAAATTATTGTAGAATTGACTCTTTGTAATAATGTTCATTGATCAATAAAAGGCATTTTATTCTATATCGTGTAAATCATTTTGATATATGTTTTTAGAATGGTAGAACCATGATTAGAATATCAAGTGTTTCAAATCTTGATGGTGAGAACCCTAAAATCACATATAGTGGCCATTCTAGAAATGTCTGCAGCCTCAGTATTATTTTGATCAAGGTCACAGGAAATACGGTAAGGCTATCATAGTGTTGAATGACCCTACCGAAAGGCAGTGACTGATCTCACTTATCAAAGTTGTTTGCTGACAACTTGGTGCAACACAAGGGTGCTTGCCGTAGGCAAGTTCACTAGACTGACACATTAGAGGATTCCATATAGATTGTAACCCTAGTGTCTATGGAACAAATCCTCTAACGAATGGTGGTGCATGTGATCCTTAAACTTGAGATCACTAGAGCACCTTATGCACCGATTGGTGTAGTTTGACACTAGCCTAACGTAGTTCTATTTATAGCTATCAATACGGCAATGATTGGATGTATCGAGGAGTGTATTAAGACTATGGTGGATCGATAGAGAATTCATCACTCTCGGGTACGGGACAAGTTATCTCACTATGCAATTTAGTAAATGACAATAACACTAAATTTGTGGCCACATGGGATTGAGTTGTTGCCCAATCCAATTCATTATTTCGGTCATTGGTCTAGTAACTAAATACAAATACATCGAGAATAACTGAGGTTGACACTATTTATGTACCTCAATCTTGATGAGATAACAGATGATAAAAGGATTTGATTGCACGGTAATCATATCATTAATAGGTAGCTATTTCACTAATTCTGAATCTATCGGGTGGCCATGATGCCTTGCTAGGGGTCAATCTTGGTCTGTGTGTAGTGAGACAATTAATTGGTGTTAATTGCGATACTACTCACCGCCGGTATTATGAGGAGCCTACGGGTCACACACTTAGAAGATAATTTAAGAATCATTTTGTGCAAGGGGTATTTTCGTTTTTTGGACGAAAGGGTATTTTGATAATCTCATAGTACAATTAAATTTGCTGAGGTTGTTGCCTATATTTAATTAGTGAGATTATATTTAAATATATGTACACATATATTTTATATATATTTAAATGAATTATTATTATCAATTAAATGTTAATATATTTTATAAATATATTAATTGATTTTAATTACAATAATAATTAATTAAAATAAAATACTATAAGAAGGGTGTTTGGATACAAGGGTGGATTAGAGTTGGAACCCATGTGTATTCCTTAATGGAATAGGGTTTCAACAACTTGCACTATATAAGTGCAATTTGTGTTAAATAAATTACAATTATTCATTCAATCAAAAGAGAGAAAAAGGCAGCCCCCTTTTCACCCTTCACTCATGTTCCCCCATTTGTTTTTGAATCAAAGATTTCCTTTTATTCAAACTTGATTCTTGAAGCCAATTTGTGGATCTAGCAAGTCCCTCTTTGGTTCTTCAGATTTTCTTCGTGTGAATCACCATTCGTTCAGTTCTACATTGAATCGGTAGCGAAGTAAATCCAGAGACATTTGAAGAGCTTCCAAACGTGTGTTAAATCTTTGATCATTGTCTGGATTGATGTTATCTTTGTTCTTTTTCAATTTAAGCATGTAAAATATATAAATATCAGACCCTGATCTTGGGTTAATTAGAGTAATCGATGAGAAATAATTTTATTTTCCGTTGCTTCTACCCATCGATTTTCTTACACAATCTTTGCAGAATATGCAAAGTTTCCACGCTGGGGACAAACATGAGCGGAATGCCCATGTTTGTTGCAAATCTAACAAGTACCCTATGGAAGAACACCAGCTAGAGTAGGTAGCAGAGGAGGCTAGAAAGAAGGCAGAGGCGGTTGGCGTGACTGATTATTTTGATCATCATGGCCTCGCCTGCGATTGCCCCATTTGCGGGAATGGTAGTTGCGTTGTTAAAACAAGAGCCAGAGGACCCAGATGACTGTGAGGAAATGCGGCTAGTAGCCATGGCCACAACCTGAGTGGACAAACTTGAGTTTTTCTATTGAAGTCACTCTTCCTGAACTAGAAGATCAAACAATTCATCAAAGGTAGTGGAAGGTCGAAGATGGAAAATGGTGATGAACCCTTGGTATTTTGGACCAAGGCCATCAACAATATATTCCACAAAGTTAGATTCCGGAATTGGAAGACCTGTCGCAGAAAAAGAATCAAACACAGATTTAGCATCAGTCATTGATTAGTTAGTGACATTTCAAAGATTGCATAGTCGATCACGAATAGATCGAAGATGAACCCCATAAAGAGGATTCAAGCGATGGTCAAGTGTGGTCCAGGCTTTAGCGGCAGTGGTACATGGCAATAAAAGATTCTCGACAATAGAGTGTGAAACGGTAGATTTGATCCATGTCAGAACCAATCTGTTGGTCGGTAACCAATAAGAATGAGTTAGGCTTGTAGTGCCATCGGAGAGGAAAAGGTGCTGGAGGGGGGGGGGGGGGGGGGGGGGGCAGGCATCACCGGCGATGACATGTTGTAGGTCGTGGATAGCCAAGCACATCAAGAAACTGGGACTTCTAGGTGTGATACGTATCACCCCATGAGAGAAGAAAAGTAGCTTCCAATATTGACTATGGTAGGCAAGGGTGACAACAATAGAGGCTGTAGTTAGGGTGAAACAAGTGTCGATGAGTGAGACAATCCGATCATGAAAGTGAGCACCTACGTAAGAGGAGCCTGCTGGTGTGTCATGTAGGAGGTGAAAGGTGGTGGTGGTGGGTAAAGGAAACCGCCTATGGAGAGGGAGAAGGATGGAAGGGAGATCGTTGGCTGAACAACTAAGGATGCAGATTAGACCGGGAAAAGGACGTCGGAAGTGGTGGGGGTCATGGCAATAGCTAAAGATGACGAATCAGCCATGAAAAAACAATCCAAGAAAGCAAACCAAGAAGTTGGCTGGTGAATACAAAAGGCCGCCAGAGAAACGCAGATCGTGGCGGTGGAGAAGTGCAAGCAACACCATTAAGACAAAAAGTCACCAGAGAAGACAAGGAGACAAGTGGACAGTGGTAGGCGTTGATCAAAAGATGACCGGAGAAGCAGAAAGAATGGCCATCGGAAGAAAAACCGTCACTAGGGCCGAGGAAGTTGAATAGTTATGATAAAGAAAAAAAATTACAGGGGTGACTTTGTAAGATCACAAAGTTAAAGGGAGGCAGCGACAAGAAGAAAAAGATAAAACCCTATATACAGGGTGGAAACTGTCACTTTTAGAGTTTTAGGACACAAAAGCAATTACTGCTCTGATACCATGTAGAATTGTATAATTACTTATATATTCAATATTGAGAAAAATGTACAATCTATTGGTTCAACATAATCTGGACAAGGAAATACAATATCATAATAATCATGAGGATCAGGAAAAACAATATCATAATTGTTATGCCTGGGAAATCAAGGGCTGACTTGGGAAATCACGTGATGAAGTGTGACCTACTCCTGTCAGAATGGTAAGCGCACGTCAGACCTGCAAGACGCTGTGGAGCTCCCATGTGTCGACTCCCTGCTCCAAATCGCGTGAAATCAGCTTGGAAGGAGGGTAATGTGACATAAAGCCAGATTTAGTCCTGACATTCACACCAACCCATGGATTTAATGATGATTACTTGCATTCATCTCGCTATAAGAAGAGGAAGACCCCTTCATTAAGGGGATTCGGCTATTTTTGCACTCTGAACTAACTCTCTCTCTCTCTCTCTCTCTCTCTTGTAAACTTTGTATTTATTTTTCCCTAATCATTTGTAAGTTAGTCCGCTGTTGCGACCTGACCCATAATACTAATACAAATCAGTGGACGTAGGACTTGCTACCTTAGCATCCGAACCACTTTAAAAAGCTCTCATTGCATTTATTCCACATTCTATCCATAATCACGTGCATCTCTTGACCAATCAACGTTATGCACGTGTCGATTAGTTGGTGTTGAAATCACGCATCAACAGTTTGGCGCTAGAAGGAGGGGCCAGATTTAGTGTTCATCCTTCATTAGGAGAATCTCTAACCTACTAGTCCTACAGTAGCAAATGGCCCGTCAATCTGAACCTGAGCAAGCCAACCAGCACGCTGAGGGAGTCCCTCTGACCCAAGAGGATACCTTTTCCAGAATACTTTCAGTTCCGCAAAATACTGCGGTAGATATCTCAGCAGCTTCGCAGCTTGACCCCACCATTAGAAGCTACCTGGAGAGGTTCGACAACACCCTCCAGACGGTCAACCAAAGGCTGGACCGTTGGGACCAAGGCGTGCCATCCAGAATAGTTGGAGCGGTGCAACCGCCAAAAACACCTGCAGGTCACACGAAAGTGCGGCAAAGGGAAATAGCCCGTGCCGCGAGCACTGCAGCGCGTAGACATAAGGGTAATCAAGTGGCAAAAAGCAAGCCTACGGACTCCAAAGGGCCAGCGAACACAAACCATGCCCCAAGCAGTGTGCCGACAAAGATGAGACTCGACGAAAAAGTGAATCCCGAGCTGTCCCACGCCACGTCACAGATGAACCCAAGCAAAAGTGCCGAGCGGGACGATTCTTATCACCGCCAGCAGAGCGATCCTGATCGCTATCATGCGGGTGGTCCCCACACCTCGCGGGGCGGTTCATACCACCGCGGGGGTCGTAAAAATACCCCACACCATCCATCGCCTTCACACGCCTCTAGTCAGCGTGTACCGAGAGCAGCCGAAAATGCCAGCCAAAGCGAAGAGGAGTCCGACCTCCAAACTTTCCTGAACTGTAATCGCAAAGGCTGGACTCGCATGGGTGAAAGCAATCCCCAATTGGCTCCGTTACCACAAATTGAGGAGCTACAGCGAGCTCTGGACAGGCTGAGAGAGCAGCAAAACGAGCAGGCCCAGGTTGCCTCTGCATCCCCCTTCTCTCCCGAAGTGCTAGCTGCTCCACTCCCAACAAGGTTCAGAATGCCCGACATGCGGCCGTTTGATGGGAACCATGACCCGCAGGATCATTTGTATGAGTTCAACGACCTGATGGAGCTCCACCAGGTTTCAGATCCTGTAAAATGTCGTTGTTTGGCCATGACGCTGACTTCTCATGCCAAGCGGTGGTTAAGGTCGCTCCCAGCGAGATCGATCAGTTCGTGGCCTCAGATGAGCACGACGTTCCTATGGTATTTCTAAGCAAATCGGAAGTTTTCGATGCCTTTGAGCTATCTCAGCAACATAAGGCAAGAAAGGGATGAATCCCTACAATCCTACATCGACTGTTTCCACAGGGAACTCAACAAGGTGGCTCATGCCCCCGAAGAGTCCATCCGAATGCTCATAATAGCTGGAGTTCGCCCGTAAACCGACCTGTGGAAAGAATTACAGGCTGAGGACGATGTTTCCCTCACCAGATTTTACAACCTTGCAGAAAAATATCTCCGAACAGAGAATTCATTGGCAGCACTCCACCGTCGTGATCACGGCACTTCGAGCAGTATGTCCTGTCGGGGAGAAAGTAGAAGAGCTGATCGCAAAGGAGACATTGATGATCAGCGAAAAGGGAAGAAACCCCGCTACGAGCAGAAAAAGTCCTATGCTCCTGTTCCTCGTCGCGACCGCGACAAAATTCAATACACTCTGCTAAATGTGTCCATATCTGGAATTCTTGACAAATCTGAGGAGGCCAGCCTACTCGGTGAGCTGGAACCCATGAAAACCCCTGCTATGGCCAGAAACAACAAAAAGTACTGCTGTTTCCATCGGGACAACGGGCATCACACCGATGAATGCCGAGCTCTAAAGCAGGCAATCGAAGAGCTCATCAAGAAAGGGCACTTCAAGGAGTATATTGATGACTTTGCTCCAAAAGAGAACCAAGAGGAGCGAAAGAAAAAGCGTCGTGATCGCAGTGGATACAGTAGTGTTAACATAATCTTCGGAGGCCCGCATCTTGCGGGAAACACGTGAGGCGCGCAGGAAAGGTACGCTCGCGAAGCATATCACGACCCGAGCAGGGTAATGAACACATCGCAGCGACCACAAAAGGCTAGAAAGGGGGAGCCGATCACCTTCTGCGAAAAGGAAGCAGCTCGCCTGCACTATCCCCACGACGACGCCGCCTTGGCGATCACGCCCCTCATAGGGCGCCATAATGTCTGCAGAATGTTTATGGACAATGGAAGTGCTGTGAACATCCTGTTCCAAACCGCTTTCGAAAGAATGAACCTGGACGAGGCCGACCTGAAGCCCGCCTCGATCCCCATCTATGGCTTTACAGGAGACCACCTGATCCCCAAAGGAACGATCCAACTCCCAGTCACGCTCGGTGACTACGACGAGGTAACTAGGTAAGACTAAATTCTTGGTCGTGGATTGCCCATCGGCCTTCAATGGAATCTTGGGGCGACCTCTGTTGAGAAGCTTCAAGGTAGTTACTTCCATATACCACCTCAAGATGAAGTTCCCCACCCTAACAGGGATAGGAGAAGTGAGCGGATCGCAAAGTGCATCTCGCGACTGCTACGTAAGAGCAGTGCAGATGGCAAGTAAAGGAAAGGGCGTTCCGCGAAGTGCGCCCCGACAGGCTATGGCGATCAGCAGGATCGAGCCGCAACCTGGCCCAGCAGAGGATAATTTGGATCCTCGAATTCAGGAGATCCCTTCCAGCGGCCCAGTTGGGGACTTGTCTGAAGTGTTAGTCGACCCGAAAGAGCCAAGCCGGATACTAAGGGTTGGGAGCAGCCTCAACCCTCAGCTCGCGTCCGAACTGATAAGCTTCTTAAGAGAAAACATTGACGTGTTTGCCTGGTTGCATGCAGATATGGTCGGGATCAGCTCGGATGTTATTTGCCATGTATTAAACGTTGACAGTGAGGCCAAACCGGTTTGCCAGAAAAGAAGAGCAATGGATCCGGAGCGGTATGCTACATTAAAATCAGAAGTGGAAAACCTCCTCCGAATGGGTCCATCCGAGAGGCACTCTACCCGACTTGGGTTGCCAACCCAGTCCTGGTAAAGAAGCTAAACGGCAAGTGGCGGACCTGCGTTGATTTCAGCGACCTCAATAAGGCTTACCCGAAAGACAACTTCCCTCTGTCGAGAATAGACCAACTCGTGGATGCCACCTCGGGGCACGAGCTGCTAAGTTTCATGGACGCATACTTGGGATACAATCAAATCCCGATGTATGGGCCAGACGAGGAGCATACGTCCTTCATTACAGACCGAGGGCTCTATTGTTACAAAGTTATGCCTTTCGGCTCAAGAATGCTGGCGCGACCTACCAGAGGTTGGTTAATCGAATGTTCTCCGACCAGATCGGAAAAACAATGGAGGTCTATGTGGATGACATGCTGGTCAAATCCCAGGTCGCCTCAGAACACATCGCACATCTCGCTGAGATGTTTAACATCCTTCGGCTGTACAGAATGAAGCTGAATCCTCTCAAGTGTTCATTCGGAGTATCATTAGGAAAGTTCCTGGGGTACATGGTTAATCAGCAAGGGATGGAAATAAACCCCGAGAAGATTCAAGCTCTGCTCGATATGGAGAGCCCGACCAGCAAAAAACAGGTCATGATTCTAAATGGGCGAATAGCGGCACTTAGTCGCTTCATATCGAGGCTAACAGACCGCTGCTTGCCATTTTTCAATGTTCTGAAGGCCAATAAGAAATTTGAATAGACTCCCGAATGCGAACAGGCGTTCCATAGTATAAAAGAATACCTAGGGAAGCCACCTCTCCTCTCTAAGCCTTTTCCACAAGAAATCCTGCTCCTCTATCTGTCTGTCTCTCAGTTCGCGGTCAGTGCAGCTCTAGTACGGGAGGAGCAAAAGGCACAATGGCCAGTATACTACACGAGCAAGCGCCTGTCGGATGCCGAGATGTGGTATTCAGAAATGGAACGATTAGCCTATGCTCTACTGATCGCGTCCAGAAAGCTGCGACCTTACTTCCACGCCCATACAATCCATGTAATGACTAATTATCCCCTCAGGCAGGTCCTTCAGAAACCAGAAGCCTAGGGTAAACTGCTCAAATGGGCCATGGAATTAAGCCAGTTCGACCTGAAGTATAAGCCCAGGTCGACCATCAAAGGGCAAGCTGTTGCCGACTTCATCTCAGAATTTTCCTATCTCCCAAGCGACCAATAGCCTAGCGAAGTCATCTAGAAAAGTATTTAGAACCTATCGACCTGGAACCTCTACGTCGATGGGTCATCGAACAGAAAAAGAGCTGGTGCGTGTCTTCTCCTTATAAGCCTCGAGAGGGCTCGAATTCATGGTATTCTCCAGTTCGGGTTTAAAGCGACCAACAATGAGGCTGAGTATGAAGCCCTGCTCGCCGGGTTGTGACTTGCCAAAGAAATGAGCGCAATCGCGATTAATGTCTACAGCGACTCCATGCTGGTCGTCAACCAAATTTTAGGGGAATATCAAGCAAATGAAGAAAACATGGTCCGCTATCTGAAAGAAGCTAAGGCCGCCCTTGGGTCGTTCAAACACTTTGAAATCACTTAGATTCCTAGAGATAGCAATTCTATAGCGGATGCCCTAGCAAAGATAGCCTCATTGTTGGATTCAAAAGCTCCAGATAACATTCTTGTTCAGTTCATCGATGCTCCAACTATCAGCTCAACTGAACAGGCCGTAAATGTGACTCAACCGGACTCCTGGATGACTCCCATTTTCCAGTACCTCAAGGATGGGACCTTGCCAAATGACAAGGTCGAGGCAAGGGTCCTGCAAGTAAGATCTGCTCGTTACACACTCATTAGGGACCAGCTGTACAGGAGAGGATTCAGTGCCCCTCTCCTCTGATGTGTAACCAGTGAAGAAGCAGACTACGTCATGAGGGAAATTCACGAAGGGATCAGTGGTAATCACACAGCTGCTCGATCTCTTGCGAACAAGGTTGTTCGTTAGGGGTATTATTGGCCCCGGATCCAAGAAGATACGCACAATTTTGTCAAGAAATGTGACAAGTGTCAACGATTCGCGAAATATTCCGCGAGCCCCGTCTCACGAGTTGATAACGATGTCTAGCCCCTGGCCATTTTCCATGTGGGGGATCGACCTTATCGGTCCCATGCCAGTCGAAAAAGAAGGAGTCAAGTATATCATGGTCGCAGTAGATTATTTCACAAAATGGGTGGAAGTTAAACCGCTAGCCGCGATCACGACCAGAAAGCTGAAAGACTTCGTTTTCAAGAACATAGTATGTCGCTACGGAATTCCTCACACCCTTATTTTGGATAATGGAAAGCAATTCAACAACGAGGAGTTCAAGCGCTTCTGCGACGAGCTGGGCATTCATAAAAAATTTGCCTCAGTCGCTAGACCGCAAGCAAATGGCCAAGTTGAAGCTGTCAACAAGACCATCAAGCACACTCTAAAGGCCAAACTTGGAGCAGCCAAGCGAAATTGGGCCGACGAACTCCCCGAAGTCTTGTGGGCATACAGGACAACTCCAAGAACCTCCATCTCAGAGACGCCCTTTTCGCTAGCTTATGGCTGCGAAGCAATGATTCCTGTGGAGGTGGGAACTGGTTCTCTTCGGAGAGATTTGTACGATGAGGTTGAAAACAAAGAACTTATGAGGGCAAGTCTAGATCTTGTTGAAGAGCACTGCAGCAAGACTTCGCTAAGGATAGCAGCCTACCAGCAACGTGCGAAGAGGTTCTTCGATTCAAAGGTCAAGCGAAGAGACTTCTAGGTCAGAGACCTTGTGCTAAAAGAAGTTCTCCTTGGAACCAGGGAGCCAAGTGCGGGGCACTAGGACCTAATTGGGAAGGTCTGTACCGGGTCGACAAGGTGATCAGACTGGGGACTTACCATCTCAAAAGGTTGAACGGTTCCAAAGTACCCCGAGCTTGGAATGCCGAGCACCTCCGGCCATACTATCAGTAATCCCAAACTCAGCTCTCATTATAAATTAGTTTTTGATTTTGTTAGTTCCCTTTTTGTTGTAAAGTATTATTCTGTTCGCTAGAAACAGTTCACATTTATTCTGTTCACTTGTAACAATTTGCATGTAATATTTGCCTATGTAAAACAAACTGAATTGTAAACTGCACAAATATATGATTAAGCGAACAGAAATTGAAAGCAAAATGTATTTCATGTACAAAAGTTGTTAAGACCCTATTAATTCCTATGGAGTTGGTCTCATCGCATTATGTCTGGTCGGGGGGGGGGGGGGGGGGGGGGGGGGGGGGGGGATTCTTCGAAGCAAGACCCGAACCCTCTGCCTGGTTGGATCCTCGGGCGGCCGCTGCTACTTGATCATCTTCCTTCGCCAAGATCCGCAAGGTCTCTTGCCACCCCTCTAAGAGGTTGGAAATATCCAGATCTGGATTCTTTGGTCGCAGGGTATAAATGGACCCGATCGCCCAGTCGATGGCCTTATCCTCGATCTCCTCTGACTGGATCCGCATTTCTTCAGTCAAGGAAGCAATTTTTCCCCGACTCTCCTGGAGTTTGGCCTCGAGAGCTAGCCTTTCCTTTTCAAAGGCCTCCCTTTCTTGTTCTGCTTGTTGAGCCCGTATGGAGGTCGTCTGGAGCTCCTGGCCCTTCTCTCTGACCTCCTTAGAGAACCTAGTGGTTGTCCTCTGAAGCTTTTTTACTTCCTCCGCACGTCGTTCAAGCTCCACCTTTTGGAAGTCAACTGTCTGCATAGCGGCCTCCTTTTGGTTCAAGTACCTGTTCGCCGCCTCAAATGCTTGCGTTCTTTCTGCTTCGACGGTCTCCAGGTTGTGTTTGAGCTTCGCGACCTCCTCTTTTAGATCATTTGCCCCCTTCGCGACCCCCAGTCGAGCCTTCTCCATGGACATCCTCATCGCAAGCAAAGCCTGCGAGCAAGAAGTGAATTAGAATGAAAATGGCGGACAAACTTTAAGAACAGTTCGTTTACCTTGCTTAGGTGCTGGAACGACGTGGTCATCAGGTCATCGCCCGTATCGGCGAACTCATCATATGACTCCGATAGCCCACACTCAAGCAGAGAGTAGACTATCGGCTGCAGGTATTCGGGCAGGTTCCCCAACGAGTCCAACACTGGTGTGCCCTTCGCCTTGTCGACAGCAATCGTCTCGTTCGCGGGTTCCTTGCCCGACCTCCTTCTTAAGTCCTGTCGCGACCTTAAGGGTTCTTCCTCAGATTCGGTCTCTGACTCGTCGACCTGAATCTGCTTCCTCTTCTTCGACCACTGGGCTAGAGCCTTTCGCCTCGGGCGAGCAGGTGGTGGCTGAGCGACCTATTCTGTCCTGGTCGTTTCTTGCTCAGGATGGGACTGGAAAGGCATGGCTGTTCACACCGATTGTGCTGTTATGGGGCAAGCAACTTCGATCGCCCTTTCTTTCCTCAACCGAGGGAAGATGAACGGTGCTCGCCGGGGCTGTTTGGACTCTTTCGGAGGCATGGTCGCTGCATGCAAGTACATTAGTAACTAAACAAAAATTATTCTACGATTAGAAGGGAATCAGTGTAACTTACCTTCTGGGGACTCCAAAGACGCGTTGTTACTAAAAAAACCATACTTTCGCAAGTTCGCGGTCGTCACGAGCTTCCTCACGTCCTAACTTTCATCGGGAAGGACTCCAAAAGACACGAGCCTGTTCGGGTCGGTGAGCAGGTCTTGGCTGGTCGTCTTATTAACTGCAAAAGAATGTAGGTCGTTATAATAAAGGAAGCGAACAGCCAATGAACCTAGCGAAGAGGAACCTACTTGGTTTCTGAAAGCGACAGTAGCCGTCGTAGCAAAAAAAGAAGAACTTCGTCTCGTAGGCCCCCGCATTGTTGGGATAGCCATGTATCCCTTCGGCGATGGTAGGTCACCGGGACAAGTAATAGGAGTCCTTGTCCTTACTCTTTTTTAGAAAATAGGCGACGCCGAGCTCCACCACCGTTAGCTCGCCCAAGCCACTCTCGCGGCACGCGATGTACATCGCAACGGCGATGACATACGCGTTTGGCATCAACTGCATTGGTGCGATCCCGAAGTGATCCAGGACCGACCTAATGAAAGGGTGGAAAGGAATCATCCCTCCACCCTTGAAGATCTCTTCGGAGATCGTAGCTAGGCCATCGGAAGGATGCTGCGACGACCGGGTGGTGTCGAGGAACACCTCTGCGCAGACGTCGAACTGTCTTTTTATCCTCTCGAACTCTTCTCGGGTGAGAACCGAGAAGACATCAAGGGATGCATCCGTGGGAACGTCCGCGAAGACGAATCGGCTCCTTCCTTGGGTCTGGACGTTGAAGGTTCCATTCCACAATCTGCAACATCGACAGACAGAAGGTCATTTTAGCCATCGCACGTTGCCCTGCACAGTGGCATGGAACAAATTCCCTAAACCCTAACAGTAACTCGAGCCACCATCCACGGCTCGAACCTGACGCCAGCGTTGCGTCTCTGACGGAACACCAGGAGACCCAATGCCATTGCACCCCCAAAATAAAGAAAGAAAAAGACCTCACCTTCTGGGGCACGTGACCGAGGATGGTTCTTGTTTTGGATATCGGAGAGATGCCAATCGAAAAAGAAGAACTTCCAGTTTGCAAAGATTTTTCGCTCGAGGCAAAAGGGATTCTGGTGGCATCATCTGAAAAATTTGGACTTTTATATGGACTACGAACCGGCGTTTACCGCCTCTCGGAATCAAAACGATGTTTTTCTCTCTCTCCGCATTAAATGCGCCCTATGCCACATTTATTGCTGTAAAGAGGGTTTGTCGTTTCGAGTGTGTCGTGCAATTAATGCTCTGTCAAAACAACGCCGGGTTAGCACACAACGCATTTAATGCGCCTGCCAGACGCTTTAACACGTGCAGAGCGCCTGACCGCACAGAAACAGGCTCATTGAATCTCCAACCCTAAGGCACGGTAAGAAACGCCCGATGAATCCAGGTCACTAGGATGGTGATTGTCAGGTCATTTGGGCAAAATATGTGCGAGGTCGTGTTCGCAAAAGGCCTTGTCCCGAGCTTCTTCCATTCAGGTCGAAATTATTAGAACCTCCAATTGCGGCATGACTTAGTTTCCAAGGTTGGATTCTCAAACCTTAAAAACTAGGGGACTTCTGTTATGCCTGGGAAATCAAGGGCTGACGTGGGAAATCACGTGATGAAGTGTGACCTACTCCCGTTAGAACGGTAAGTGCACGTCAGACCTGCAAGACGCCGTGGAGCTCCCACGTGTCGACTCCCTGCTCCAAATCGCGTGAAATCAGCTTGGAAGGAGGGTAATGTGACATAAAGCCGGATTTAGTCCTAACATTCACACCAACCCATGGATTTAATGATAATTACTTGCATTCATCTCGCTATAAGAAGAGGAAGACCCCTTAATTAAGGGGATTCGGCTATTTTTGCACTCTGAACTAACTCTCTCTCTCTCTCTCTCTCTTGTAAACTTTGTATTTATTTTTCCCTAATTATTTGTAAGTCAGTCCGCTGTTGCGACCTGACCCACAATACTAATACAAATTAGTGGACGTAGGACTTGCTACCTTAGCATCCGAACCACTTTGAAAAGCTCTCATTGCATTTATTCTACATTCTATCCATAATCACGTGCGTCTCTTGACCAATCAACGTTACGCACGTGTCGATTAGTTGGTGTTGAAATCACGCATCAACAATAATAATCATGATAATAAGGAAAGAAAATAAGGATGATTTATTCCTTAATAAATATACACTTCTATTCCTGAACATGATTGCTAATTATGATTTTGAACATGTTATATTGTTTCTATATCAATAACATAAATTCTTACTAAGATAGATTCTGTACCGTTACACGACGCAGTTTTCGCGGGCTTCAGCTTACTTTTGTTGGGCTAACTGGATGAGCACATTGACAAGTTAAGTTTGGAAGCTATTCTGATTTTGGAAGCTATCACTACAGCCCCCTGGCTGCAAAACAAAACGAGTCTAGCTATCACTTCAGCTTGTACTAGCGTAACTAGCCTATGTCTATCTCTATCCAAAATTATTTTTTTAATAGTTTTTTAAATATTTATAATTTCTCAATTTTCATCAATCCCACCATATGTCTAATCAGTCATGCCTTTTTCATCAATCCCACCATATGTCTAATCAGTCATGCCTATCTCTACACTTGAAACACAATTGATGGCTCATTTTTCCGTTGAAAATTGAAACAGTTTCATGCAACTCTCCAACTTTCAAATGTCAAATCACATCTTCTCTCTCCCCCAAATTTGAATGACAATCTCTTATATAAACCTCATTTCACTTAAAGTTTTCTCATCTTTACTCTTATTATTCTCAACTCAGTTTACTCTCTTGTCTCTCCTTTCTCATCTCTATTAGTAAATTTATCAAGTGAATACGATTTACATTATTACTTTTATGCAAGGTAATATTAAGAGCTTTAAATCATTTTACGCTTAGCATTCTCAACTGATTTTACTTTATATTTAATCAAGTGAATAAGTGATTTACATTATTATTTTTATGTAGGGTACTAATATAAGATTTTTTAATATAGCACAGCAAAAAGCAAAATCAGAAGCATAAATCAGGTGCTAAAGTTCTTAATTTTTTAAATTATTTTTATTTTAGCAAAATAATATTAAGAGTTCTAAATTATTTATTCTTTGAATATAGATGTCTACTAGGAAGTGTGAATTTGGATTTGAAAAACGTAAGGAAAAAAAAAAAAAAGAATAGAAGAATTAATTCAATCCCAAAAAGATGCACTTAATAAATTTGTTATTAATACAAAACACCAAATGCTAGAAAAATCAAATAAAGATTTAAATGAAAAATCAATTGAAAATTGTGAAGAATTTTTTAAAGTTAACAATTCAAATTCATCAAATACTAGTGAAGAGTATTATGAAAATTTAGAAGAAGAAATTTCATTCGATAAAAATGAAAATATTAATGATAAAGATGAAACAACTATTAAAAATATTTATGATCCGGTACACTGGAATAATTTAGACACAAACTTATATGATTTATTAGTTGAGAAAGGTTCAATTAGACAAGTTTTAGATTTTCCAAGAGATGAAAATTTGAGACGCTTTTCTACAATTCATTACATTCGAAAATTACCAAATGGAGAAAAATATAATAGAAAATGGTTAGTATATTCAAAAGAATTAAATAAAGTATTATGTTTTTGTTGTAAATTATTTAGTTTAAAAGCAAATACAATTCAATTAGCAAATGAAGGGTGTGGAGATTGGAAAAATCTTAGTGCCAAGCTTAAAAGTCACGAAACAAGCAATGAACATGCTATAAATATGAATATTTGGGTTGATGTTGAGATAAGATTGCTTAAAAACAAAACATTTGATAAATATTTATAAGAGAAAATAAATAAAGAGATAGAGCATTTAAGAATGTACTATTAAGAATTATAGCGGTTGTAAAAAATCTTTCAAAAAATAATTGGACATTTCGCAGTACAAATGAGAAGATTTATCAAGAATTTTTGAGTTTAATTGAAATAATTGCTGAGTTTGATCCAATAATGCAAAAACACCTTAGACGTATTCAAAATGGAGAAATTCATACTCATTATCTTGGTCATAATATACAAAATGAGTTGATAAATATTTTAGCATTAGAAATAAGAAATACCATTATTAAAAAAATCAAATAATCAAAATATTTTTCAGTTATACTTGATTGTACCCCAGATATAAGTCATCAAGAACAAATGTCATTTATATTAAGATGTGTAGATATTTCAATAAGTCCAATAAAAATAGAAGAGTACTTTATATATTTTATAAAAGTGGATGATACTTCTGGTCAAGACCTTTTTAATGTTCTTACAAGTATATTAAAAAATCTTGAACTTAATGTAAATAATGTGAGAGGACAAGGATATGATAATGGGTCTAATATGAAAGGTAAACATAAAGGTGTGCAAAAAAGATTATTAGATATAAATTCTAGAGCCTTTTATACACCATGTGGTTGTCATAATCTTAATTTAGTTATTTGTGATATGGCTAATTCATGTGCTAATGCTATTACATTTTTTGAAGTGACACAACGTATATACTCATTATTTTCTTCTTTTACAAAACGATGGAAAATTTTGCAAGATCATATTTCTAATTTGACACTTAAGCCATTATCACAAACACGTTGGAAAAGTCGTGTTGAAAGTATTAAAGCAATAAAATTTCAAGCTCCACAAATAAGAGATGTTTTATATCAATTAGTAGAAACTAGTGAAGATCCTAGACAAAAAATGAAGCTATTTCTTTAGTTACATATGAGATTGAAAATTTTGAATTTCTATTAGGCATGAATATTTGGTATGAAATGTTATTTGCTGTTAATACTGTTAGTAAATATTTACAATCTAAAAATATGGACATTGTTGTTGCAACAGATCAGTTAAAAGGTCTTGTTTCATTTTTTGAAAAATATAAAGAAAATGGGTTTACATTTTCTATGATTTCTACTAAAGAGATTGCAGAGCAAATGAATACAGAACTAAAATTTCATGAAAAACATACAATAAAGAGAAAAAAACAATTTGATGAGAATGAAAACAAAGAGATGACATTGTCTGCTGAAGAATCTTTTAGAATAAATTATTTCACATATTTAGTTGATCATGTCATTTCCTCACTTCAAAGTAGGTTTGAACAATTTGAAATATATAGTAATAATTTTGGTTTCATTTATAATATAGAAAAGTTCAAATTGCTTGATGATGATAGTTTGCAAAAACATTATTTAAATCTTGAAAACTTTTTAAAACATGACATGCTCTTTGATATTAATGGTTTAGATTTATATTCAAAATTAAAAGTTTTAAAAGAAATTATAAACGTGGAAATTAAAACACCACTTGAGATACTAGATTTTATAAAAAAATGTGAATTCTTTTCCAAATGCATGGATAGCTTATAGAATACTGTTAACTATTAATTCCTATTGTTGTAGCTTCGACATAAATAAGTTTTCAAAATTAAAGTTAATAAAATCTTATTTGCATTTATCTATGTCACAAGAAAGATTAGGTAATTTGGCTATATTATCAATTGAAAAAGACTTGGTTTCTAAACTTGAATTTAAAATTTTAATTATTGATTTTGTATCTCAAAAGGTAAGAAAAATAAATTTGAAATAATTTTTTAATATATATTTATATTATTAGAAGGTCCTTAAAGTAACTTTTGCCTAGGGTCACAAATATTCTTGAGACGGTCCTGTTTCTAGACCATGACTCCTACCATGAAACTAATCCAACCCACTATTAAGAAACAAATTTGTAGAAGCGGAATTCGGTTTAAGGAATGTAACTTATATTTTAGGAATTAGTTTGCATTATTATTGACAGTATTGCAAGTGCAAGTAAAATTCAGAAAAGGATGAAGAAAGGTGAAGAGGATAAAAGCAGGAAAAATAAGAAGAAAAAAGATAAAAACTACAAAGAAGAATAGAAGATGTTGGACTTCAGACTTGGCCGATTGATTGCACTCATGAGTTCACTTAGTAGTTAGTACAAACTACAGCCCAAGGGTGGCAGTTAGTAGTAACTGCCTACACAGTTAATTTGTTGGTTTTCCCCATTCATATCACCATCCCCGTGACAAGGGGCTATAAATTATAAGGTTGACCGTAAATATATCAATATTAGCCGGCGGCACCATAATAGTAATGGGTATAGATGGTCCAGTTTTCCAGGAATGTCTGGCTTACAATGGGTGAGCACGGGTAGCGGGTAGAACTGGANCCTTTTATGTGCCGTAGAATTCTCTTGCAAGTTGTCTAATGTGCAGTAGTGGGATTTTGATTAAACTGACTTAGCTTATTAACTGCATAAGCCAAGTCAGGTTTGGACAGTGTTAAATACTGCGATCCACCAATGATACTCTTGTATAATGTGGGTTGATCAAATAACGAATTGTCCTGCTTGCCAAGTTTGACACCAGTCGGCATGAGACTGAGACTAGGCTTTAAATGTGTCATTCCTCCCTTTTGTAATAGCTCTTGAGCATATGTTGATTGAGTGAGTAACAAGCCTAATTCATTTCTCCTTACTTCAAAACCTAGAAAATAGTTAGTAGCCCCCAAAGTCTTTAAAGCAAATTGATTGTTCAAATCTGTTATTGCCTGGGTAATGAGCTGAGGATTGTTCCTTGTAATCAAGATATTATCCACAAATGGTAATAGTGTTTATGTAATGTGTTTATCTAATTACTATAAGAGAAATGGTTTGGATTGTAGTGGTATAGTTTGTGTAATGTATTTTATATTATGTTATAGAGGGGTATTTTCGTCATTTTGATTTCAAATTAATTAACATTCAAGTTACAATTAAACAAAGTTCTGTTATGTCAAGGGATCAAATTGTAAGTATTTATAATGAGTGTCCTGACTGGTAGACTGAAATTATAAGTAAAAAAATGTAATTCCATTTTGAGTAACGTGTTGACTAATAGACTTGAAGGAGTCAACTCATGCAAGCTTCAAAACGAGCAGGTTTTCGTTTGTTGGGTAAAGTTGAAACATTGGGGAATTTTAAAGGTTTATTTGTTTCAAGTTTGAAAATGTCAACACGTGTAAGGTTTTGTGGTCAGAATTTACTTGAATGCCCTTAGTTATGTGGGATATTGTTGGTATAAGATAAGGGTGATTTTGGGATTTTTCGGTTGTTGATCAAAATTAATCAATGTGTATAATTTTTCAAAATTTTATTAATCTAATGTATCGTTCAATTAATTTAATTTATAATTTTCTGTTGAATTTATGGCTAACCAATTCTTAGTGGATTATATGGGCCAAAGGTATAAGATGAAATAGTTGATGAATAAAATAGAATTATAATAATGATGTTTATATACAAATGATCATATAAATAATTAGAACATTAATATATAGTGATTTAATTTCACCTAAATAATGGTTTAATAACATTTTTTTAGTCAAAACATTTTAAAATACAATTTTACTACACTATTAAAGTAATCAAGAAGAATCGAAATCAAGACTTACACCCAAGAGCCCATATTCGATCACTTGAACACCTAGGGGTTTTGATTGTTGCTTATAGTCAATATTATTCATCGTTAATAATTAAGTTGAATTTATTTTTTCACACTTTGATAATTTATTATGTGTCACATCAGAGTATAAGTATAATGCATTCTCAAATAAAATTTTGAGAAAATATAAATAAATTATTGATTCAATTTTGGTATGCTTTTCTGGTTGTCTGTTTATATCTACTATGACGTGAATTTAAGAAAATTGGCTGGTCTTGACTGTTGCTTATTCAGAATTTTAGAAAATTGTTTGATTTTAACTCTTAATTAAAATAAGGGAGATTTTGAAATTACAATTATTTTATTTTACACTTTCAGTTGAGTAGTTGAGTTAGTTGGCTCACGACCATAAAGCTTTTAGCTTTCACATGCTGACTGTTGAAAACTTGCGGGAGGCCTTCTTAGAAGTTACGTGAATTTGGAGGCCCATAATACTTGGACCTCAAGGCCCATAATTATTGTGCAATTTTTTTTTTTATATTTTAATAATCTTTGTTTTTAATTTCTGCATTCTTTTATTAAAGTTGTTAATTACAATAGAACCCTTGAAAGTTTTAAGTTTATTACTCTTTCTTCCTCCATTTGCAGAAGAGTTCGATCAATTAAAATTAACATTATTGAAAGCTTGAAGAAGTCAAAAGTTTTCAGATTCTTTCATCTTCCATTTGTAGAGATGGATTAAATTAATAATAAATTCATTGAGATATGAAAGTTCCTTCAAATGCTCAGATTGGAAGCTTCAAAGTTCAAATTCTTTTTACTTGCTTTCTTCCTCTATTAATTACTGAGGAGGGCTATATGTATATATAACAAATTCTGTCTCCATTTTAAGTATAAGTTATTTTCAACTCCAAACACATACACAGTTACACTCGGAGGAGATGCTGAGCAGCGTGAGATGTTGACATCAATTGCTCAAAATCTAGGAGCTTTAAGCCACAAGATGGACGTGATAACAGAAAAAAAACTTTACTCTTTAACCCAAAAAGTTGATGGAATTGATCATAATTAAGGAGCTCTTAGAATCTTAGTGAGAGAACGATATGCAATCTTACTATATTGCAGCCCACTACAAATGAGGAAGTTAAATCTTTTGACTTTGGTATTGAAGATTTATAATCTCTCGCTTGTATAACTATAGTCCAGTAAACAATGATCCGAAGCTGGTGACAGATGTACGTGTGGCCTTGTTGAAACCTGGTAATTCTCCAGTATTTCTTAAAAGCTGGTAAAAGCTGATCCGAAGATGGAAATGATAAAATTATTATTTTTCTGAACTACGTTTGTGTTAATTGAATAATTAAATCTTATAAAAGAATTTAAGAGAAATTTAAGTCACTAAACAAATAAATTAAGGAAGATTTCTCTGGATTAATTTCTTTCTAACACTCTCATTTTGAGCTAGTGGCCTCGGCCTCTGGGGCTAGGACCCGATGCTAGCCGTTGAAGCCAAAAGCCCATTGTCAACTTCGCCTTCTCATAGAAAAACGTTGAATGAATCTCCAAGTGATTTGAACTGGCAAAATCCTCCTGCAAAACCCTTATAGCCTCAACGCCAACATGGCTCAATATGGCCACTGAGATGATAAAAACGATCAAAACGGTGCTTAATTTTCTGGAATTCATTTTTAAAGAAGCACTAAATTGCTGGAAGTTGAGTTTGTTTATGAGTTTTTTGTACTTGTATATATGTGTTTGATGTAAGGATGAACTTGTTGTGAGGTATTTATAGCCCAAAGAGTTTGAATTTATCTTAGCTCATTAAGTTGAAAAATATTGGCGAGGATTTTCTGGTGGGCTTCTATGGCTTACGTGTTGACTATGGAAGCTTTGAATTAGTCCTGCAGTCAGCAGGCTGAAAGATATGGAGCTTTTTGTTGTTGGGTAATTTGGTGAAATTAAATTTCGGTAGTCTATTGGTAAGATATCTTCCACTTTAATAACCTTAGAGACAAAATGGATTGAGTTAATAGCATGACTTGTGTTTGAATATGTCAACTGACTCATATATGTATTAATAGCCTCAATAAATGCAAATAAATTTTATCAAAACCATTCGAACTTTAAATAATTTTTATGAAAGTGTAGAATTTCACATTATGATCTAGGATAAATTTCCAATTTCATTTAGATAGAAAATCGAGCAAAACCATACAAAATAAACACATAAATTAAAGTCTAACACATAAATTTGCTGGTTCATGTAAGATGTCAACCACTCAGGTAACCGTGATGAATGCAACTGACAAAAAGTCATGCAGTCAATGGTGATGTTGGCAGCTCAGACGGAACATTCAACTTTCCCTGAGCTCATGAAACTTGTTACCAGGAAGGGCTTTAGTGAGGATGTCGGCTATTTGATGTCCTAAAGCCACATACTGAATACTGAACACTTAGTTGTTTTTCAGCAACCAACTCTCTAACATAATGAACATCAATCTTAATGTGTTTCGTCCTGGCATGAAACACGGGATTAGATGACAAAGCCCCAGCACTTGTATTATCATACCAAATTACTAGAGCTTTGTTAATACTAATCCCAAGTTCCTTAAAGAGTTGCTGAAACCATAACAATTCAGTGGTTGCATGACTTAAGGACCTGTACTCGGCTTTGGTTGAGGAAAGAGACACTACCCATTGTTTTCTGGAGCTCTATTGAACCAGGATTCCACCAAGAAAAATAGTGTATCCACTTGTAGATCTTCTATCATCCACATCACTCGCCCAATCCGCATTTGCATAGGCTTCCAATAGGAAATTTTCTTGTCTTTTAAACAGCAAACCATGGCTTAAAGTGCCTTTTATGCACCGTAGAATTCTTTTGCAAACTGTCCAATTTGTAGTAGTGGGATTTTGATTAAACTGACTTAGCTTATTAACTACATAAGCCAAGTCAAGTCTGGACAAGGTTAAGTATTGCGATCCACCAATGATACTCTTGTATAATATGGGTTGGTCAAATAACGCATTATCCTCCTTGCTAAGTTTGACAATAGTGGCCATAGGACTGAGACAAGGCTTTAAATGTGTCATTCCTCCCTTTTGTAATAACTCTTGAGCATATTTTGATTGAGTGACTAACAATCCTGATTCATTTCTCCTTACTTCAAAACCCAGAAAATAGTTAGCAGCCCCTAAAGTCTTTAAAGCAAATTGATTGTTCAAATATGTTATTACCTGAGTAATGAGCTGAGGATTGTTCCCTGTAATCATGATATCATCCACATAAACTAATAAAATAGGATGTGAGAATGTTTAGTGTAAAAGAACAAACTTGCATCAAATGTGGAGTTCTTAAAACCTTAGCTAATTAGAGCCTTCTTGAGCTTGTCAAACCAAGCTCTTGGAGCTTATTTAAGGCCATACAAAGCTTTGTGTAAACGACAAACCTGTTTAGGATTGTTTGAGGGAAGAAAACCTTCAGGTGGTAGCATATAAACTTGTTCGGTGAGGTCCCCATTCAAAAAGGCATTATTTACAATGAGCTATTGAATCTCCCAGTTTTGGTGGACGTCTAGGGCAAACATAATTCTTATGGTGGCAGATTTGACTACAAGAGAAAAGGTGTCAAAATAGTCAAACCTCGGTGTTTGTTGCAACCCTTTAGCCACCAATCTAGCCTTATACTTATGCAAAGAACCATTGCAATTAAGTTTGGCTTTAAAAACTCACTTACTTCCGACTACATTCATGCCATCTTCATATGGAACTAACTCCCAGGTTTTTTTATTCAAAAGAGCTTGGTACTCAACCTACGTAGCATCCTTCCATTTGGGAATGGTTAGAGCTTCAGTAACAGATTTGAGTTCTTTCAAAATATGGTGAGTGGAGAGTAAGGTTGTGGAGGTGGAGGCTAAGGTCTTAGAGCGTGTGAGCATGGGATGAACATTTATGGTAGTAGTTCTAGAGACAGAAACATGTGTTGTTGTAGAATGAGAAGGAGCAGATGGTTAAGGAAGTAGCACCTCTAACTAAATACCAAGAGAGGTGATAGCATGAGGAGGAACTAAACTTTTAGTACAACCATTCTGGGAAGAAGACACTGAAGCAGAACTACAATCATCTTCAGAAGCAACACCGTTATTTGATAAATGAGGAGTGGTATGAGAGAGAGACTATTGGGTAAATGAGGGATCAATTGATCTGGCAGAGGAGGAATCATATGAATTGGTATGAATCTTTATAGTAGAAGAAGAAACATCTGTAACATTAGTAGAATCTGACTTAGGATGATAAGGTAATGACCATCCCTTCAGGTTATGAGCAAAACAAGGCTCAGCAAAGGCAGAAGATAACTCAGCATCGACAAGGGCTGTAAATTGAAAACCAGTCCTGTAAGGGAAGTTTGTCTTATGGAATTTAACTTCTTTTATTACAAAAATTCTGCTAGAACCTGACATACATTTATACCCCTTGTGATTGAGACTATAGACAAGAAAAAGGCATTTTTCTGAATGAAAGGCCAGCTTATGTTTCTGATATGGCTGTAGATATGGGTAACAACTACACCCAAAAACTTTAAGCTCATTGTAGTGAGTGGCTGCTAGAACAAAGTCTCAAATGGTGAAGCAAAATCATGCTGAGGGAAGTCTGTTAAGCAGAAAAAAAGTCATACTAAAAGCTTCTCACCAAAATTTAAGAGGCATTGAAGCATGAGCTAACATGGATAGGCCAAACTCTATGATAAACCTATGTTTATACTCTATTTGGCCATTTTGTTGATGCAAATATGGACATGGATGCCTAAATAGAATTCCACACTGTTATAAGTACTTAGTAAATGGTCTAAACTCTCCTCCCTAATCTGTTTGTAAACACTTGATCTTAGTCCCTAATTGTTTTTCAATAAACAGATGAAATTGAGCAAAAACAGTGAGCGCTTCAGATTTCATTTTTAAGGGATAAACCCAGGCGTATCAACTGAATTCATCAACAAAAATAATGTAATGCTAAAAACCCTCATTGGAGATGACAGAGGCAGGTCCCCACAAATCAGAGTATATAAGTTCCAAAGGAACATTAGCCCTAGAAGTAGATATTGGAAAGGTGGACTGCTGTAATTTCCCAAGTTTACAAGCTTCACAAAAAAACTCTTTATTCTCATCAACAAAAAGTTTTACATTCAATTGTTTAAGTATAGCATGAAGAGTCTTACTATTGGGATGACCCAATCGAGTATGCCAAAGCATAGTAAGCTTAGAAGAGTGCTTATTTATTATACAATTAGACTTATCATCCACTGTAGTATTAAAAGTAGTAGTAGTAGTAGTATTCTGATAGGAATCTTCCAAAGCCGAGAGATTGTGTGTGGATGGCTGTCCCCCAACTGAGCAACCAGGCAGATTGGGAGTATTACTAGGCAAAGTCAGATGATACAGTCTATCTTTCACTATCCCTTGAAGCAATATTCTTTTGCTATATTTATCCTTTATCACATAGTGATCCGAGTGAAATTCAACAATAACATGATTATCTTTTGTAATCTGAGATATACTTAATAGGTTCTTAGCAACATGAGGTACACACAATATATTTTTTAGTTTCAATACTCTATTAGACTTATGAGAGGGCACCAGTAGCATACTTGTATGTGTGACGGCGATGGATTCTCCATTGCCAACTGATAAGAGCTTGAATGTTTATATTTTGTTAGTGATTTAATTGGTTTATTTATGAAAAAATGTGTTTAAAGTGTGGAATTTGGATTATTTCTTTCATAAATACCATTTATGGGATCACGGGTGCATGTTGAGTGTTTTCAGGCTCAAACAGGTTGTTAAAGGGAAAAGAATGATGTCGATAGGATTCACGACGTGTAGGAACAAATGGCACAAGAATTAGGGTCGAAATGAGGGAGTTGTGGTACGTCGAAGATGTTACGAAAAATCTGGAAATTCTTCATTATGAGTATGCCTTGATGTTTCTATCATAACTTGAGCTGTAGGAGTTGGAATTTGACGATTCTGGTGGCGTTGGAAAGCTTAATCAGAGAGCTACCATGTTTGTGTTGATGACTTCATATAATTCTGAATTTTACAGATGCTTTGGACAGAAGGAACGATTACCGCGGTGACCATTCTTACTGCCGCGGCGATGGGTCACAGGTTTGTGTTAATTCATTACCCTAATCTGAATCTGAATGGGTTAAGTTTTCAAATATTTTTCCTAAGCACGACCGAGAACCCCAGGGATATAAAGAGAGTTTTTAAGAAATTAAAGGGGATTTTTGGAAGAGGAAGTCGACTATCAAGTTGGAGATCGGGATCTTGAGAGCTCTCGTTCACCGATTAGAGAAGTTTTTATCTTTTTCTTTCTTGAACTGATGTCATTGAATAGAATGATGGATTTTGTTATTTTTATTATGAAATAATTTTCTTTTCTAAGGCTAAGATGTAGCCCAATTTATGAATATGTGTTGACTTGGATTGTTGTTAATTCTTATTGAGCTTTTAATTCAAAGTTTTATTATTGTGTATAATGCTTTCAATTCTCAAGGGCCCGAGAGTTGAATGATATCATGGGTTAGGTTGAGATCGAGAGATGAAACCTGATTTGTCAGAGGTAATAAAACCATAAATTGAGCGAACGCTAAAGATAGGTGAACGCGATCTGTGAGGCTCCGGTAAATTCCATAGAGCTTAATGATCTCTTAGCTCCTAAATCCAATTTAGAGATATCTTGCGTTGTTGCTTAAGGGTTCATTTGCTAATTGCTCGAGAGAGAGTTAGTGGAATAATAGGGGATTTGGCTTTTAGAATACGCTTGATTAGGTTAACAACAGATGATGATGCATAGGATTAAATTGGTGTGAAATCTATGCCCTAGGTTTAGTCATATTGATTTTTACTTCAAAGTGTTTACAAATTCTGCCTTTATTTAGTACTTAGTTTTTAGTTTATTTACTTTTTCATTAAATTCATTCTTAAACTTCAGTTTAATCAAATAGCAATAGAATATAATAGTTTGGTACTTGGTAGGTAGTTCCCTTGGGATTCAACATTCGTTTACTCGAGTTTTACTACTTGCACGATTTCGTATACTTGCGAATAGCCTATCACCAACCTGCACTTTAGAGCTACCTAAGTAGTTGGACTTTACCATCATGTTTGAAACATCAGAGGTCATATGGTTGGAGGCCCTTAAGTCCATGAACCAAGATTGATAAGGGAAAGTTTGTGAAGTATTACTACTCGAATCAGAAGTAGTCGAGAGTGGGGCCAAGGGTGCAGTGACATTTCCAACAAATTGAAAATTGTAAGGAAACCCAACAAGTTTTTGCTGAGGTTGTTTTGAGTTAGCACTAGTTTTCATATCATGAAACATGCCAAAGCAGTTGACATGAGAGGGATTAAATGAGCCTTATTGTGTAAAGGAGTTGGTATGAAAAGGACTAAAGGAGCCCTGTTGAGTTGCGTCCATAGCTTGAGCAGGTTCTGTAGAAGCTCTTGACCCAATAAATTGAGAGGAACCAAAGATGTTATACGAGATAGAAGGAGTCTAGGAATTGTAATTCTGCACTTGAGAGTTAAAATTATGTACTGGAAAACCTTGAAAATCTTGGTCAAAGCGATGATAACACTATAAGGCAGAGTGACCAAGTTTACTACAGACCTGACATACTAGTCTTGGTCTGTAGTAACCTCTGCCTCGTCCTCGTCCTCTCATCATATTATCACCACCATAGCTAGGGACATTAGGAAAGAATCCTTGATTAAAATTTGCATTGGGAGGTTGTTGGACATACAACATAGCAATGGTAAGTTGTTGAACATAGGATATAGTATTATGGTAGTTTAGTAGATTACTCTGAATCACAGTTCCAGAAGAGATAGGAGTAGAAGAATTCTGACGTGCATATAAATGAGTGTCAGTTGCTCCCTATTTTGAGGCTAGGAGTGCTGAGTTCAAGTGTTCATGAAAATTCAATAATGCACCATTATGTCTCTCCAAAGGCATCTCATGTTGTGAAGCAAAAACTGAGCTTCTTGAAAAGTGGCATTATTGCTATTAACAACGTCGTATTCAGGTCCCAAACCATCCATAATGTATAAGAGCAATTCTTCATCTCCAATTGACACTCCGCTTGCAACCAATTCATCTCCTAGTTCTTTCATTGTTAAAACATATTCATTGATACTTAAACCCTCCTTTTTCATGGTCTGTAACAAGTTCCTCAAGTGTAATGTCCGAGCCTTTGAGAAAGATTGGAAGTGTAACTCTATATTGTTCCAAATCTCATAGGCACTAGTACATTTCGCTACGTGTCTAAACATAGATTCAGAAATTGAGGAAAATAACTAGCTAACAAAACATTAATCTATCTTCTTCCATTCAAAGTACTTAGGGTTTGTTATTTTTATCAATTTCTCACCATCTTCCGATTTTTCAATTTGAAACATAGAGGGACAAGTAATTTCACCTATAATGTAGCCATTGAGCTCATGAGAGATTAAGGCTGGTAGAATTTGAGTGAGCCAATAGTTGTAATTTCTCTCTTCCAACTTCACAGTAAGAGACGGTAGTGACGACTGCACAATTAAGCTAGTCATGTTCATACTTCCAGTTTTCGAAGCAAGATTCACTATTTCATAACTAGTAGTAGGCATTGATGCTTGTCTTCAGCTCTGATACCATGAAGAAGTTTCAACCAGCCAAGAAAAATGGAGAAGAAAAACTATAGAGAAGAAAGAAGAAACTGGACGTAAGAGAATTTTAGCCAACAAAGTTTTTCATTAATTGAATTGAAGAAGAAGCTACCGAGCATTTATATACATTTGCTACAAAACGCACCGTTTTAGATACTAGTTTGTATTTTTACAAAATGAACCCAACTTATTACAATTTAACCCAAGAATAATATAAAGAATAATAATTGAATTTATTTTGTTGAATTTCCATTAAATAATTAAAAATTGGATTGTTTGAATTAGAGTGAAGGTTGATTTGGAGAAAAGAAGAAGAATAACAGCTTTTAATTTTACAAAATATTTTTCATCAATTTTAAATTTTTAGATTAAAAATAAGTAATACACACTCACAACCTTTTTCTTTTTGTAATTTGTATATATACAAATTATATAAATTGTTTAATGAGAATCAGAATGTAAAAGAGTCTGCATGCCACATAATTTGAATAAGGAATTTATATGTTTTACATCATTAAATGGAATTGGAAGAGATTATGTTTAGGTAAGATTGAAAATTATTTTAATTTATAGAATTATTTCATTGGTACCACAAACCCGATAGAGACTAAACATGTTTGGCGATACAATTTTAGGAATTGAAGTTTAAAAAGCACGTGGGAAGATATGTGTGAGCTGAGAAAGTTTTGGTTTTTTTTTTTAAAAAAAAAAATTAAATAAGCGAGCTGTTAATAAGGCTGAAATGTGTCAGTCTCTAATGGGTTTATGATACCAAATCAGCAAGCTGAGTTAGTACTAGGGGTGTTCAAAAGCGGTTAACCGAACCGGTTAACCACTTTTCTAAACCTAATTGGTTTTTCGGTTCGGGAATTTTTTCGAACCAAAACCGAACCGGTTTGGGGGAAAACCGGTTTTTCGGTTAACCGATTTTCCCCTTTTTTATTGGATAAAACTTTTTTTTTTAAATTTTTTCCCAAATTAAAATGTAAACATGAACAGTACATATCCAAATAAAAATTAAACATTCATATATATCCATTGACCATTACTAACAATTTTTTTAGGGATTTAGTTTAAATTATTATTATTTTATTTAATATATAGTTTTTATTTTTATTTTTATTTAATATATAAACCGGTTTTGATTTTTTCCCAAACCGCTAACCGAACCAAAAATTTGGTTTTTTGAATTTCTTGAACCGTAACCGAACCATTTTTCGGTTAATCGGTTTTCCAGTTCGGTTATCGGTTCGATTTTTGTATTTTTTTAAACACCCTCAGTTAGTACCCCTGTTATAGTGTAGATTTTCTCAAATTAGTGATCCACTTCAACTAGTACTACAAGATAGGATAAATAACCCGCAAGTGGTTTTGAGACAACTCTATTTCAATCCATTCCAATAAATTTCTAATTCTGTGAGAACTGCGGCAACGTTGTACTAAAAGAATTTAACGACACTTAACAGAAGCTGTTAATCAAACCGTTGAATAATGAACATTTTTAAAAAACAAACGGAAACTGTTGCAGTGAACGTTGACTGTTGAGCAGTAATTATTTGAAAATTGGAAGCTGAATATAAATCTGGAAATTTGAGCACGAAGTATGAACTGGAAAACACAGGACTGAAAACTGGAAGCTGTAAACATCCTGCTCCCTGTCATGAACTAAAAAACTGGTTCCATAACAAATTCAATTAATTTTCAAGTGGATTGCATTGCATTTCAATTCAATTCAATAAATATTATATTGAAATTCAATCTACTTATATTAACTATTTTCTTGCGGGTACCTTGGCAATGTTCTTCGAATTGGGACTTGGGGAGGTAAATGGTTAAGACTACACCTTCCTGTGAGAGCGGTTGTGCTTCTACGATGAATTTTCATGACTCACCTCTCGTTACTATCTTTACTAATCAAATGATTATAATTTCTCTGCATCATATCTTCTTTTTTTATACATATATAATAATAAAAATTAAGAAATTGTTGAATTCTGATTAACATTTGAGATTTGACATTAGCATTATATAGAATTACTTTTCAATTTAGATAATTATTTCAATAGAACATCTTAATTGCTATGGATTCCATAAATACAATGTAAATACAAAAATACAACATATGGCTTGCATTTGAATATATATTGCATAATCTGATGTTGTAATTTATGCCATTAGCTTTTGCAATTTTTTTTTTTTTTTTTTTTCCTGTTGCAAAATATATTAGCTTCAAATATCTGAATTAAATTTAGTTAAAAAGCTTAAAATATGGTGTGCATTAAAAAGAGTATACGATATATTCTCACCCAAGATTTAGTGAAATAGCAAGTTCCCACCTTGGTTTCATAAATTCCATATTCTTACCTTTAAATTCATAGAAAATCTTTTAGTCAAACGGTCTAAGGGTAAAGTAGTCATTCAGACTATATTAAATCTTAAATAAAAATAAAAATTTAAAAATAACCCTACACATTCCGCATCTCAAAGGGAAGGTGCCGTTGGTGGCTTTGGGTGAGGAATTTTGTCAAACAAGTGGTGGGCGAGTTGGCTGTCAGAAGGTTGAAAATGATTGAGAGTCATCGGCGACCAGGTAATTACACACAACAACAATCAAATATCAACAACAAATCAGTAGGGAACTGCAATCAGTGGAGAAAAGGTCGAAACAATCGACAAGCAGTCACCGGAAAGTTTACCTATGAATATGTGAATTGATCCAAAATTTTCCACGACCCCGAAACAATTGAATAGGTGACAAAGTCAAGAGCTTAACGAATAGTTGTTTCATTAGAACATTGAATTGTAAGAAAAGAAAGAAATTCTTCTTAATTTAATACAGTTATAAACGACATTCATTAGACCATTGAAATTATCTTTCTTGTCGTCTGTTTTGCTTCAGTTTTTAACTTTTTCTACACCAAACTAAAGTTTTCTAAAGTTTTTGTTCAACGCCGCAAACTTTCCATCGGAGAATTCCTTTGACTATATAATTGTAGGAGGCGGCACTGCCGGTTGTCCGTCGGCCGGCACCTTGTCACAGTCCAATCGAGTTCTTGTTCTTGAACGATTTTCAATTCTCTTAAGAATCATGGGTCTCAGCTTCTTCAAGTCGAATTTAGAACTGTAAAATCGAAGCCCTTCCAAAACATTTATCCATAATATGATTTCTTCCTCAAAGCCATCATAATAAATCTAACCTTGTGATCAATACCACTATCCCACTCTCAAATTTACGAGAAAAAATAATTTAAGAAATAAAATGGGAGATGTTAATTCTTTTTTAATAGTGAATTTACATAGAGCAGATGGTGTGCATAACAAGAATCATACTACAGAGGCTTGGAATGCGAAGGTCGCGGAGTTGATTTTTTATCATTATCTTTTAGTTTTACAAAATATTTTTCATCAATTTTAAAATTTTAAATTAAATATAAGTAATCTACAACCACAAACTTTTTATTTTTGTAATTTGTATATATAAAAATTATATTACAGCAAAACTTGTGTGTGAGTGGAATCGTGTGAAAAAAAAAAAAAAAAAAAAAAAAAAATCAACTTATATAAATTGTAAAAGGGTCTGCATGCCACATAATTTGAATAAAGAGTCCATATGTTTTACATTATTAAATGGCATTGGTCCATTGGAAGAGATTATGTTTAGGTAAGGTTGAATATTATTTTAATTTATAGAATTATTTCATTGGTACCACAAAGCCGTCAGAGACTAAACATGTTTAGCGATACCATTTCAAGAATTGAAGTTTAAAAGGCGCATGAGAAGATAGAGTGTGAGCTGAGAAAGTTTTGGTTTTTTAATTTTAAAATATAAAAAAAATTAAATAAGGGAGCTACTAGTAAAGTTGACATGTGTCATGGGTTTATGGCACCAAATTAGCAAGCTGAGTTAGTACCCCTATTGTAGTGTAGATTTTCTCAAATTAGTAATCCACTTCAACGACTGCTATAGGATACGATTAATAACAACAAAGTGGTTTTCTGACAACTCTATTTCAATCCATTCCAAGAAATTTCTAATTCCATGAGAACTGAACCAAAAATATTGTTGTCACCAGGATGTAATTATTTAATTTTTGCTCAAATTACAACTAGAAGAAGGAATATAAGTACAAAAGTTGTTATTATTATAAGGATACAAAACTTTTAAATTGCTTCAAACAACAATCAAATGATGAATGTATAGAACCACTTCGATTTGTGATCAATCCTAGATATTGATATATCCTCGTTTACTTACCTCGTAGGAATAAAACCAGAAAAGTAGTTATTGTTAAGGTGAAAACCTATTAAATTGCTCAGATTGACTATGGAAGAAGGAATACAACCAGAAAGGCTATTATGGTCAAGGAAAAGACGTTTTAAATTGTTCAAATTACCAATGGATTGAGGAATACTGCCAGAAAGGCTATTATGGTGAAGGTAAAGACGTTTTAAATTGTTCAAATTACCAATGGAATAAGGAATAGAACCAACCAGTTGATTTTTGCCAAACGATAGATCTGAAAGAGACTTCAAGTTACCTATCTCCATAGGAATAGAGCCAGAAAGGTTGTTGCTGTGGAGGAACAATACTTTTAAGTTGCTTAAATTACCAATGGAATGAGGAATAGAACCAACCAATTGATTTACGCCAAACTCTAGATCTGAAAGAGACTTCAAGTTACTTACCTCCATAGGAATAGAGCCAAAAAGGTTGTTGCTGTGGAGGTATAATACTTTTAAGTTGCTCAAATTACCAATGGAAGGAGGAATCTGACCAATCAATTGATTTATGCTCAACGCTAGATCTAAAAGAGACTTCAAGTTACCTACCTCCATAGGCATAAAGCCAGAAAGGTTGTTCTCCTCAAGGTACAATACTTTTAAGTTACTCAAATTACCAATGGAAGGAGGAATAGAACCAACCAATTGATTTACGCCAAACTCTAGATCTGAAAGAGACTTCAAGTTACCTACCTCCATAGGAATAGAGCCAGAAAGGTTGTTCACGCCGAGGTACAAGAATTTTAAGTTGGTCAAATTACCAATGGAAGGAGGAATCGAACCAGTCAATTGATTTTTGCTCAATGCTAGATTTGAAAGAGATTGCAAGTTACTTATCTCCATCGGAATAGAGCCAGAAAAGTTGTTCAAGTGGAGGTGCAATACTTTTAAGTTGCTCAAATTACCAATGGAATGAGGAATAAAACCTGTCAATTGATTTCCACTCAACTCTAGATTTGAAAGAGACTTCAAGTTACCTACCTCCATAGGAATAGAGCCAGAGAATTCATTTGAATAAAGATAAAGGATTTCTAGATGTGTTAGGTGGCCAATATGAGGAGGGATAGTACCAAAGAGTTCATTCACGCCTAGATCAAGGAATTGAAGATTGGGAAAAAATGAGAACGAAAGTTCATGAAGTGTACCTCTTAAACTTGTACTAGTCAGATTAATACTTCTGATACTTCCAACATGGTTGCAGGAGATTCCTAACCAAGTACATGGACTTATTGTAGTGAAATTCACTGAAGAAAGAGTCCACGATGTTAGAAGAGAATGGTTATGGTTTTGAAGGTTAGCTTTCCATTTGAGAAGAGCAAGTGCTTCTTTAGTGGAATTAGAAGCAATGTCAAGTGAAGAATTTGGCAAAACAAACAACAAGAGTAGGGAAACAAGTGAAAATACTCTCTTCAAGATTGAGCACTCCATTGTTTTTCTTATTTCTTAATGCATATCATAATTCAGAACTCTGATATATATAGGCAACTCATACAATATATTTTAAGGCTTCAAAAGCCTCCATTGACTTTCACAAGCTAAGTAAATTTGTTTGTTGAGAAAATTTCAGTAATGTTGTCTGTCCTCTGGCATTAGACTTGACCTGAAAGCGTCTGTCTTGGATTCATTTCCGGAAGCTATGTGTGCTTGTATGGACCACTTCAACTTGCCAGTATGATAACCCTTTATGTGGACACTATTTTTGCCTTGTCCTTCCGGTAAGAAAATGAAGTATATGTATTTGACAGTCATCAAGTCAAGGTCTTTGCTTACATGATTAAATTTATCCTCTCGTGTGAGTGGTTGTGCTTCTACCATGAATTTTCATGATCAGTCTCTCATTATCTCAATTCTTTACCATTTTTACTAATCAAATGATTATAATTTGTGAAAATTATACCTCAATTTTTTTTTTTTTTAATTATAAACTAAGAATTAAGAAAGTGTTGAATTCAAATTAAAATAGAACATTACCCTAGTGCGCGACCGGTGTTCGCTGGTACCTCGGAGCCCTCAAGTCCATTATTCGCCACTTGCTTTCCCTTTCTTTGTTGTGCTACAGTGTACGCGGTAAAGGCTTTTGCCCTTTTTTGCACTTTCACGTGACCTGCAGATGTTTTTGGTGGTGGCACCACCTCGTTGGATTTTGGTGGCACGACCCGATCCAATCGGTCTAGCCTTTGACTATCCATTTGGAAAGTATTATTGAACCTCACCAGATAACTCATTATGGCTAGGTTGAGCCGCGAGCTTGAAGGAATATCCGTCATGATACTCTGTTGGACTGGCGGCACTTCGGCAGAAGTGTCTTCCTGTATCTGGGGGATTTCTTCATTGTCATAATTGGTTCGCTCATATTCAAAACCGCGAGCCATTTGCTGATTGGTAGGATCGATTAGTCAGATATTTCTAATGAAGACTGATACTAAATCAGACCCTCCTTCTAGCGTCAAACTGTGGATGCTTGATTTTGACACCGACTACTCACAAGTGCAAAGTGCTAAGCGGACTTAGAAATCACACGTGATAAGGAAATATGAAATGATATAATGAATGAGAAGCGATATTTAAAGTGGTTCGGATGCTCAAAAGCGAATTTTATGTCCACTGCTATTGTATTGATAGATGGGTAAAATCAGGTCACGTGCAACGAGCTGAGTTATAATCTAGAGATAATACAAAAGAGAGAGAGAGAATGTGCAAACTATTTTACACTAAGATTAGCCAATCCCGTAGATGAGAGGGAAGTCCTCTATTTATAGTGGGAAATTTCAAGATAATGATTACAAGTCTACAAGTGGGTAGGTGTCGTGCAAATCTTTCTTTGCGTCCCATTGGTTATTTGCACGAGAAATATCTTCAACTTGCGTAGGGTTTGGACAGGTGGATGATCTATAACCGTTCGCAAGCCTGGCACTCACCTACTACACTAGCAGGAGCCATGCCCCTTGCATTACTGTGTGACGTGATAGCGCCTGAATGGCATAAAACCTTCCTAAGCCCTGATTGGCTCTTGCTGACGAGAGTCTATGTCAGCCCTAACTTTTCAGGCATAACAGCCTCCATCAATTTTCACAAGCTTAGTAAAATTATTTGTTGAGAAAATTTACTTATCCTCTAGCATTATACTTGACTTAAAAGCGTCTGTCTTGCATTCATTTCTTTTTTATGTACCACTTCAACTTGCTAGTGTGATAGCAGCTCTAGTCAGCAAATTAATTGCATAAAAAGTTTTCCGAACTATATAACACATTAATATAATGAATTTTAACATGAATGTCGTGGTACACATTGGTATTCTAGATTTTTTAAATTGCCCAAACGACCTTTATTTTGTATTTGTTGCTTTTGGTGAGAAATTCTAGCCCTTTATGTGGACACCAATTTTGCCTTGTCCTTCGGGTAAGAAAATGAGGTTATTTATTTGACAATTATGAAGTCAAGGTCTTTGCCTTACATGATTAAGTTTATCACCTTGTGTGAGTGGTTATGTTAAGAAATTGTCATTCATTTCTTTTTTACGTACCACTTCAACTTGCCAGTGTGATAGCAGCTCTAGTCAGCAAATTAATTGCATACAAAGTTTTCCAAACTATATAACATATTAATATAATGAATTTTAACATGAATGTCGTGGTACACATTGGTATTCTAGATTTTTTAAATTGCCCAAACAACCTTTATTTTGTATTTGTTGCTTTTGGTGAGAAATTCTAGCCCTTCATGTGGACACCAATTTTGCCTTGTCCTTCGGGTAAGAAAATGAGGTTATTTATTTGACGATTATGAAGTCAAGGTCTTTGCCTTACATGATTAAGTTTATCACATTGTGTGAGTGGTTATGTTAAGAAATTGTCATTTTCAATTCAAAAAGTCATGGTCCATCTTAAATGGTTAAGACTATATCCTCCACTAATTTTGCCTATCCTTCCACTAAGAAAATGAGATTATGTTAATTAAATGCTGATACCGTCTTAAATGGTTAAGACTATATCCACCAATTTTGCCTTGTCCTTCGGGTAAGAAAATGAGGTTATGTATTTGACAATTATGAAGTCAAGGTCTTTGCCTTACATGATTAAAGGGGTGTTTGTCTGAGCTTATGAAAATTAGCTTATAAGCAATAAGTGCTTATAAGCCAATTTTAGCTTATAAGCATTTAAAATTTTAAGCAATTACGTGTTTGGTTAAAGTACTTATAAGTTACTGATAAATAGTTGACGTGTTTGGTAAAATGTGACTTATAAGTACATTTTATTATAAAATGACTAAAAAGGGTACTAAATTAAATAAAAGTACACTATGGAATTTTAAAATTAAACAAGGATAATGTGGTAATATATTTGGTCAAACTAGCTTATAAGCAGAAAAAAAAAGTACCTCCCCCCCAACTTATTTTTTTTTGCTTATAAGCTCAACTTATAAATTCAAAAAAGTTATAAACAAACAGGTCAGCTTAATTTTAGAGCTTATAAGCTAGTTTGACCAGCTTATAAGCTTAGACAAACACCCCCTAAATTTATCACCTTGTGTGAGTGGTTATGTTAAGAAATTGTCATTTTCAGTTCAAAAAGTCCTGGTCCGTCTTAAATGGTTAAGACTATATCCTCCACTAATTTTGCCTATGCTTCCACTAAGAAAATGAGATTATGTTAAT
Organism: Pistacia vera; assembly: GCF_008641045.1. Classification (NCBI taxonomy): domain Eukaryota; kingdom Viridiplantae; phylum Streptophyta; class Magnoliopsida; order Sapindales; family Anacardiaceae; genus Pistacia; species Pistacia vera. The sequence continues at coordinate 320,498 of NW_022195877.1, read as the reverse complement.
TAAATGCTGATACCGTCTTAAATGGTTAAGACCATATCCTTCAGTAAGCAATTCACTTTACTCATATTAAAAAATATTGACTGAGTTTAATCAGATTATTCGGATGTAAGGTCTATTAACGTCTTTAAATACGTTGCAACAAATTTATATTTTAATGAAATGCCTAAAAGGTAACAATATTTTTCTTTTCTGTGCACCAAACTACTTGGACATAAAAAAAAATTAAATCCGTTTCTGTGCCAGCTTTTAAACCCTTTTTTTTTTTTTTTTTTAAAATACGAGGGTTATCCTCACACCCGAAGGTATGAGACTAATCCCTTAACGGGGTGAGGGTTAATGCCCCTGGCCATGAGCTGTTTCCAATGAAATTCAAACCTCTGAAATTACAAGTAAATTGCTAGAGTATCTTCTTCAACTTGGGAGCTTATCTAATTTTTATGCCATTGGCTTTCGAAATTTTTCTTCCGTTGCAAAATATGTGAGCTAGATGCTTGTTAAGGATAATATCTGAATTAATTAAATTAAGGGAGAAAAAAAAAAAATTACATTCTGCTATATATAGTACATGTATTAGTCCTTAATGGAGGTATTAATTTATGGAAAAACAATTACAAAGTCGGGAAATAAATTTAGTATACTAATAAAATATATAATTTATGTATAGCATAGCTTCTTCGTTAAATTACATTAATAAAGAGTTGGTATAATAATAATAATAATAATAATAAATTTCATTAATTGCGATATAAACTTTGTATGTGTGACATTATTATTTTCAAAATGAAGAGTACTCATCTAACTCTAACCATGTCTAAATATTATCTTCAAACTAAAGATTTAAAAATTCATGTAAAATATTGTATGTAGTTAGGAATTGTCTGTAGTTCTCTTTCTTCATATAATTCATTCCTGGCCATGATAATTCATCAATTAGTTGAGAAAATCTACAATACAACAGGGTACACAAATCCGATAGAGACTGGGCATGTTTAGGGATACAATTTTAGGAATTGCAGTCGAAAAAGCACGTGGAAGATAGAGTGTGAGCTGAAAAAGTTTCCGTTTTAAATTTGTAATTAAAAAAAAAAAATTAAATAAGAGAGTTATTAATAAAGTTGACACGTGTCAGTCTCTAACGGGTTTATGGTATCAACTCAACAAGCTAAATTGGTACCCTCGTTGTGGTATAGCTTTTCTCAAATTAGTGATCCATTTCGACGACTACTGTAGGATGAGATAAATAACCACCAAGTGGTTTTGAGACAACTTTATTTCAATCCATTCCTAGAAGTTTCTAATCCCATGAGAACTAGCCCTACAATCGAACCGAACATGAATGAACAGTCCCGTTCGAAACTTGTTCGATAAGTATGAAGGACTGTTCGATTTCGTGTTCGAACTTGAACGAACACATAATAACTGTTCGTGTTCGTTCGATTAACATAATGACTATTCGTGTTCGTTCGATTAAAATTATCATAAATATCATTATTGTCTACATATATATTTTGTATCAACACCTATAAATTCATAGTGGTATAAGAGTTTATTATAATATATGATCAATACAAATGTGTGATTAATTTAGATTTAATTAAACTATTATGGTATTAAATTTGTTATGCTATATATCACTTGATTATACAATATGTTATGTTCATAAATTTGTCATATTATATTTAATTAAGCTATTATATTATTAAATTTGTCATGCTATATATCACTTAATTATACAATATGTTATGTTCATCAATTTACCATACTATATTTAACTAAGCCATTATATTATTAAATTTATTCTACTATACATCATTTGATTATACAATATGTTATGTTCATCAATTTACCATACTATATTTATTATTTATTAATTGAAATGCTATCTTATAATATTTAATTATTGATTACATTTGAAAAAATATGAAACTATTATGTTATTGGATTTACTATATTATATATCACTTGATTATATAATCTATTATGTTATTAAATTTGTCATGCTATGTATCATAATAATTTATTACTTTTTAATTAAAATGCAATATACTTATATATTTAATTATTGATGACATTTGGAAAAAAAAAATCCAAACATATTATATATATAAGAAAAACAAAAGTATCATAATATTTTATTATTGATTGCCATTAAAAAAAAATTCATCTAAACTAAACCAAACATAATATAAAAATGAAAAAAAAATAAAAAAAAATATATATAAATTATAATAATGCATACCATGTTTTTCAAACATAAACGAACGAACAATCGAACAGATTGTTCGTGAACGAATGGATCAGTAAAACGTATAATGTTCGTGAACATAATAGAACGAACAGCCTATGTTCGAATCGATCAAACATAATATCGAACGAATATCAAACTGTTTGCAAACATCTGTTCGCGAACAATGTCGAACAGTTATCGAACAAACATCAAGTTGTTCGTAAACTGTTCGGTTCGTTTGCAACCTAATGAGAACTGAACCAAAAAGATTGTTGTCACTAAGATGCAATTATTTAATATTGCTCACATTACAACTAGAAGAATGAGAACCAGAGGATTTATTTGAAAAAAGATAAAGGAGTTCTAGATGTGTTAGGTGACCAATTTGAGGAGGGATAGTACCAAAGAGTTCATTCACGCTTAGATCAAGATATTCGAAATTTGGAAAGAATGAGAACGACAGTTTATGAAGTGTACATGTTAAACGTGTACTAGTTAAATTAATACTCTTGATACTTCTAGCATGGTTGTAGGAGATTCCAAACTAGGGACATGAACTTATTTTAGTGGAATTCATTGAAGAAAGAGTCCACGATGTCAAAAAAGAATGGTTATGGTTTTGAAGGCTGGCTTTCCATTTGAGAAAAGCAAGTGCTTTTTAGTAGAATCAAAAGTAATATCAAGTGAAGAATTTGACAAAATACACAACAAAAGCTAGAAAATAAGTGAAAATACTCTCTGCGAGATTGAGCAAACCATTGTTTTTCTTGTTTCTTAATGCATATCATAATTTGGAACTCTGATATATATATAGGCAACTCATACAATATACTTTAAGGCTTCAAAAGACTCCAACAATTTTCACGAGCTTAGTAAATTTGTTTCTTGAGGAAATTTTGCTAATGTTGCTTGTTTTAGCAAGTGATCAGATATACGTAACTGAAAAATCAGATTCAAAAACATAAACCGATCAATTGCTTAATCCTAAAATCTGGGTATAGATTATAATGTTTACATGTTTATAAAAATTTGTATTAAAAACAATATAACAGTGAATCCATACAGGACTAAATTTACTTACGTACGTTTGGAGACTCCTTCAAATGTCTCTGATTTGATTTCGCTTTTCGATTCAAAGTAGAATTGCACGAATGTTGATCCACACGAAGATAATCTAGAGAACTGATAAGTGTTTTGCTAGAACAGGTGAAGGCTTCAAGAATCAAATAAAATCAAAGAATAAAAAATTCTTTGATTTTCTCTATGGAAACGTGAGAGGGAGAGTGAAGGAGACTAGGGTTTTTTTTTTTTTTTTTTTTTTTTTTAATCAATGAATAAAAATTGTGTGTTATGTTTTAATTAAGTTTCACTCATATAGTGTAACTTAATTTAAACCCTAATCCCAATAGGAATAGCCATGGATTCTCAAGTTAATCCATCATTTCAACCAAACACATCATTTATGGTATTTTAATTTATTTAAATATAATCTCACTGATTTTAATTTTAATATTAAAATTAAATACAGACAACAACTTCAGCAAATTTAATTGCACTGTGAGATTACCAAAATACTATTTCGTCCTAAACGACGAAAATACCCCATTCGCAAACTGATTCTTAAATTATCTTCTAAGTGTGTGACCCGTAGGCTCCGGGTGAGCTGATAAGGGTGAGTTGTTCCGGGTACCCTGCATTTTTCGAGGAATCGGAATCGAAACCGCACAGTGCAGGGTTCCCAAAAAAAAAAAAAAAAAAAAAAATAGGAACCGGAACTTGTCGGTTCCGATTCTTAAATTCAAGGAACCAGAACCTGAAATGCAGGTTCCGATTAGTTGCCAGGGTATCCTATACAAAATCAATTATCCCCAGTTAGTTTAAAAATGACAAAAATACGTTTAAAGTTTACAAATACACCGCTAACAAATTAAGAAAACCTACACTTAGTAGTTTTCAACTTTTTGTTATTCATTCATTTATGTCCAATGTGACTCATAAATCCTCTAATCTCTAGACAACACTTGAATTCAATCAATTTATTACAATTCACATAAAATTTCTCAATCAAAACCAAAACACAAACACTTGTTGAAATAAGAAAAAGAAGAATGAGAGAACAACTAAAAAAAATAAAGAAGTAGCAGATTTAACACTATCTCAAAATGGTCAACTTCAAAATAACCAAGAAATATTCCAAGCAGGTTCCAAGCCGGATACCCACTTCAGGTTCTTTTCCCAGGTTCCGGTTCTAGTTCCTCCACATGTAGGAACTAGAATCGAAACCACACAGTGTCGGTTCCAATAAAATGGAACTAGAACCTACCCGCACAATGCCAGTTTCGGGTAGGTTCCGGTTTCGGTTCTACCCGTAAGTTCCAGTTCTACCCCTTACCCGTGCTCACCCCTATGAGCTGAGAAAGTTTTGGTTTTTAATTTTAAAATTAAAAAAAAAAAAGATTAAATAAGAGAGCTATTAATAAGGTTGACATGTGTCAGTCTCTAATGGGTTTATAATACCAAATCAAGAAGCTGAGTTAGTACCCCTGTTATAGTGTAGGTTTTCTCAAATTAGTGAATAGTGATCCACTTCAACTAGTACTATAAGATAGGATAAATAACCTGCAAGTGGTTTTGAGACAACTCTATTTCAATCCATCCCAATAAATTTCTAATTCCATGAGAACTGAACTAAAAAGATTGTTATCACTAAGATGCAATTATTTAATATTGCTTAAATTACAACTAGAAGGAGGAATATATGTACAAAAGCTGTTATTATAAGGATACAACACTTTTAAATTGCTTAAAACAACCCTGAAAAGAAGAATATATAGAACCAATTTGATTTTTGATCAATCCTAGATATGAGATAAACTTTCGTTTACTTATCTTGTAGGAATAAAACAAGAAAGATAGTATTACTGAGGTACAAACCTATTAAATTCCTTAAATTAGCAATGGAAGAAGGAATAGGGCCAAAAAGGTTATTATTGTTAAGAAATGGATACTCTAAATTGCTCAAATTACCAACGGAAGAAGGAATAAAACTAGGCTGCTTAACGATATATTGAGAAGAGACTTCAAGTTACCTATCTCCATAGGAATAGAGCCAAAAAGGTTGTTCCTGTGGAGGTACAAAAAATTTAAGTTGGTCAAATTACCAATAGAAGGAGGAATAAAACCTGTCAATTGATTTATGCTTAACGTTAGATTTGAAAGAGACTCCAAGTTACCTATCTCCATAGGAACAGAGCCAGAAAGGTTGTTGTTGTGGAGGTACAATGATTTTAAGTTGCTCAAATTACAAATGGAATGAGGAATAAAACCTGTTAATTGATTTGTGCTCAACCCTAAATTGGAAAGAGACATTAAGTTACCTATTTTCATACAAATAAAGCCAAAAATGTTGTTGTTGTGAAGGTACAATAATTTTATGTTGCTCAAATTACCAATGGAATGAGGAATAGAGTCAGTCAATTGATTTATGCTTAATGTGAGATCTGAAAGAAACTTCAGGTTACCTATCTCCATAAGAATAGAGCTAGAAAGTTGTTCTCGTCGAGGTACAATACTTTAAGTTGCTCAAATTACCAATGAAAGGAAGAAAAAAGCCACTCAATTAATTTCTACTCAACGCTAGATTCGAAAGAGACTTCAAGTTACCTATCTCCATAGGAACAGAGCCAGAAAGGTTGTTCTTGTCGAGATACAATACTTTAAGTTGCTCAAATTACCAAGGGAAGGCAGTATAAAGCCAATCAATTAATTTCTGTTCAACTCTAGATTCGAAAGAGACTTCAAGCTACCTATCTTCATAGGAATAGAGGCAAAATGGTTGTTGTTGCCAAAGTACAATGCTTCTAAGTTGCTTAAATTTTCGATCAAATAAGGAATCGAACCAGTCAATTGATTTATGCTCAACGCTAGATCTGAAAGAGACTCCAAGTTACCTATCTTCATCGGAATAGAGCCAGAAAGGTTGTTCCTGTGGAGGTACAATTCTTTTAAGTTGCTCAAATTATCAATGGAAGGAGGAATAAAACCTGTCAATTGATTTGTGCTCAACTTTAGGTTCAAAAGAGACTTCAAGTTACCAATCTCCATAGGAATACAGCCAGAGAATTGATTTAAATAAAGATAAAGGATTTCTAGATGTGTTAGGTGGCCAATTTGAGGAGGGATAGTACCAAAGAGTTCATTCACGCTTAGATCAAGGTATTGAAGATTGGGAAAGAAAGAGAACGACAGTTCATGAAGTGTACCTGTCAAACCTATACTAGTTAGATTAATACTCCTCATACTTTCAGCATGGTTGCATGAGATTCCTAACCAAGTATGTAGTGGAATTCAATGAAGAAAGAGTTCACGTTGTCAGAAGAGAATGGTAATGGTTGTGAAGGCTAGCTTTCCATTTGAGAAGAGCAAGTGCTTCTTCAGTAGAATCAGAAGCAACATCAAGTGAAGAATTTGACAAAACATACAACAAGAGCAGGGAAACAAGTGAAAATACTCTCTTCAAGATTGAACACTCCATTATTTTTCTTATTTCTTAATGAATATCATAATTAAGAACTCTGATATATATAAGCAACTCATACAGTATACTTTAAGGCACAAGCTTAGTAAATTTGTTTATTGAGAAAATTTCGCTTATGTTGTTTGTCCTGTGGCATTAGACTTGAATTGAAAGCGTCTGTCTTGGATTCATTTCTGGAAATTATATGTGCTTGTATGGACCACTTTAACTTGCCAGTATGATAGCCCTTTATGTGGACAGTAATTTTGCCTTGTCGTTCCAATAAGAAATGAGGTATATGTATTTGACAGTCATCAAGTCAAGGTCTTTGCCTTACATGATTAAGTTTATCCTCCTGGGTGAGTGTTGTGCTTTGTTGGAAATTGGAAGCCAAACAAATCAAGTCTCCGGCTTCCAATTTCATAAAGATGAACACATGCATGAGAAAAAATAAATTTCATTCATAAAAAACTCATACATGTGTCCATCTTTATGAAATTGGAAGCTTGAGACTTGATTTGTTTGGTTTCCAATTTCCAACACATGGTATCAAAGCGGAGTTTTCTTAAGGGATTTGTGGGAATGTTTGTTGTTTAGATTTGTGAGGATACACTAGAGAGTAAGAAAGGGTAGAAGAAAGCTTAAATTGTGTAATGGCTTCATCAACTTCTTCATTGCCACCACATTGAGGTAGTGAAAATGAAAGGTTTTTTACAAGCTGCAGATTTGTGGGATGTCACCGATACAGGTGGAGATTGTATGAAGTTCATGTTGAAATAAAAGTTTTTCTTTCTTCAGTTCACAAGTGTTCATTTTTCAAGTCTAGATTTTATTTTTCACTCCTTCGATTTCTCACATGCTTGATGCTTCTACCATGAATTTTCATGACTCAGCTCTTATTATCTCAATTCTTTACTATCTTTACTAATCAAATGATTCTAATTTCTGAATATCATATCTCAAATTTTATTTTTTTATTATAAAATAAGAATTAAGAAAGTGTTGAAATCAAATTAACAGTTTGAGATTTAAAATAGAACGTCACCCCGCTTTGCCAATCAGCTGGTTACCTTCTTTTTTGGTTCTGGAAATATTTTGATAAAACAAAAATACAAGAGAGATTGCATTTGAATATGTATTATATTGAAAATCAGCTTTCACTCATCTGCTATTGTGTAGAGCACAATTTGGTAGTGTAATCCAATTCAATTAATTTTCAAGTTGATTGCATTTCATTTCAATTCAATTCAATAAATATTATATTTAAAAAAAAAAAAAAAAAAAATTGACCAGCATAATATTTCTATGCGGTTTTTTAAAATATTTATTATTTTTTGAAATCCATTTTCTGTTTGTGAGAATCCTAGGATCGATTGCAGAAAAAATCCAGAAAGTTATAACACTTTCCCAAGAAACAAACAGAGAAACTTGAGAGAAAACAAAAATTTCCAGAACTAAATTTATATTAACTTCTGCTGCTGCTACAGACTGATTCTTGAATTGTTTTTGTACTGAAAAATGAGTCCATGTTGGCAATCCGTGTGACCCTTCAGATTAACAAACACAAATGACAGCATTTCAGCCGTTCATCTCTTCTCCAGCTTGATGAACTTCAGCTGAAACAAAAACGAAAACCTAGCAACTTTGATCTGAAACAGCAGCGTTCTACTAAATTGTTACTCAAACCGTTGAACAGTGAACACTTTTGAAAAACAAACGGAAACTGTTGCAGAGAGCCGTTGAGCAGTGATTATTTGATAATTTGGCATTATATATATATATAATGCCAAATTATAAAAAGAGTAATTACAAAAATGGGGGTGCAAAATTTAGTATTACAATATGTATATCACAGCTTCTTTGTGAACATTACCTCTATTAATAATTTATATAATAAATGATATAACTATATGAAATAAATTATCACATTACAAAAATGGGATGCACAAACTTTGTTTAACATTATTTTCCCAAAATCAACACTCATCTAATTCTACATATCATACGCCAATATGGCCACTGAGATGACAAAAACAATCAAAAGGATAATTAATTTTCAGGAATTCATTTTTAAAGAAGCACTAAATTTAAAAACAACCCTCCCCAGTCGGTCCACATCTCAAAGGGAAAAATGGCTTTGAGTGACGAATTTTGTCAAACAAGAGATGGACGAGTTGGCTGTGGGAAGGTTTAAGAAGAGGCAGAGTCATGGGCGACCAGGTAATTACACACAAACAGAAAATCAGTAGGGAGCTGTAATCACCGACTAATCAGTGGAGAAAAGGGCGAAACAATCGACGAGCAGTCACCGGAAAGTTTACCTATGACTATGGGAATTGAACAAAAATTCTCCACGACCCTGAAACAATTGAATAGGTGACAAAGTCAGGAGCTTAGCGAATAGCTGTTTCATTAGAACATTGAATTGTAAGAAAAGAAAGAAATTCCACTTAATTAAATACAGTTATAAACGACATTCATTAGGACATATAAATTATCTTTTCTTGTCGCCTGTTTTGCTTCAGTTTTTCTTGGTAACCAAATAGAAACCAATCATTTTTGTTGAATTTCTACACCAGACCGAAGTTTTCTAAAGTTTTTGTTCAACGCCGCAAACTTTCCATCGGAGAATTCCTATGACTATATAATTATAGGAGGCGGCACTGCCGGTTGTCCGTCGACCGCCACCTTGTCACAGTCCTATCGAGTTCTTGTTCTTGAACGATTTTCAGTTCTCTTAAGAATCACGGGTCTCAGCTTCTTCAAGTCGAATTTACAACTGTAAAAACGAAGCCCAACCAACTCTCCCAAAACGTTTATCCATAAAATGATTTCTTCCTCAAAGCCATCATAATAAATCTAACCTTGTGATCAATACCACTATCCTACTCTCAAATTTACGATAAGAAAAAATAATTTAAGAAATAAAATGGGAGATGTTAATTCTTTTTTAATAGAGAATTTACATAGAGCAGATGGGTGGTGGTGGCGGCAGGTGGTCGTGGCAGACTGGCAGTTGCAATGGCTGGGTGGTTGGAGATAGAGATTATTGAAAGTTTGAAGAAGGGGGTGTTAATAATTCTACTAATTTGGGAGTAATTACTAAGGCTGGAAAACTGGAATTTATGAAACAAGGGTGGGAACTGTCTATTTCACTAAACCTTGGGTGGGAACATGTCGTTTACTCAAAAATAAATAAAAGGTAGCGAATCATGGCTTATTGTATTTGCATATGTCAACGTGATAACCTTTCCTCAATAAATGCAAATTAATATTATATTTAAATAATTTCTTAGAATTTTTGCAATATGATCTATGATCAATGCCCAATTTAATTTAGGTAGAAAATTGACCAAAACTATACAAAATAAACCCATAAAATTTAGTATAATAGATAGGGTTTTTTTCTTTTTCTTTTTCTTTAAGAAAAATAAGAAAGTATTTATTGATTTAGTTTAAATATATAATTTTTAGAAAAATCTGTTAATTGAACTCATTTTGTTGACTTTCTAATAAAAGGTAAAAATTGATTTGTTTGAATTAGATGAAGGTTGATTTTTTTATCATTATCTTTTAATTTTACTAAATATTTTTCATCAATTTTAAAATTTTAAATTAAATATAAGTAAGCTACACCCACAAACTTTTTATTTTTGTAATTTGTATATATACAAATTATATTATATTAAAATTTGTGTGTGAATGGAATCGAGTGAATATAAAAAATCAACTTATACAAATTGTAAAAGGGTCCGCAAGCCACATAATTTGAATAAAGAGTTCATATGTTTTACATTATTAAATGGAATTGGAAGAGATTATGTTTAGGCAAGGTTGAATATTATTTTAATTTATAAAATTACCATTTTATGTGCGATGAAGTAAAACCATGAATATTAAGTTAAATGATATCAATTATTAGGAATTATTCTATAATATAATTATACTTAAAGTACATAAAATTATTTTGAATTATTTTTTAGTCATATTTAAAAATTTACAAAAAAAGTTTCAATAAAGTCAACTATGTAACAAATATAATACTAAATACATTTTTTGAACAATATCAAATAGATATTACTATAAAGATAATAATTTTTTTTTAATCTAATAATTATGTTACTATACTCAACTATGTTAAATATGAAATAAAATATATATTAAATTGAAAAATTAAGAATGAGAAATTATATTAAATAGCACTATTTTGAGGTTTGAGTTGAGACCTAACACTCTTTGGAAAGTCTCTCACAATATGGCACAATTCCATTTTACGAACGGAAATGCCTCTTTTGACTCTTTCTTCAACCTTAAATTAAAACTCATCCTTAAACCCTTAAAACCCATCTAACTCATTCCATGACTACAATTTCTACTGAATCGAAGGATATTTATGCAGTGGGTGGTTAATATTGGTTGTTTGGATTAATTTTTAGATGGGGATGTTGAAAATTGAAGGATTTTGATGTTTTTGACTATAGGGGGGGGTATCAAACACTTTTGTAGCTGATAAAGAAGTAGGTCCTTTAAATTGCTCAAATTACCGATGGAAGAAGGAATAAAACCATCCAATTGATTGACTTTAATCGATAGATTGAAAAGAGACTTCAAGTTACCTATCTCCATAGGAATAGAGCCAACACCGACAAGGTTGTTATGGCCGAGGTACAATAATTTTAAGTTGCTGAAATTGCCAATCGAATGAGGAATTGAACCAATCAATCGATTTATGCTCAACTCTAGATCAGAAAGAGACTTCAAGTTACCTATCTCCATTGGAATAAAGCCAGAAAGGTTGTTCTTGAAGAGGTACAATACTTTTAAGTTGCTCAATTACCAATGGAAGGAGTAATAGAACCAATCAATTGATTTGTGCCAAACTCTAGATCTGAAATAGACTTCAAGTTACCTATCTCCATAGGAATAGAGCCAAAAAGGTAGTTCTTGAAGAAGTACAATACTTTTAAGTTGCTCAAATTACCAATGGAATGAGGAATCTAACCAATCAATTGATTTGTGTTCAACTCTAGATCTAAAAGAGACTTCAAGTTACCTAAATCCATAGGAATAGAGTCAGAAAGGTTGTTCCCGTGGAGGTACAATAATTCTAAGTTTCTCAAATTACCAATGGAAGGAGGAATAAAACCAGTCAATTGATTCATGCTCAATGCTAGATCTGAAAGAGACTCCAAGTTACCTATCTCCATCGAAATAGAGCTAGAAAGGTTGTTCTTGTCGAGGTATAATACTTTTAAGTTGCCCAAATTACCAATGGAAGGAGGAATAGAACCAACCAATTGATTTGCGCCAAACGCTAGATCTAAAATAGACTTCAAGGTACCTATCTCCATAAGAATATAGCCAAGAAGGTTGTTCTCGAAGAGGTACAATACTTTTAAGTTGCTCAAATTACCAATGGAAGGAGGAATAAAACCAACCAATTGATTTGTGCCAAACTCTAGATCTGAATTCACTCGATCTGATACGCACAATCTTGAGAACACAAATTGATTAACAAATGCAATTGATTCAAAAGAAAACACAAATTGACGGCATTTCAACCGTTGATCTCTTCTCTAGCTTGATGAACTTGTCTTCAGTTGAAACAAAAGCGAAAACCCAGCAACTTGATCGAAAACGGAAGCGTTCTACTAAAAGAATTTAACGCCACTTAACAGAAGCTGTTAATCAAACCGTTAAAAAGTAAACATTTTTGAAAAACTGCCATTTTTCAAAAAAATTTAAAATAACGGTCACATTTCCTGAGGCGACAAAAACAATCAAAAGGATCCTTAATTTTCTGGAATTCATTTTTAAGCTTATCTTGGCTTATTAATTTGAATTGAGTTGAAGCTTTGATCTCAGTTGGATGCACTAAATTGGTGGAGTTTGGACTTATCTTGGCTTATTTATTTGAAGAATATCAGTGAGTGTTTTCTGGTGGGACATCCGACCCATTGCTTACGTGTTGACTAGGGAGCCTTGAATTAGTCGTACAGGCTGAAAAACTAATTTGGAGTCACCAAGATCAAATACACTACATCAAAGTTATTATTACAAGGATACAAAACTTTTAAATTGCTTAAAACAACAATGAAACCATGAATACGTAGAACCCACTTCGATTTCTGATCATTTCTAGATACGAGATAGACTTTCTTTACTTATCTCGTAGGAATAAAACCCGGAAAGTAGTTACTGGTGAGGTACAACTCTACTAAATTGGTCAAACTAGCGATGGAAGAAGGAAGAGAACTACAAAGGTTATTATGGCTAAGGTATAGATACTTTAAATTGCTCAAATTACCAATGGAAGAAGGAATAGAACCAATTAATTGATTTATGCTTAACGATAGATTGAGAAGAGACTTCAAGTTACTTATCTCCATAGGAATAGAGCCAAAAAGGTTGTTATCTTTGAGGTACAAAAAAATTAAGTTGGTCAAATTACCAATGGAAGGAGGAATAAAATCAATCAATTGATTTGCGCTCAACGCTAAATTGGAAAGAGATTTCAAGTTACCTATCTCCATTAAGACAGAGCCAAAAATGCTATTGTTGTGGAGGTATAATAATTTTATGTTGCTCAAATTACCAATGGAAAGAAGAATAGAGCCTGTCAATTGATTTATGCTGAATGCTAGATCTGAAATAGACTTCAAGTTACCTATCTCCATAGGAATAGAGCTAGAAAGGTTGTTCTCATCGAGGTACAATATTTTTAAGTTGCTCAAATTACCAATCGAATGAGGAATAGAACCAACCAATTGATTCATGTTCAACTCTAGATCTGAAAGAGACTTAAAGTTACCCACCTCTATAGGAATAAAGCCAGAAAGGTTGTTGCTGTGGAGGTACAATACTTTTAAGTTGGTCAAATTACCAATGAAAGGAGGAATAGAACCAACTAATTGATTTATGCTCAACGCTAGATCTGAAAGAGAATTCAAATTACCTACCTCCATAGGAATAAAGCCAGAAAGGTTGTTGTGGGAGAGGTACAATATTTTTAAGTTGCTCAGATTACCAATGGAAGGAGAAATAAAACCTGTCAGTTGATTTCTACTCAACTCTAGATCTGAAAGAGACTTCAACTTACCAATCTCTATAGGAATAGAGCTAGAGAAATCATTTGAATAAAGATAAAGGATTTCTAGATGTGTTAGGTGGCCAATACAAGGAGGGATAGTACCAAAGAGTTCATCGATGCCTAGATCAAGGATTTGAAGATTGGGAAAGAAAGAGAGCGAAAGTTCATGAAGTGCACCTGTTAAGCCTGTACTAGTCAAATTAATACTTATGATACTTCCAGCATGGTTGCAGGAGATTCCTAACCAAGTACATAGACTTATTGTAGTGGAATTCACCGAAGAAACAGTCCACGATGTTAGAAGAGAATGGTTATGGTTTTGAAGGCTTGCTTTCCATTTGAGAAGAGCAAGTGCTTGTTCACTGGAATTAGAAGCAATATCAATTAAGTGAAGAATTTGGCAAAACAAACAACAAGAGTAGGGAAAATGGTGAAAATACTCTCTTCAAGATTGAGCATATCATAATTCATAACTCTAATATATATAGGCAACTCGGACAATATACTTTAAGGCTTCAAAAGTCTCCATCGACTTTCACAAGCTCAGTAAATTTGTTTGTTGAGAAAATTTCGCTAATGTTGTCTATCCTTTGGCAGTAGACTTGACTTGAAAGCGTCTGTCTTGCATTCATTTCTAAAAATTATATGTGCTTGTATGGACCACTTCAACTTGCCAATATGATAGCCCTTAATGTGACACTAGTTTTGCCTTGTTCTTCTAGTAAGAAAATGCAGTATATGTATTTGACAGTCATCAAGTCAAGGTCTTTGCTTACATGATTAAATTTATCCTCTTGTGTGAGTGGTTGTGCTTCTACCACGAATTTTCATGATCAGGCTCTCGTTATCTCAATTCTTTACCATTTTTACTAATCAAATGATTATAATTTCTGAACATTATACCTCAATTTTTTTATTATAAAATAAGAATTAAGAAAGTGTTGAATTCAGATTAAAATAGAACATCACCCCGCTTTGCCAACCAGCTGGTTATTACCTGAACGAAATAGAGAAGCAACAGGAACAAAATAATAATAGTAAAACAAAACAAACAGTAAACAAAGAAATTATACGCGTGATTTACCCTGGTTCACCCAATGTGGGCTACGTCCAGCTGAGTCAATAGTATTGAAATATGCCTCACCTCTCTCGTTTACAATGAATAAATTGCTCTCCCACACATAACAAGAGAAAAGTATGTTTATATACTAGGTTTAAGAGATTAAACCTAGTTTTACAAGAATTCCTATTCCTAAGCCCAACCCAAAAAGGAATTAATAACTTAAAAGGAATCCTACAGCGGGACCCCCGAGTACGTCTCCGTTACCCATTAATGCTGAAGTAGTCGACAACTCCAACATTACCTTCCTTTTTGGTTCCGAAAATATTTTGATAAAGACAACAATACTAGAAAGATTGCATTTGAATATATATTATATTGAAATTCAGCTTTCACTCGATCTGATACGCACAATCTTGAGAACACAAATTGATTAACAAATGCAATTGATTCAAAAGAAAACACAAATTGACGGCATTTCAACCGTTGATCTCTTCTCTAGCTTGATGAACTTGTCTTCAGTTGAAACAAAAGCGAAAACCCAGCAACTTTGATCGAAAACGGAAGCGTTCTACTAAAAGAATTTAACGCCACTTAACAGAAGCTGTTAATCAAACCGTTAAACAGTAAACATTTTTGAAAAACTGCCATTTTTCAAAAAAATTTAAAATAACGGTCACATTTCCTGAGGCGACAAAAACAATCAAAAGGATCCTTAATTTTCTGGAATTCATTTTTAAAGCTTATCTTGGCTTATTAATTTGAATTGAGTTGAAGCTTTGATCTCAGTTGGATGCACTAAATTGGTGGAGTTTGGACTTATCTTGGCTTATTTATTTGAAGAATATCAGTGAGTGTTTTCTGGTGGACATCCGACCCATTGCTTACGTGTTGACTAGGGAGCCTTGAATTAGTCGTACAGGCTGAAAAACTAATTTGGAGTCCACCAAGATCAAATTACACTACTTATAATTTATAAAATTACCATTTTATGTGCGATGAAGTAAAACAATATATATTAAGTTAAATGATATTAATTATTAGGAATTTAAACTACTCTATAATATAATTAAAGTACATAAAATTATTTTGAATTATTTTTTAGTCATATTTAAAAATTTACAAAAAAAGTTTCAATAAAGTCAACGATGTAACTAATATAATACTAAATAAATTTTTTGAACAATATCAAATAGATATTACTATAAAGATAATAATTTTTTTTTAATCTAATAATTATGTTACTATACTCAACTATGTTATATATGAAATAAAATATATATTAAATTGAAAAATTAAGAATGAGAAATTATATTAAATAGCACTATTTTGAGGTTTGAGTTGAAACCTAACACTCTTTGGAAAGTCTCTCACAATATGGCACAATTCCATTTTACGAACGGAAATGCCTCTTTTGACTCTTTCTTCAACCTTAAATTAAAACTCATCCTTAAACCCTTAAAACCCATCTAACTCATTCCATGACTACAATTTCTACTGAATCGAAGGATATTTATGCAGTGGGTGGTTAATATTGGTTGTTTGGATTAATTTTTAGATGGGGATGTTGAAAATTGAAGGATTTTGATGTTTTTGACTATAGGGGGGGGTATCAAACACTTTTGTAGCTGATAAAGAAGTAGGTCCTTTAAATTGCTCAAATTACCGATGGAAGAAGGAATAAAACCATCCAATTGATTGACTTTAATCGATAGATTGAAAAGAGACTTCAAGTTACCTATCTCCATAGGAATAGAGCCAACACCGACAAGGTTGTTATGGCCGAGGTACAATAATTTTAAGTTGCTGAAATTGCCAATCGAATGAGGAATTGAACCAATCAATCGATTTATGCTCAACTCTAGATCAGAAAGAGACTTCAAGTTACCTATCTCCATTGGAATAAAGCCAGAAAGGTTGTTCTTGAAGAGGTACAATACTTTTAAGTTGCTCAAATTACCAATAGAATGAAGAATCTGACCAAGCAATTGATTTGTGTTCAACTCTAGATCTGAAAGAGACTTCGAGTTACCTACCTTCATAGGAATAGAGCTAGAAAGATTGTTTTAGTGGAGGAACAATAATTCTAAGTTGCTCAAATTACCAATGGAAGGAGGAATAAAATCAGTCAATTGATTCATGCTCAATGCTGGATCTGAAAGAGACTCCAAGTTACTTATCTCCATTGGAATAGAGCCAGAAAGGTTGTTCTCGTAGATGTACAATATTTTTAAGTTGCTCAAATTACCAATGGAATGAGGAATAGAACCAACCAATTGATTTGCGCCAAACTCTAGATCTGAAATAGGCTTCAAGTTACCTATCTCCATAGGAATAGAGCCAAAAAGGTTGTTCTCGAAAAGGTACAATACTTTTAAGTTGCTCAAATTACCAATGGAATGAGGAATCTGACCAATCAATTGATTAGTGCTCAACACTAGATCTAAAAGAAACTCCAAGTTACCTATCTCTATCAGAATAGAGCCAGAAAGGTTGTTCCTTTGGAGGTATAATTGTTTTAAGTTGCTCAAATTACTAGTGGAAGGAGGAATAAAACCTTTCAATTGATTTCTACTCAACTCTAGACCTAAAAGAGACTTCAAGTTACCAATCTCCATAGGAATAAAGCCAGAGAATTGATTTTAATAAAGACAAAGGATTTCTAGATGTGTTAGGTGGCCAATACAAGGAAGGATAGTACCAAAGAGTTCATTCATGTTTAGATCAAGGATTTGAAGATAGGGAAAGAAAGAGAATGAAAGTTCATGAAGTGTACCTGTTAAACCTGTACTAGTCAGATTAATACTCTTGATACTTCCAGCATGGTTGTAGGAGATTCCTAACCAATTACATGGACTTATTTAGTGGAATTCACTGAAAAAAGAGTCCATGATGTTAGAAGAGAATGGTTATGATTTTGAAGGTTGGCTTTCCATTTAAGAAGAGCAAGTGCTTCTTCAGTGGAATTAGAATCAATATCAAGTGAAGAATTTGGCAAAAGAAACAACAAGATTGAGCACTTCATTGTTTTTCTTATTTCTTAATGCATATGATAATTCAAAATTCTGATATATATATATGAGAAGAGCAAGTGCTTCTTCAGTGGAATTAGAAGCAATATCAACTGAAGAATTTGGCAAAAGAAACAACAAGATTGAGCACTTCATTGTTTTTCTTATTTCTTAATGCATATATATGTATATATATATAGGCAACTTATACAATATACTTTAAGGCTTCAAAAGCCTCTGTTGATGCTTGATTTTGACACCAATGACTCGCACGTGCAAAGTGCTAAGCGGAATTAGAAATAACACGTGATAAGGAAATATGAAATGATATAATGAATGAGAAGCGATATTTAAAGTGGTTCGGATGCTCAAAAGCGAATCTTACGTCCACTGCTATTGTTTTGACAGATGGGTAAAATTAGGTCGCGTGCAACGAGCTGAGTTATAATCTAGAGATAATACAAAAGAGAGAGAGAATGTGCAATCTATTTTAGACTAAGATTAGCCAATCCTGTGAATGAAAGGGAACTCCTCTATTTATAGTGGGAGATTTCAAGGTAATGATTACAAGTCTGCAAGTGGGTTGATGCCGTGCAAATCTTTCTTTGCGTCTCATTGGTTATTTGCATGAGAAATATCCTCAACTTGCGTAGAGCTTGAACAGGTGGATGGTCCATAACTACTCGCAAGCATGACACTCACCTACTACACTAGCAAGAGCCATGCCCCTTGCATCACTGCGTGACTTGGCAGCGCCTGGACAGCACAAAACCTTCCTAAGCCCTGATTGGCTCTTGCTAATGAGAGTCCACATCAACCCTAACTTTTTAGGCATAACAGAAGTTCCCTATTTTTTAAGGTTTAAAGGTTAAACCTTGAGAACTTCATAATTATGTCGCGACTTGACCTGAATGACGCTTGGTAAAGCTGACCAGGCTACAAGGAGGTCGTAGCACATGCCTTTACAAGCGACCTGAGATGGTCTTCTTCCGCAAATTCGACGACTTGGATCAAACCCCACTTAGTGCCGTAACGATGTGCTTCAAATCCCAATCGTGATCCGTGACCTAATCAAACTTGGCATATTTTTGCCAAAGACAAGGAATCACATTGTCTCGTAATTGATACGCGGCGAAGAATGTTCTGCCCTAACGACCTCTTCAGATGTTTATCCGTTGCGCTTGACAGCTAATCTGTTAATAAAGTAATCTTCATTCTGACAGAAGTGTCTTGTGCGTAATAAGTGTTAACCATGCACATTAAATGCAAGTCATGCTGAAACGATATTCCCTTTTAGGGCATTAAATGCGGATGAGACACATTTAATGTGGAGGAGAGAATCGAACTGTCGCTCGGTTATTCCAATGGAGGAAAGTGTCGACTGATATTTTCAAAGCGTGTTGGTTACTCATTCTTGTAGATTGATGACACGTGGTCACAATCAATGGCAAGAAACGTATTTCGCCCAAATGTCGCTTAGCTTAGGGACAACCAATCGTCACTTCCTTTCCTTATAAAACCCTAGGCTCGCTTCAAGCAATGTCATAAAACTCATATTTTTAGAGAAAGTAAAAAGCTCTCACGAGACCAGTCTCCCCATTCTCCAGTTGGTGTGCACCTTTCGTTTACATCAGGAAGTTCATTCCCCACAGCCAAGAGGTAAGGAGGATTTCTCCTTTACTTTTATTTTTCTGCTTTGTGGATAACTTGTCTTGATGATAATGGTGGGTGTGAACTGTTTGGTAAATCTTTGCGGTACGTGTTTATGGGCAGTCAAGAGGAGAAGGCTTTTTCTTTCATAAGGAGTAAGTATTTAGGGCACGAATCCTTAGGGGTGGTCTCCAAGGGTTTTTTAGGTTTTTTCTAGGTTTAAGAAAGATACATTAGGGTTTTTGTTCTTCTACGTCATCGTGCGGAATACTGTACGAAGATTGAGTAATCTATGCGTGTTGCCCCTTTTCAAACCGTAAGAGCAATGATGCCTCAGCGACCAAGACAATTGAGGGGACAAACTTATAGGCGCAAGATGCCCCAGCGAGTCCCGTGCAAGAGATTTTGTCAATGGCCACCCAAGATGAAATACAGAAGGCAGTGGACCAATACACACTTAGCGTGGACGTCTACCAGCACAAAACATATATAGCTCAAAATCCCCCAAAGGGAATGGTCGCGATCTCTAAGGCGATTTTCGAATGCGGGGCATTGATAATCTTCCACCTTTCCTTAGGTCGATCCTCGATCACTTCGAGGTCGCACCACTGCAACTAACGCCCAACATGTATATGATAGTTATTTCTATGTATATCGCATACGGTGAGAATGGCCTCGGCCAGTTGACTGTGTTGGAGCTTGCATGCTCCTATTACTTGAAGAAGAGCAAGGACAAAGTCTTTCTACCTCTCGAAACGATCTACGATCAAGGGAGACATATTTGGTTATCCCAGTAATGTTGAGGCCTACGAAACCAAATTTTTCTTTTTTCAATATGATGGCGTCTGCCAATTTAGGGAACCGAGTAGGTCTTCCCCTCTTTTACTTAGCAAATTTTTTCTTTTCCTTCAGTCTTTGCTTTCTAACGAGCTTTGCCATCTCTTTGCAGGAAACAACACAACAAGGTTGTCGACGCTAACTGATTTCAACCGAATAGTAGCATTTGGTAATCTGCCTAAACAGAGTCGCAATGCGAGACTGCTCATGACTACCGCCAACCTAAGGAAATACGGTTTCTTCAACTCTGAAGCGTCCTTATAACCCTTAGTTTGTAGGTGTTCGCGGACTTTAAAAGTTCTTTCTTTTGCATGTAGTGATCTTTTTCACTAATCACATTTTCATGCAATGACCATGCCACCTAGAGTCCTAAGACCGTCAAAGGCCAGGGGGTTCATTTTTCCCTAGGTCACCCCTACTGAGCCAGCCAAGGTAATCCCTAGCGACACCCCCGTCAAAGGAGAGCAGGTGGGAGCGCGAACACCCATAGAACGACCAAGGAAAACTTCCCGGCCCGCGGCTGCTCGCCCTAAGCAGAAAATCATGGGCCAAAAATCTAAGAAGAGAAAGCAGTTGCAAGCTGATGGAGGTGCAGCCTGGGAGGTCGCAACCTTACCAAGCCTTTCGCTCAAGGGCGACCCCGAAGCGCATACCAAGCATTACAAGAGTCCCGCAGCGCTCGCATAGGGGATAGGGGGAGGTCGCGGCCCCTGGAAGAAGAATGGGCAAAGAACCGACTGGCAAGGTGCCAACTCCTTCAAAGGCCGGCATACATGTGTTGGACTCCATGGGACAACTTTCGGAGCACTTGTAGTCGGTGGTGTATACCATGTTGGAGTGCTCACTTGCTATGGCTTTTGAAGAGTTCATGGCCTCCCAACCTGCAGACTTGATTACTTCAGCGCTCTAGTTGCAAAGCCAGGTAAGGCAGCTCGTCCTTGTCAAGGATTTCCCAATATCGATTGGTTTTCATATCCTTTATGTTTTTTCAGAGAAATGGAGTTTAACTCTTGTTTCCTTTCTCATACAGTCTCTGCTCGCCCTGCACTTGGCCCAACAGAAAACCAACCTGGACTCTGCTGGGGGGCTCCACGAGCTGAGGAAAGAAAATGCGAAGCTGAAGCAAGACCTAGCAGCTGTGGATACATAGGCGAAGGCATATCACCTTTAAAGAGGAACTCTGTGTTTCGTACAGTAGAGTTCCAGAAGGCCGAGTTCGAGAAAATGGGAGAAGAGATCAAGGAGCTCCAGAGGACAATGGCCAGACTCACCAAAGAGTGCGGCGAGAAAGAGCAGGAGCTACGAGCAAACTCCGAACGGGCCATGAAGGCAGAGGAAGAAAGATCTAATCTGGCCGTCAAAGGCCAGATCCGTCATCGATCTGGCCGTCAAAGGCCAGATCCGTCATCGATCTAGCCGTTGAATGCCAGATCGACGGATGTGGCCGCTGATGGCCAGATCTCTGACCGAAAATAACCATATAGCGCACGGAGACCATTTCCTCCCTTCCGTGCGCCGTTAGGTTGCAACTTCCGACAGCCTGCGGTGGTTGCCGGTGATCGGAAGTGGCTGGGTTGGTGGGGGTGCTTTGTTAATTTTTCAAACTTTTATTATATGGTTGTTTTTGCTAAGTTTTTAAATGCAAGGGGGTTATAATAATCAATATTAAAAAATAATATAATAATAATATTTAATTAGAGGACGATTTAATAATTTAAATAACTCACCCACCAATTTATTCATCCCAACCAAACATATTAATATAACATACCCACCAATTAACCAAATGCATTTTCCTAAAGATTCCTAGTAATCTTCAAGGTAATCTAACTTTCAAGTAATCCAACATTCCCAGTAATCTAACATTCCCAAAACCAAACGCACCCTTATTGAATCCCAAATGATATAGTTACCGACATCAACACTATATTAATTATAGGAAATACAATGTACCGCCATAAAATCTTTCAATCAATATGATATTAAAACATAAATCGTTATATTAGTTAGGATCCAAAGTTCGATACTAAATTTATATTCATAATATTATTAAATTTACTAATTTTATATACATAATATTAACATATAGAAAATAGAAAAGCAAATAACTACCAACTTTATGGCCGAACGGCAAGAGTTTAGTTATTTGTGGGTATTATTCAAAGTCTTGTGTTCAAGTCCGGCAAAATGATCACCTACCATATTTGTGATTACTTGATCTATTGCTTATAGGGTGTTAAATAGACTTTAAGGGTTAGTGGTTCCGTTTACCGGAGACACAAAATCATCACACATAGAAGATATTTTAATCAATCAATCTCACGATTCATGTTTAAAATTTGTCAAAGTTTAAGATAATTATTTAATTTGATGGCAAAATTGGTTTATTGAATTTGATGGGTGTGAGTAAACATTAGAAGGACCGAATTATTGTATTATTTATGTATTTGTTGTGTTGTTAACCGTTTCTATGTTACTAATTGTTTGCATTTTTAAGTTCAACATCAATAATTAATTTTTGCACACCAAGTGTTCGATAAATTAGTGAAAGTGTCTATATATAGACTCACATATAGACACTTTCACTAATATAGACTCGAATGCGATGGTGGAAACCCAAGCGCGGTTCAGACTCGTATTAACTATTACACTGATTATTGCAACCAACTTGGTGTTTCTCCTAGAGATAATTTTTCTTTTTTTGTGAATTTAATTTGTTGTGCTTATCTGTGTTTTGTACTTCTTAGCTTGCTTGATTATTATTCATGCAAGGGCTAAATAAAATAAAATAAAATAAAGACTCATTGTTATTATATAGATTTTACTATATATATATATATATATATATATTAAAGTTTTACTAAATGGTATGATAATTGATGATAAATATAGAATATTTCGATTCAGAGGTAGATCTAATTATTTGTGAAATATCATACATATCATTATAGAAATCCTCCAAAACTTATTTTTGAGACAGTAATTTATGGATTATTTTTCCTATTAGTGGATAATGGAGGATTTGATCTTTGCACATTTTGCTTCCACAATAAAAGATCCAATAAGATGGCTAAACTGCCCACTTGGAGACAATTTCTTTGCTTCTTCATTAATATATATAAATCGAAGATGATTAAAATAAACAGTTAATGTGTACAATAATGTCTTTTAATCGATATTATACATATCATCTTACGATATTGACAATGAAATTCTATTTAAATAAAAATTAATACAGTATGTATTATGTTATCTTTGAGGCCACAAGTAAAAGGTAGTCAATAACACATATTATATTAGGAGTGCTTTAGTGAGGGATAGCATAAGAAACCAAGAACAAAAACCAAAAAAGACAAAAAGAGGGCGAGGAACATTCAAATAGCCCAAGATATAAGTCTCAATCCATATACAGGTTAGTTTTCACAATAAAGCCCAATCGTAAGAGTAACGTAACCAGAACAGATAAGGCGATAAGCCCACCAGCAAACCCTTTTTTCTTTCCCCAAAACAAAAAGAGTTATTGAATCCCAAATGATATAGTTACCGACATCAACACTATATTAATTATAGGAAATACAATATACCACCCTAAAATCTTACAATTAATATGATATTAAAACATCAATCGTTATATTAGTTAGGATCATCTACCACGGCTCCGTTTGGTTCCCTTTTGGGAATACTACTATTAGTATTCCCAATAAAGTTAAACAGTAAAATTGTAAAAACTCATAATATTATTCAACTTTTTTTAAACCCCTTAAATTTATTAATTTGATTAAATACCCCTAAATATTTTTTTAGAAATTGCAAAAACACCCCAACAACCCACATTTACCAGATTTCGGCCACCACTGTTGGAAGATGGCCGAAATTTGGTAAAACGATGTAATACCGACTGAATCTGGCTGGTAGTGCACCGATCTAGCCTTTTTCGGCCAGATCCACAGTGGATCTGGCCAGAAAAGGCCAGATCTAAGCCCAAAGATCTGGCTGTTGACGGCCAGATCTTTGGCTATAGCCAGTCGTCAACGACGGCCAACATATGGTCGTCGTTGACTATGTTGGCCGTCGTTGACGAGCAAATGCAGCCAGATCTGACCGTCAATGGCCAGATTTAGTCGTAGATCTAGCATTTTCTAGTGAGATCCAACATGAATCTGGCTAGAAAAGGCCATATCGGCAAGATCCAGCCGGTTATGCGCCGATACGGCCACTCTGGCCATCGTCCGATGGTGGTGGCCAGCTGTCATATTTTTTGGGTGGGTTGGGGGTGTTCTTGTTAACTTTTAACGTTTTATTATATGGGTGTTTAGTAAATAAATAAATATAGGGGGTATTTTTATTAATTTCCAAATCCTACATCGTAATATCCGCCCAATTCAACTTTTTTTAACTTTTTTCACAAAAGTTTTCTAAAAAGTTTAAAAAGGTGAACCAAACGGAGCCGGAGACACAAAATCATCACACATAGAAGAGATTTTAATCAATCAATCTCACTATTCGTGTTTAAAATTTGTCAAAGTTTAAGATAATTATTGAATTTGATGGCAAAATTGGTTTATTGAATTTGATGGGTGTGAGTAAACACCAGAAGGACCGAATTATTGTATTATTTATGTATTTGTTGTGTTGTTAACCGTTTCTATGTTATTAATTGTTTGCATTTTCAAGTTCAATATCATTAATTAATTTTTGTACACCAAGTGTTCGATAAATTAGTGATTGTGCCTGCACTGCCCTGCAATTTTTTTGCAGAGGATTCATAGAAGAGATTAATGCAGAGGATTCATACAAGAAATTAACCAAACCCGACTCAGCAAACTGAAGAACAATCTTGACAAAAGAGTAAAATTAAATAGATCAGCGTTTACATATCAGAAATTTAAGTAATTTCTGAGAGTTCTTCTTCAGAAACATGACCAATTTTTGTAAGTGATCTTCTCCATCCATCTTCATTGTGCCGCAATGTACTTCCCACAGTAACAAGGGCGTCTTGAGCAAAGACAAACGAAAGAATTGACATAGCTGAGGCCATGGATATCATGGAGATGACAAAGTAAAATCTGCTAAGAGCTGCAAGCTGTGGCTTTTTTTGATCAACAACGAACAGAGAGCGCCAGTGAAGCAAACATGATGGATTCATAAGGGCATCGAACTCACGCGGTTTACGAACTGACCCTCCGTTATTGTCGTATTGTTGGTGAAATAACAGTAGGAGAAAAAGCCACAACAACGGAAAAGTACAAAGTATATATATTCCCAGTTGATCATTTCAAAGAATTTTGATGAAAATGATGAACTTACAGAGCCATCTTCTTCCTTGTTTCTTCTTTGTGTCTTACCTTGAGCCATGTTTGGACTTCCTCGTTTCTCTTTGTTTCTCAACTTGAGCCATGTTTGCACGCACCAAAATAGGTTAATTTTTCAACAATTTCTTATGGCTGTTCAACGCAAAGACTTAAGTCTTTGTTTATTTCTTATGGCTTTTGTTTTGCTATGCAAATATATCATCTTAATTCTAGTTACTCGGAGTTATCTTAGCAAAAGTATGATCATTGCATATAATCTCTTAAGGTGACTAGAATTTTGACCCTTTTTGAATCGATAATAGCGATCTGTATGTTTATAATTGATTTTTACAAAGAACACATAGGATTAGCATTATTAGAACTTTGCTGTGATGTCCCCACTGTTACCTTTTGATGAATGTGATTCTTCCTTTAATAACGATCTTTCTCTGAAAGATTTAGCTTGGATTGAAATTCTTCCTTTAGTTGTCTGATTGTTCACTAAAGTGCTTAAAATGAACCCGGCATCCAGGCCCGGTAACCCCTAGAGGTGAGGCCCCTGCCTAGGGCCCCCCAAAGAAGGGGTAAAAAGAGGACCTCAAATTATTTTAAAATATTTTTAATATTTTAATTTTTTTATTTCATCATCCCACCAGACTCGCCTATCTATCTACCCCATATTATTTTTTAAGAGTATTTAATATATTCATAATTTATCAATCCTTCAATCTCACCAATCTAATCAGCCATGCCTACTTAAAACACAATTGGCGGGTATTTTCGTTGAAAATGATGTACAATTTCATGCAATCTCCCAACTCTCAAATGTTAAATCACATATCCTCTCTTCTCCCCAAATCTCTTATGTAAAAGTAAACCTCATTTTACTTAAACTTTTCTCATTTTTACTCTCATTATTCTCTCTCACTTTACTCTCTGTCTTTCTTTTCCATCTCTCTCTTTGTCTCTCATTTCTCAAATTTATTACGTAAATTTATCAAACGAATGTGATTTACATTATTATTATTTTTATGTAAGGTATATTAAGAGCTTTAAATCATTTTACTCTTAGCATTCTCAACTGATTTTACTTTTTATTTGATTAAGTGATAATTGATTTACAATATTATTTATGCAGGGTAATATATAAGATTTTTGAGTATCAGCACAACAAAAAGCAAAATTGGGAGCTAAATCAGGTGCTAAAGTTCTTTCTTAATTTTTATAATTATTTTATTTTAACAAAAATAATATAAGAGCTTTAAATTATTATTCTTTGATATAGATGTCTACTAGGAAGTATGAATCTGGATTTAAAAAACGTAAGGAAAAAAAAAAAGAATAGAAGAACTAATTCAATCCCAAAAAAGTACACTTGATAAATTTGTTATTAATACAAACACCAATGTAGAAAAACCAAATGAAGATTAAATGAAAAAACAATTGAAAATTGTGAAGAAATTTTAAAGATAAAAATTCAAAATCATCAAATACTAGTGAAGTCTCATGAAAATTTAGAAGAAGAAATTTCATTAGACACAAAATGAAAATATTAATGATAAAGATGAACAACTATTAAAATATTTATGACCTGGTATACTGGAATAATTTAGACACAAAATTATGTGATTTATTAGTTAAGAAAGGTCCAATTAGACAAGTTTTAGATTTTCCAAGAGATGAAAATTCTAGACATTTTTCTACAATTCATTACATTCGAAAATTACCAAATGGAGAAAAACATGATAGAAAATGGCTAATATATTCAAAAGAATTAAATAAAGTATTTTGTTTTTGTTGTAAATTATTTAGTTTAAAAGCAAATGTAATTCAATTAGCAAATGAAGGGTGTGGAGATTGGAAAAATCTTAGTGCCAAGCTTAAAAGTCACGAAACAAGCAATGAACATGCTATAAATATGAACATTTGGGTTGATGTTGAAATGAGATTGCTTAAAAACAAAACAATTGATAAATATTTACAAGAGAAAATAAATAAAGAAAAAGAGCATTGGAAGAATGTACTATTAAGAAAAAGAGCGGTTGTAAAAAATCTTTCAAAAAATAATTTGGCATTTCGTGGTACAAATGAGAAGATTTATCAAGAAAATAAGGGAAATTTTTTGAGTTTAATTGAAATGATTGCTGAGTTTGATCCAATAATGCAAGAACACCTTAGACGTATTCAAAATGGAGAAATTAATACTAATTATCTTAATAATAATATACAAAATGAATTGATAAATATTTTAGCATTAGAAATAAGAAATACCATTATTAAAAAAATCAAAGAATCAAAATATTTTTCAGTTATACTTGATTGTACCCCAGATACAAGTCATCAAGAACAAATGTCACTTATATTAAGATGTGTAGATATTTCAATAAGTCCAATAAAAATAGAAAGTACTTTATAGATTTTATAAAAGTGGATAATACTTCTGGTCAATGCCTTTTTAATGTTCTCACAAGTATACTAAAAAATCTTGAACTTGATGTAAATAATGTGAGAGGACAAGGATATGATAATGGGTCTAATATGAAAGGTAAACATCAAGGTGTGCAAAAAAGATTATTAGATATAAATTCTAGAGCATTTTATACACCATGTGGTTGTCACAGTCTTAATTTAGTTCTTTGTGATATGGCTAATTCATGTACTAATGCTATTACATTTTTTGGAGTGACACAACATATATACTCATTATTTTCTTCTTCTACAAAACGATGGAAAATTTTGAAAGATCATGTTTCTAATTTAACACTAAAGCCATTATCACAAACACGTTGGGAAAGTCGTGTTGAAAGTGTTAAAGCAATAAAATTTCAAGCTCCACAAATAAGAGATGCTTTATATCAATTAGCAGAAACTAGTGAAGATCCTAAAACAAAAAGTGAAGCTATTTCTTTAGTAACATATGAGATTGAAAATTTTGAATTTCTGTTAGGCATGAATATTTGGTATGAAATGTTATTTGCTGTTAATACGGTTAGTAAATATTTACAATCTAAAAATATGGACATTGTTGTTGCAACAGATCAGTTGAAAGGTCTTGTTTCATTTTTTAAAAAATATAGAGAAAATGAGTTTACATCTTCTATGATTTCTACTAAAGAGATTGCAGAGCAAATGAATATAGAATCAAAATTTCATGAAAAACGTATAATAAAGAGAAAAAAACAATTTGATGAGGATGAAAATGAAGAGAAGAAATTGTCTACTGAAGAATCTTTTAGAATAAATTATTTCACATATTTAGTTGATCATGCCATTTCCTCACTTCAAAGTAGGTTTGAACAATTTGAAATATATAGTAATAATTTTGGTTTCATTTATAATATAGAAAAGTTAAAATTGCTTGATGATGATAGTTTGCAGAAACATTTTTTAAATCTTGAAAACTTTTAAAACATGACATGCTCTCTGATATTGATGGTTTAGATTTATATTCAGAATTAAAAGTTTTAAAAGAAATTATAAACGTGGAAATTAAAACATCACTTGAGGTACTAAATTTTATAAAAAATGTGAATTCTTTTCCAATTGCATGGATAGCTTATAGAATACTGTTAACTATTCCTGTTACTGTAGCGTCAGCAGAAAGAAGTTTTTCAAAATTAAAGTTAATAAAAATCTTATTTGCGTTCAACTATGTCACAAGAATGATTAGGTAATTTGGCTATATTATCAATTGAAAAAGATTTGGTTTCTAAACTTGAATATAAAAATTTAATTAGTGATTTTGCATCTCAAAAGGTAAGAAAAATAAATTTGAAATAATTTTTTAATATATGTTTATATTATTAGAAGGCCCCTAAAATAAATCTTACCTAGGGTTACAAATGTTCTAGAGACGACCCTGCCGGCATCATAGTTGGATTCCTTCATACGAAATCGAACTTCAGGAGAATCGATCCAGCTAAAACACAAAGAAAGAAACAAGAACATAGGCACGATCTCAGAACCGAGCATGAAACAGAAATTTCAGACCGATGGCCTCCACCAGCTAAGGTTTTACTATCAGTCTCAACTCCGCCATTCGATTCAAATAATTTGTCCGAATTAAATCTCATCAGAATTTCATGCACCCTCTGGCTCATAATCCTAAAACAATATTTGAGAAGCCTCTTTACAATAGAAATGTCAGGTTTATCATTATATTTATTGAATTAAAACCCGTAAATAAATAAATGCCGACGATCCCATGAACTTTTCATTTATAATTACAAACGAAGAATAGGAAATAGTTGGTAATGAAACAAAGGATCTTATTAGCTTCTCCATTTACAAGTGTATTGTATCATTTTCTTTAGAAGTTAACACTATATCTTGAAACTAAGAAAAACAAAAGTTAACTAAATGAATAAACAAATAAAGAATTTTCTGTAAATTAATTTCCGTTTCTGTATCTGTATGCTTCCTAATGTCCTCGACCTCTGGGGCTGGGTCCCGAAGCTAATCTTTCAAGCCAAAACGACATCGTTGCTTTGGCCTTCTCATAAGCCGACGTAGAGTAATTCTCCAAATGATTTGCGCCACCGAAATCTTCATGCAAAACCCTACTGGCCTCAACCCCAACATGGCTCAACACAGCCACAGAGATGACCAGAACAATCAAAAGGGTGGTTAATTTACTCGAATTCATCGTCGAAAAAGCACTCTACGCTGCCGCTGGAACTGCAAGTTTTTCAGACTTAGAACTGAGTTTGATAAGAGTAGTTTGAGAAAATATGGATAAAATGAGAGGTTTGGTTGATGTATTTATAGTGTATTTATAGTTGGACTTAAAAGCGGTGCATTGTTGAATGAAGTTGAGTGATGTAAAATTTCTTAGTGGTCTTTAACTGCCAATGGAGAGATTCTTTAGATCCTTGTGGTTTCATTTACTCACAATTAAAGACATTTATTTCATATCCTTCTAAAATTAATAGTGTGTAATCGTTTGGATTGTAGTGTTATCGTTTGTGAATGTATTTTATATTATCTTATAGAGGGGTATTTTCCTCATTTAGTTCAAATTAATTAACATTCAAGTTACAATTAAACAAAGTTCTGTTATGTCAAGGGATCAAATTGTTAGTATTTATAATGAGTGTCCTTAACTGGTAGACTGAAATTATAAGGACAAAAATGTAATTCCATTTTGAGTAACGCGTTGACTTGTAGACTTGAAGGAGTCAACTCATGTAAGCTTCAAAACGAGCAGGTTTTCGTTTGTTGGGTAAAGTTGAAACATTGGGGAATTTTAAAGGTTTATTTATTTCAAGTTTGAAAATGTCAACACGTGTAAGGTTTTGACGGTCAGAATTTACTTGAATGCCCTTAGTTATGTGGGATATTGTTGTATAAGATAAGGGTGATTTTGGGATTTTCTTGGTTGTTGATCGTCAATGTATTAAATTTGTCAAAATTTTATTAATCTAATGTATCGTTCAATGAATTTAATTTATAATTTTCTGTTGAATTTATGGCTAGCCAATTCTTAGTGGATTATATAGACCAAAGGTATAAGATGAAATAGTAGAGAATAAAATAAAATTATAATAATGATGTTTATATACAAATGATCATATAAATAATTAGAACGTCAATATATAGTGACTTAATTTCACCCAAATAATGGATTAATAACATTTTTTCACTTAAAACATTTTAAAATACAATTTTACTATTCTATTAAGGCAATCAAGGAGAATCGAACTTAGGACTTATACCCAAGAGCCCATATTTGATCACTCGAAAACCTAGAGGTTTTGATTGTTACTTATAGTCAATATTATTCATCTTTAATAATTAAGTTGAATTTATTTTTTCACACTTTGATAATTTATTATGTGTCACATCAAAGTATAAGTATAATGCATTTTCTAATAAAATTTTGAGAAAATACAAATAAATTATTGATTCAATTTTGGTATGTTTTTCTGGTTGTTTGTTTATATCTACTATGACGTAAATTTAAGTAAAAGAAGGCTGATTTTAATAGTTTCATATTAAGAAAATTTGCTGGTTTTGACTGGTGCTTATTGTAGTAATAAATGGTTGCTTGATAATTAATGAAGTCCAGGATTCAGAATTTTAGAAAATTGTTTGATTTTAACTCTTAATTAAAATAAGAGAGATTTTGAAATTACAATTATTTTATTTGACACTTTCAGTTGAGTAGTTGAGTTAGTTGGCTCACGACCATAAAGCTTTTAGCTTTCACATGCTGACTGTTGAAAACTTGCGGGAGGCCTTCTTAATTAGAAATTACATGAATTTGGAGGCCCATAATACTTGGACCTCAAGGCCCATAATTATTGTACAATTTTTTTCATTTTTATTTTATTAATCTTTGTTTTTAATTTCTGCATTCTTTTATTAATGTTGTTAATTACAATAGAACCCTTGAAACTTTTAAGTTTATTACTCTTTCTTCCTCCATTTGCAGAAGAGTTTGATCAATTAATGTTAACATTAATGAAAGCTTGAAGAAGTTAAAAGTTTTCGGTTTCTTTCATCTTCCATTTGTAGAGATGGATTAAATTAATAATAAATTCATTGAGATATGAAAGGTCCTTCAAATGCTCAGATTGGAAGCTTCAAAGTTCAAATTCTTTTTACTTGCTTTCTTCCTCTATTAATTACTGAGGAGGGCTATATGTATATATAACAAATTCTGTCTCCATTTTATGAATAGTCAAGTAAACAATAATCCGAACCTGGTGACAGATGTGCGTGTGGCCTTGTTGAAATCTGGTAATTTTCCAGTATTTCTTAAAAGCTGGTAAAAGCTGATCCGAAGATGGACGTGATAAAATTATTATTTTTCTAAACTACGTTTGTGTTAATTGAATAATTAAATCTTATAAAAGAATTTAAGAGAAATTTAAGTCACTAAACAAATAAATTAAGGAAGATTTCTCTGGATTAATTTCTTTCTAACACTCTCATTTTGAGCTAGTGGCCCCGACCTCTGGGGCTAGGACCCGATGCTAGCCGTTGAAGCCAACAGCCCATTGTCAACTTCACCTTCTCATAGACAGACGTCGAATGAATCTCCAAGTGATTTGAATTGGCAAAATCCTCCTGCAAAACCCTTGTAGCCTCAACGCCAACATGGCTCAATATGGCCACTGAGATGATAAAAATGATAAAAACGGTGCTTAATTTTCTGGAATTCATTTTTAAAGAAGCACTAAATTGCTGGAAGTTGAGTTTGTTTATGAGTTTTTGGTACTTGTATGTATATATGTGTTTGATGTAAGGATGAACTTGTTGTGAGGTATTTATAGCCCAAAGAGTTTGAATTTGTCTTAGCTCATCAGGTGGAAAAATATTGGCGAGGATTTTCTGGTGGACTTCTATGGCTTACGTGTTGACTATGGAAGCTTTGAATTAGTCCTGCAGGCAGCACGCTGAAAGATATGGAGCTTTTTGTTGTTGGGTAATTAGGTGAAATTAAATTTTGGTAGTCTATTGGTAAGATATCTTCCACTTTAATAATCTTAAAGGCAAAATGGATTGAGTTAATAGCATGACTTATGTTTGAATATGTCAAACTCATATATGTATTAATAGCCTCAATAAATGCAAATAAATTTTATCCAAACCATTCGAACTTTAAATAGTTTTTATGAAAGTGTAGAATTTCACAATATGATCTAGGATAAATTTCCAATTTCATTTAAGTAGAAAATCGAGCAAAACCATACAAAATAAACACATATAATTTGAAGTGTGCGCAAGCTAAACCGGGCACCCCTGGTCTTTAAAAAAAAACTTATAATTTTTGACCTTCTAATAAATATAATATTAATTTAGGTCCACAGTGCAAATAATAATTATAACACTATTCTGAAACTCAACCGAGTAAACGTTCTAATGTATGCAAAGCTACTTTGGTATCAAGGTGTGGTTAAGTATTTTTTACATCAATTTTAAATCTTTAGATTAAAAACAAGGATAATAGTACTAAGTTTTTGTGATTTGTATACAAATTAGATTCTAGACAAATATCATGATAGGGTTTAAAAAAGATGAGGGAGTGTTTAGTGTTTAATAGCTTATCTATGTATATATATGCGGGCATTTTTATCCTTTAAAAATATGGGATTGTGCTATTTCTTGAGAAGGTTTCTAAAAAGTGCTAGTTTTCAATTACCTACCCAAAATAATGCTATTTTATATAATTTCTCATTAAAAATATAATATAATATTTAATTAGATTAAATTATATTTGTAACGCCCCACTTGAGGTACGTAGTTAAGATTTGATNGAAGTCTTTATTATTTTTCAGCAATATAAAGCTCTTGTGGAAAATTTGTTCTCTTCTAAAATTCAACAACTACAATCCGACAATGGAGGAGAATATATTTCCAATGATTTCAAATCTTTTTTAACAAAACATGGGATATACCATAGATTAACCTGCCCCTACACTTCCCAGCAAAATGGAATTGCCGAAAAAAACCATCGACACATTCAAGAAACTGGTTTAACATTATTAGCTAAAGCACAACTAGCAAATAAATATTGGACTGATGCCTTTCTTATAGCAGTTTTTCTCATAAATCGGCTTCCCACAAAAGTCCTCAAAAATCTATCTCCTTACTTCCTGCCCCATAAAACCATGCCCTCCTATACTTCACTAAGAACATTTGGCTGTGCATGCTACCCATATCTAAGACCATATGAGAACAACAAGCTTTCATTTAGAAGTAAAAAATGTCTCTTTCTCGGGTATGCCGCTCAACACAAGGGGTATAGATGCTTAGATCTGGACTCAGGAAAAATATATATTTCCAGGCATGTAGTGTTTGATGAGAACTCATTTCCAACAAGGGATAAAAGCTGCACTTCACCAGACCATGAAAGCAAGATGTCGAAAGGTTTGTTTCCTATCTCATGTTCAATTCCACTTCATGATATCCCAAGATTGAACACCTCCAACACTGCTTGTGAAAACAATGCAACACCCAAAATTCAATCTAAACCCATATTACCTGATAATGAGTCCCCACCAGTTCTAATGTTTAAGAACCCAACCAACCTACATACAGAAGCACTCTCTTCACATGAGCAGACCATTCCCGACCCTCAACTGGCTCAAACAACACCTCAAGACCCACCAGAAAATATTATCATCACTCGGTCCAAAACAGGAAATTCGAAACCAAAAGAATTTCCTGGGTTCAAAATGTTTTATTCCACTCGTCATCCTTTTCGTTGTTTAACTAGTATTTTAATTAAATCTGAGCCAACTTGCTATACACAAGCAGTAGCAAAACCAGAGTGGAGACAAGCTATGGGACGTGAATTTGATGCTTTGATGGAAAATGGGACATGGTCTCTTTGTCCAAGGCCACACAACAAACATATAGTCATAAATAAATGTGTATTCAAATTTAAAAGACACCCGGATGGTAGCATCGAACGCTACAAAGCAAGGCTTGTGGCAAAGGGATTTGATCAAAAATCTGGAATTTATTATTTTGATACCTTCTCTCCAGTAGTTAAACTGACTACGGTTAGATTGGTTTTATCTATTGCTGTTCAATTTAATTGGCCTATCAAACAATTGGATGTGTCCAATGCATTCTTACATGCAATTATTGATGAAAAAGTGTATATGGAACAACCTCAAGGCTTCATTGATGAGAGCCAACTAGATTTCGTGTGTCGACTACATAAATCTCTTTATGGCCTTAAACAAGCCCCAAGAGCTTGGTTTCAAAGGCTCTCTGAACAATTGCTAGAACTTGGATTTGAGGAATCAAAAGTTGATTATTCATTGTTTACTCTTTGTACTAATACATTCAAACCTTTTGTTTTGGTCTACGTAGATGACATTATTATAACTGGATCAAGCAGTTCGGCTATTATATCTTTCATTGACAGCTTGAAGGAAAATTTCCATATTAGAGATCTTGGACAACTAATTATTTCCTTGGCGTTGAAGCAAAATGTAGCAATGAAGGTCTTCATCTTCGGCAAGCTAAATAGATATCTAACCTTCTTGAAAGCACCAAAATGCAAGGAGCAAAGCCACTAGCTTGTCCGACTACTTCAAGTATGAAATTATCTTCTAATGCTGGCACACTCCTATCAGATCCAACGGAATATAGGCGCGTAGTGGGAGCTCTCCAATATTGCACCATTACACGTCCTGATATTTCATATGCAGTAAATCAGTTATGTCAATTTATGCATAACCCGAGAGACTCACATTGGATAGCGGCAAAAAGGGTGCTTCGATATTTAAAAGGAACGGTGGACTATGGACTTTTTTATTCACCTTCAACAATTGACATTCATGTTTATTGTGACTCGGATTGGGCTGGTAACCCAGATGACAGAAGAAGCACAAGTGGATTTAATATATTTCTAGAGAAAAATTTAATATCATGGTGTGCCAAGAAACAAGGAGTTGTCTCACATTCAAGCAAAGAAGCGAAATACCGAAGCATGGCTTTGACTACAGCTGAAGCTTATTGGATCCGAATGTTGATAAAAGAGTTCAAGTTATATCTTTCATCACCTCCAATTATCTGGTGTGACAACATAAGAGCATTGGCCTTAGCTTCAAATCCCGTCTTTCATGCTCGAACAAAACACGTGGAAATTGACTATCATTTCATTAGAGAAAAAGTGGTTAACAAAGATATTTTGGTGAAGCATATCTCCACCAAAGATCAAATAGCCGACGTGTTTACAAAGGGCCAAACAGCAACTCGATTCTAGTTTTTAAGGACCAAACTCATGATTCGCCAACTTCCCATGAGTTTATGGGGGGGTGTTAGAGCATTTGATGATTAGTTGAGAGAATCAAGGAACTCAGATCAATCAAGCAATTGTGCTGCAGCTGAAGAGCAGTTAAGAGAATCAAGGGAGAAAACATCGGATCAGATTAGAAGTGGTGCAGCAAACGATCCATCTCCAGACTTTCCTCATTCTGTTTTGATTCGAACAATAGGATAAAGTTAGCTATAAAATGTATTTTGAACTCCTTAATTTTCTGTAGTTTGTTATATGTAATCTGCTATAAATACAATGAAATGAAATGCAAACAGTAAGTAAGCCAATCAGTTCAAACTCTCTCGTCTCTATTTTACTTCCTCTGCTTATAATTCTTACACTATTAAGGCAATCAAGGAGAATCGAATTCAGGACTTACACCCAAGAGCCCATATTCGATCACTCGGACACCCAAGCGTTTTGATTGTTGCTTATAGTCAATATTATTCATCTTTAATAATTAAGTTGAATTTATTTTTTCACACTTTGATAATTTATTGTGTGTCACATCAAAGTATAAGTATAATGCATTTTAAAATAAAATTTTGAGAAAATATAAATAAATTATTGATTCAATTTTGATACGCTTTTCTGGTTGTCTGTTTATATCTACTATGACATGAATTTAAGTAAAAGAAGGCTGATCTCGATAGTTTCATATTAAGAAAATTGGCTGCTTTTGATTGTTGCTTATTGTAGTAATAAATGGTTGCTTGATGTTGTGTGTGATTTTTCCACAAAGCTTGGGCTACCGCAAGGATGTAGCTCGACCCAGGACCAGTCTAACTCCACCGGTTGTCTGACCCAATACAAGCTCGTCAACACATAGCTTGACCCAGCATAAGCAAGTCGTGAACAACCCAAATGATTATTCAATCAATTCCCAGATGTCTTCAAATCTCAGATATTGCGGGAATAACCAAATCAACATCAATTTTTGTGCGATCATAACGCCCAATCGCGAGAATATCGGAATTGCAGTTCAGATCAATTGCAATCCCTTTATTTTTGCTATTTTCTTTGTACAAACCTTGTATATAAACCCAAATAAATGATAAAAAAAGGTTTACGACTTTGACACAGAATTCACCTTGTAAGCCCTCACAACAAATACAAAAAACAGTAGACGTAGGTTCAAGAGTTTATCTCGTCAAACCACTTTAAAATTCTCATTGTCATTTACTTTATTGCATTCAATATCTGTCTATCGCTGGTTACCCGTAATCATGGGCACATTCATTCCGATCCCATCAATGCCGATCAGAATTCTCAGGTTGGTACAGATTTTTGTATCAACACTTGATAATTAATGACCCTACGAGTTTGGATGAGGTGGGACGAGTAGGAGATCCCAAATATTGCTAATTCCATCAGGTTATTAGTCATCTAATTCGATAGAAGATTGTTGAGTTCCTAAAGATCATATCCAAAAGTTGCGGCATATGATGGTGGTGTCATTGAAATAGACCCTCCTAAGCAACCTCTGGTCACCTCAAATCTGGTATTTGTATAGTTGTAGATATTCTTTGCCCTATATATATATTTGACACTTTTAGTTGAGTAGTTGAGTTAGTTGGCCCACGACCATAAAGCTTTTAGCTTTCACATGCTGACGGTTGAAAACTTGAGGCTTCTTAGAAATTACTTGGACCTCAAGGTCCATAAGCGTTGTACAATTTTTTTTTAATATTTTATTAATCATTTTTTTTAATTTCTGCACTCTTTTATTAATCTTGTAATAGAGATTTCACATTTTATTGGATAGATTTTTTTTTATAACCTTTGACGGATCGAGATAAATTCATTAAAACAGAGAGGAAAAAAAGGCTTTTTATCCGAGCTTTTCTATTTATTTTATATCACATCAATTTATATACAAATTTATACCAAAGATTTGAATACAAAATCAGTATTAATTATGAATAGTATTATTCAGTGTTAACCCAAGATTAAACGTGTTGAATAGTAAGCAGATTGAAGGTCGTTGGCTCAATTAATGTTGTTAATTACGATAGAACCCTTGAAAGTTTTAAGTTTATTACTCTTTCTTCCTCCATTGGCAGCAGAGTTCGATCAATTAATGTCAACATTATTGAAAGCTTGAAGAAGTTAAAAGTTTTCAGTTTCTTTCATCTTCCATTTGTAGAGATGGATTAAATTAATAATAAATTCATTGAGATATGAAAGGTCCTTCAACTGTTCAGATTGGAAGCTTCAAAGTCTTTTTACTTGCTTTCTTCCTCTATTAATTACTGAGGAGGGCTATATGTATATATAACAAATTCTGTCTCCATTTTATGAATAGTCAAGTAAACAATGATCCGAACCTAGTGACAGATGTGTGTGTGGCCTTGTTGAAACCTGATAATTTTCCAGTATTTCTTAAAAGCTGGTAAAAGCTGATCCGAAGATGGACGTGATAAAATTATTATTTTTCTAAACTACGTTTGTGTTAATTGAATAATTAAA
This sequence comes from Pistacia vera, assembly GCF_008641045.1. Lineage (NCBI taxonomy): Eukaryota > Viridiplantae > Streptophyta > Magnoliopsida > Sapindales > Anacardiaceae > Pistacia > Pistacia vera. Next base: position 281,567 of record NW_022195877.1, on the reverse strand, counting down.
TCTTATAAAAGAATTTAAGAGAAATTTAAGTCACTAAACAAATAAATTAAGGAAGATTTCTCTGGATTAATTTCTTTCTAACACTCTCATTTTGAGCTAGTGGCCCCGGCCTCTGGGGCTAGGACCCGATGCTAGCCGTTGAAGCCAAAAACAGCCCATTGTCAACTTCACCTCTCATAGACAGACGTCGAATGAATCTCCAAGTGATTTGAATTGGCAAAATCCTCCTGCAAAACCCTGTAGCCTCAACGCCAACATGGCTCAATATGGCCACTGAGATGATAAAAATGATAAAACGGTGCTTAATTTTCTGGAATTCATTTTAAAGAAGCACTAAATTGCTGGAAGTTGGTTTGTTTGAGTTTTGGTATTTTTTGACTTATGTATAATGTGTGAGTAAGGATGACTTGTTGGAGGTATTTATAGCCCAAAGAGTTTGAATTTTTAGCTCACAGGTGAAAAATATTGGCGAGGATTTTCTGGTGGCTTCTATGCTTACGTGTTGACTTGGAAGCTTTGAATTAGTCCTGCAGGCAGCACGCTGAAAGATATGGAGCTTTTTGTTGTTGGGTAATTAGGTGAAATTAAATTTTGGTAGTCTATTGGTAAGATATCTTCACTAATAATCTAAAGGCAAAATGGATTGAGTTAATAGCATGACTTATGTTTGAATATGTCAAACTCATATTAGTTATAGCCTCAAAAATGCAAATAAATTTTATCAAACCATTCGAACTTTAATATTTTTTATGAAAGTGTAGAATTCTACAATATGATCTAGGTAAATTTCCAATTTCATTAAGTAGAAAATCGAGCAAAACCATACAAAATAACAACATATAATTTGAAGTGTGCGCAAGCAACGGGCACCCTGGTCTTTAAAAAAAAAACTTATAATTTTTGAACTTCATAAATTAATATTAATTTAGGTCCACAGTGCAAATATAATTATAACACTATTCTGAAACTCAACCGAGTAAACGTTCAAGTATGCAAAGCTACTTTGGTATCAAGGTGTGGTTAAGTTTTTTACATCATTTTAAATCTTTAGTTAAAACAAGGATAATAGTACTAAGTTTTTGTGATTGTATACAAATTAGATTCTAGACAAATATCATGATAGGGTTTAAAAAAGATGAGGGAGTGGTTAGTGTTAATAGCTTATCTATGTATTATATGCGGGCATTTTTATCCTTTAAAAATATGGGATTGTGCTATTTCTGAGAAGGTTTCTAAAAAGTGCTAGTTTTCAATTACCTACCCAAAATAATGCTATTTTATATATTTCTCATTAAAAAATAATATAATTTAATTAGATTAATATATTTGTAACGCCCCACTTGAGGTACGTAGTTAAGATTTGATGAATGGCTTGAATGCTTATTGATTTATCCTCATTTGAGTCTGTATGTTGTTAATATTGTTGGCTGACCCTGGTTGAAAGGGTATTGGTTTGGTTGAGTGGTTGCCTGAAAATTTGTAAGACTTGGCGAAATCTTGATGTTACAGTCTTCGTCGGGGCGAAGAAGAAGCTCGTCGCGGCGATGAAGTGCTACAACCCCGTGTGCTGCTGTGAGTTTTTGCGGCGAGAAATAGCTTCGCCGCGGCGAACACTCGGCTGAAATTTTCCTTCAGTTTTAGAGAATTCTTCCTTGTTTGGACTCAATGACCATTCTACCCCCTAATATCAGGAAAAGGGGAGTAAAAGTAAGGAAATTGCATGGAGAATACTTTGAGTGGGGATGTTTTTGCAAAGAATTAAAGGTCATAGGTGGAATCAAAGCAGGAGCAAGGGTTATTGGGAAAGAGTGGAGAAAATATGAGATATCAAGGGTAGCTTTAGAAACCCTTTCATTCATTCTTCTCCACCGCCTCTTTCATCCCAATTCTCTCAAAATTTCATTTAATTTTCAAGGATCTTTGAAGAGCTCTTTGACTGAAAATTGATACAAGTGATCCTAAGCTTAAAGGTGAGAATCCTTACTCTAGATGTGAATTTTATGTTGAAAGAGAGGATCCTTATTGAGTTTATGTTGAAGGTTTAAGAGAAAGTATCAAGCCTCAGAGTAGAGAGTTAAGTGGATTCTAATTGTAAGGTGAGTAAATCCACCAAGTTGTGATTTGCATGATTGAATGATGTGTAGAGATTTTATATGATTAATGCTTGAATTTTTTTATGTTTGAATGAGTTGATAATTTATGGATGAGTTTAATATTGATTATGGAGAAATTTCCACCATTAGAAGGTGGGGAATGTGTTGATAGTTGTGGTAGAAGTACAGATAGAATTAGAAGAATTTGAGAGGAATAATTGAAGTGTGTTCTTTGCAGGAGTGTGATGATTTAAAAGAGTTGAACTCCAATTTGGATGGTTAGAAAGAAAGTATAATTAAAGTTAGAATAGAGTTATGTATGCACACATATTATTTGATGAAATGCCTAAAAGAAGCATGAGAGAAGTAGAGACCTTACTTTATGCAACATAGCATATTTGGATTTCATGAATGCATCTAAGAAAGTTAGGCATGAGTCATCCATAAACATATGTTTAATTAAGTAATCAAATAAAAAGAAATATGAGAAATGAGAAAGAAACACTCTAAGAATAGAGATAAGAAAAGAACCAATTCTCTTAGAATAAAGAGAAAGAAAGAATGCACTAGAGAATAAAATGAATATTAAGTGCTATAGAAAAGAAAAGAAAATAGGTTGTGCGATGGGGAACCCGTGAGTGAGAGAGAGCGGTCTCCGCCATGAGAGAGCGGAATGAGAAGGAGAAAAGAATGTATAGCTGTGAGAATACATGCGGATGAGAGGTATACGAGAGAGAGTACACTACATGGTCAAGGGTTCCGAATCCATGCATCGACCAAGACCGGCAAAGAATAAGAAAAGAAAAGAAAGAAATGCATTGTTATGCTTTAGTGTCTCGGCCATGCATGTTATGATATTCTCCATGGGTGATGAGAATAGAAAGAAAGAAAAGAATAGTGAGAACTAGAATTAGAGAAAGTGACAAGAGTACGAAAAGAATTGATGAGTAATGCACGGGGATTATAGAGTAGAAGAATTACTTACTGAGCATCTTTGTGCTCACTCCGTTGTTTTCTATGTCGTACGGACATAGGTGAGACGTGTCGGATGGACGTCGGCAAGCGAGGGACTTGGCTGCACTGTCCAATGTTTTTAGAGTCTTTGTATAAATGATGTTACACTATGGAAGAATGTATTTATTAAGTAAAGAAATTTTTGGGCCCAACCATTTTGTAAATATACTTGTCTTTTTATAATATATTTTATGAATATGATAGTAGAAAGAAGTTGTTACATTTTTGGTATCAGAGCAGTGATTTGGGATGGGAAGTGTGTCATTCTCGCCGCTACGACGTGCTTATCCGACCATGTTAGTTAAATTCTCCTTACTAGTGGGTTATTGAAGTTGATGTGAGAATGGTTTTTGTAGATAGACGTAGTAATTGAAAGAAGGGTAAGGGTGTGATGAATGAGGGAGAATCCCAACCTGTCGGAACAAACTCCCCTACCCTTGATGAGATAAGGATTCAAACCATTGTACAGCAGGTGTTAGCGGAGAGTCAGGGGAGAGTTGTATCGGTGAGAACCAAGACCCTAGTAGAGTACCGCCCGTAAGGCAAGAGCGAGAAGGGCTAGTACCTTAGACAGTACAAAATCGAGTTGATCCGATTCAGGGCTGCAAGTCAGTACCGATCGCCAGAGTTTAGGGGTAGTAGGGACCCGTTAGAGCAGAGAGTGGTTTAAGTCCGTTGAGCAGAGTGGGCCCTGTTTCCCATGAAGATAGAGAGGGATTTGCTATGCTAGTTTCTTATTTCGGGGTGATGCCCGAATTTATGGGAATTAATGGAAGAGACTCATGACACAGAACCATGACTTGGGGAGATTTTAGAAGAGTGTTTGAGACCGAGTATCGAACGGTTGACCGGGTTCATGAGAAAATACAAGAGTTTATTAATCTAAAGCAAGGTGAGTACAGTGAAAGAGTATTTAGTTGATTCAACTCTTTGACGTTTGCACCCGAGATAGTAAGTACTCCCGAGTTGAGGAGAGAGAAATTTGTTTCGGGTTGAGGTCAGAAATAGCCCATGATGTTATGATAAGAGCTAAGCCCCCTCATACCTATTATGAAGCATTAGACTGGGCTTGAGAGAGATATTTATGTGAACAAAATGAGTTCAGAAGGGCATCCTATGGTAGTACAGAACGAACCGCCCTCTACTCGCAGAAAGAAAGAGTTGAGGTTGGGAGAAGTAGAGACATGGGGAACAAAAAGAGGTTCCAGCCAAAGAAGAATAGGGCAATTGGCAGAGTAAACGGCCTAGAAATGCTGGAGTCACTTGTGCCCAGTATGGAAGAACATTTGAGGGAGTGTCTAAAAGAGTTTGGTCCAATGTTTGCTATAGGTGTCGCCAGCCAGGGCACCTAATGAAAGATTGTAAACCTCCTCCTCCACCAGCAACAAAGGTTTTCAGAGGTACGAATGCTAGGGTGTTTACCGTGGCACAAGGAGAGGTAGAGGCCAGTCCATCAGCCGTAACTAGTTAGTTATTCTTTCATGCAGTTCCTCTTTATGGTTTAATAGATTCTGGAGCCACGCATTCTTTTATATCTCATGGGATGATAGAAAGATTAGGTCTGAAATCTGTTGTGGTAGACCAACCCATTAGGATAGAGTTACTATGGGGTTAGTATTTGACCCGTGAGATGCTTCATGAGAGTCCGTAGTGACATGGAAGAGAGTGTTAGTTGATCTAATAGTGTTGTAGCCTGATTCGACATGATTGGGTATGGATTTAGGGAAGTATGGAGTAGAAATTGACTGTCGGAAGAAGAAAGCAAGATTCAATCTTGATAGTGGAGATAAGTTTAGTTTCGGAGAGGGTATCAATTGAGTATGTTGATTAGTGCTTGAAGCTAGAAAGATGTTGAGAAAGGGGTGTCAGGATATATGCACATATAGTGTAGAGTGGTGATGTTCTCAGCCAGAAATTCAAAGGGTACATGTAGTTCAAGAATTTCTGGATGTGTTTCCGGAAGAGTTACCGGGTTTACTTCCAGAGAGAGAGGTTGAGTTCAGTATTGAACTAGCACCGGGACAGCCACAATATCGAGAGCCTTTATCGAATGGCCCCAGCCGAGCTTCACGAATTAAAGAAACAACTCCAAGAGCTTCTAGATAAGGTTTTTATCGACCAAGTCATTCTCCTTGGGGAGCTCCAATTCTTTTTGTGAAGAAGAAAGATGGATCTTTACAGATGTGTAAGAACAGGGATTGAATAAGGTGACAGTGAAAAATAAATACCCGCTAATCGGTAGATGATTGTTGTGCAATTAAAGGGAGCGACAGTGTTCTCGAAAATTGATTTGAGGTCGGGGTACCATCAAGTGAAAGTGGCTGAGCAAGATATAGCTAAGACCGCTTTTCGTACAAGGTATGAGCATTATGAGTTTGTAGTGATGCTTTTGAGTGACGAATGCCCCAGCAGTTTTATGGACTTGAAGACCAAGTATTTCACGATTGCTTGGATCAATTCATCGTGGTTTTTATTGATGATATCCTGGTTTACTCTAAGTCGAGAGAAGAGCATGAGGAGCATTTAAGAATGGTGCTACAACGATTAAGAGAAAAGAAGTTGTATGCTAAGTTTTCCAAGTGTGAATTTGGTTGAATCAAGTATTATTTCTAGGCCATACTGGTTCTGCGAAGGGATTTCAGTGGACCCTAGTAAGTGGAGGCATCCTTGAGTGGCAAAGGTCGAAAACGGTAAAAGAAGTGAGAAGTTTCTTGGGACTAGCAGGCTACTACCGGCGATTCGTAGCAGGTTGCCTAGTTGGGAAGCCATTGACAACTCTTATCAAGCAGAGAATTCCTTTTATAGGTCAACTGCTTGTGAAAAGAGTTTTCACGAGTTAAAGAAAAAGTTGACATCAGCTTCTGTTTTAGTGTTGCCTTAAGAGGGTGTAGATTATGATATTTTTACAGATGTCTCACTGTAGGACTTGGTGTTTTATTGATGTAGTTAGGTAGGGTGATAGCTATGTTCTCGTCAATTGAAAGAGTACGAGACAAGATACCCTACGCATGATTTAGAGTTGGCAGCGGTAGTCTTTGCTTTGAAAATGGAGGCATTACTTGTGGTGTAAAGAGAAAATCTACACGACCATAAGAGTTTGAATATTTTTTACTCAGAAGGAGCTGAATATGAGACAGAGAAGGTGGTTAGAGCTAGTTAAAGATTATGAATGTGAGATTAAAATCAGCCGGGGAAAGCTAATGTAGTAGCCGATGCGTTGAGTAGAAAAGCTTATTATCCCGACTCACAAGACAGAGAGAGTTAATAGATGAGTTGTGTAAAGAATAGATTGAAATGATTCGAGGAGGGATTGCCAGGTTAGAAATTCAGTCTATCTTGCTGGACGAAATCAGAAAAAGCAAGTGGTGAGAGTGGTGTCAAAAGTTGTTGCAGAGAGTGCATGTGAATGAAAGGCTAGAGTTCCATTGGTAGATGGTGGTCTCCGTTTCAGGAATCGGTTGTGTATTCTCAAGATAAGGAGTTGAGAGAGAGAATCTTATGGAGGCTCATGACACACCCTATACTGCTATCCTAGAGCAACCAAGATGTATCAAGACCTAAAGAAAGGCTATGGTGGCCAAGTATGAAGAATGTTATGCAATGTTTGTAGCTAAATGCGGTATGTCAAAAGTGAAAGCAGATCACCAAGGTATCAGGATGCTTCAACCAATTAGTATTCCTAAGTGGAAATGGGAGAGTATCTCGATGGATTTTAGTGAGGCCTCCCTAGAGTTCAGAGAGGATTTGATGCTATTTGGGTGATTATTGATAGATTGACAAAATCAAACCATTTCCTTCCGATAAAAGAGAGCACTACTTCGGATCAGCTAGCCCAGATTTACATCAGAGAGATAGTGAAACTTCATGGGATACACCAAGACAAAGTATCAGATAGAGATTCAGATTTGTCTCCACTTTCTGGAGAGGTTACAGAGGAATTTGGGTACTAAATGGCTTAGCACCGCCTACCATCCTCAACTGATGGATAGACAGAGAGAACAAATAAATGCTTGAGGATATGTTGCGAGCTTGCTGTATGGATTATAGAGTATCCTAGCATGAGATGTTGCCTAGTGGAGTTTGCTTACAATAATAGTATTAGTCTACAATTAAGATGGCCACTTATGAGGCCTTGTATGGTAGACAATGTAGGTCTCCTTTATATGGGATGAGAAGGTGAGAAGATGAGTTGAATATAGCTATTAGGCCAGAAATGACTCATAAATTGATTGAAGATGTGAAGTGATTAGAAGAAATTGCAACAAGCCCAAGATAGACAGAAAGTTATATGATTGAAGAGAAAGAAGTTGAATTGAAGTGGATGATAAAGTTTTCTTGAAAGTTTCCCTTATAAGCGGGTGATGCGGTTTGGAAATAAAAGGAAGCTAGCAACGAGATTCATTGGTCCATTTGAAGTGTTGCAACGAGTGGGGAAAGTAGCCTACAGATTGGCACTACCCCCTAGCATGGACAAGGGTGCATGATGTTTTCCATATCTAATGCTACAGAAGTATGTAAGTGATCCCTCTATGTATTGAGCACATAGGATGTAATGTGGAAGAGAATCTGTGTAGAGGAGCGTCCAGTTTAGATTTTGAACCGAAGATTAAAAAGCTGCGGAATAGAGATATCCTTTAGTGAAAGTCCTCTGGAGAAACCATAAAGTTGAAGAAACTATGGGAGACCGAGCAAGACATGCAAAATCGTTAACCGGAGTGTTTGTTTGAATTTGGGGATGAAATTTTAAGGGGGGAGAATTGTAACGCCCTACTTGAGGTACGTAGTTAAGATTTGATGAATGGCTTGAATGCTTATGATTTATCCTCATTTGAGTCTGTATGTTCTTAATATTGTTTGGTTGACCCTTGGTTGAAAAGTGTATTAGTTTGGTTGAGTGGTTGCCCTGAAAATTTGTAAGACTTTGTAAAATTCTGACGTTACAGTCTTCGTCGGGGTGAAGAAGAAGCTCGTCGCGGCGTGAAGTGCTACAACCCCGTGTATGCTGTGAGTTTTCGCCGCGGCGAACACTCGGCTGAAATTTCCTTTGAGTTTTAGAGAATTCTTCCTTGGGACTCAATGACCATTCTACCCCTAATTAAGCAGAAAAGTGAGGAGTGAAATGCAAGGAAATTGCATGGAGAATAGTTTGAATGGGGATGTTTGGCAAAGAATTAAAGGTCATAGGTGGAATTTCAAAGAAGAAGCAAGGGTATATTAGGAAAGAGTGGAGAAAATATGAGATATTAAGGGTTTAGCTTTAGAAACCCTTTCATTCATCTCACCGCCTCTTCATCCTTCAATTCTCTCAAACTTTCATTCAATTTTCCAAGGATCTTTGAAGAGCTTTGACTAGAAATTGATACAAGTTGATCCCAAGCACTTAAAGGTGAATCCTTACTCAGATGTGAATTTTATTGTTGAAAGAGTAGGATCCTTATTGAGTTTGTGTTGAAGGTTTAAGAGAAAGTATCAAGCCATCAAGAGTAGAGAGCTTAGTGGATTCTAATTGAGCCTAAGATAAGTAAATCCACTAAGTTGTGATTTGCATGATGTGATGTGTAGAGATTTATATATGATTAATGCTTGAATTTTTTTATGTTGAAATGAGTTGATGAATTTATGGAGAAATTTCCACCATGAGAAGGGTGGAATGTGTTGATAAGTTGTGGTAGAAGTATGGATAGAAAGAAGAATTGAGAGGAATATTTGAAGTGTGTTTCTTTGCAGGATGGTGATGATTAAAGGAGTTGAACTCCAATTTTGGATGGTTAAGAAAGAAGTATAATTAAAGTTAGAATAGGTTTATGTATGCACACATATTGATGAAATGATAAAGAAGCATGAGTAGAAGTAGAGAACCTACTTTATGCAACATAGCATATTTGCATTTATGAATGCATCTAAGAAAAGATTTTAGGATGAGTCATCCATATACCTATGTTTAATTGAGTATCACATAAGAAAGAAATATGAGAAATGAGAAAGAAAACATCTAAGAATAGAGAAAAGAAAAGAACCAATTCTTTAGAATAAAGAGAAAGAAAGAATTAGCACTAGAGAATTAAATGAATATTAAGTGTACAGAAAGAAAAGAAAATAGGTTGTGATGGGGAAACTGTGAGGTAGAGTTACCGCATATAAACGCCATGAGAGAGCGGTCTCCGCCATGAGAGAGTGGAATGAGTATGAGAAAAAGAATTTGTATAGCTGTGAGAATAAATGCGGATGGAGGTATACACGAGAGAGAGTACACTACATGGTCAAGGGTTCGAATCCATGCATCGACCAAGACCGGCAAAAAATAAGAAAAGAAAAGAAGAAAATGCATTGTTATGCTTTAGTGTCTCGTCCATGCATGGTTATGATATTCTTCATGGGTGATGAGAATAGAAAGAAAGAAAAGAATAGTGAGAACTAGATTAGAGAAAGTGACAAGACTACGAAAAGATTGATGAGTAATGCACGGGGATATAGAGTAGAAGATTGATTACTGAGCATCTTTATGCTTACCCCGTTGTTTTCTATGTTTTTACAGGTCATAGGTGAGGACTTGGTCGGATGGACGTCGGCAAGCGAGGAGACTTGGCTGCACTGTCCAATGTTTTTAAGAGTCTTTTTGTATAAATGATGTTACACTATGTAAAGAATGTATTTATTAAGTAAAGAAAATTTTTGGGCCCAACCATTTTGATAAATATACTTGTCTTTTTATTAATATATTTTATGAATATGATAGTAGAAAGAAGTTGTTACAATATCCACATTAGATAGGGAATAATATATTTTCCAAATATTTGCTAAATTTAGGTTAACAATCATATATTGAATAATCTTATTAATAAATAGAACAATAACATTAAATTAATATTGGGCTAAAAAAAAAAATATTTGGCTTAAAAAGTAGTGAGCTAGCTGTTGCCTGGGCCGCTGCACACAGCAGTTGGTGATGAAGTGTGTGTTGACACAGACAGCTTCAAAATGCTTGGTTTGGGCCACTTAATTTTTCAAGCTAGTTGTTGACAATAATTGTCACCGGTTTCCTTACCCGTACAAGACACAAACAGGAGAAATAGATTTGGAATCTATCACTTATCATTGCCAAAAGGAGAATAGGAGATGCTACTGAATTTACCTTCAATTAATATCAATTCCTCGGCTGGTGATCTATCTATAGGTGGAATAAGCACTGCAAATGGTACCGGATGCACAAAATTCGTTAACGTCCGGCTGCCTGATTATATTCCCACTAGTTGTTTCAAAATTCCGATTTTACTCCTCTAAATCCATGTGAAATTTCAGTATCAACCCTGAAGTGTTAATGTTACTTTTACAATGTTAGGTTTGTGGGTGGTGTGTGGTGAGTGATGAATTTTCAATTAGTGATAGGGGCGAGTATGATAAAAATGACAATACTTAGCATCTAGATGATAGTATCAAATAAATTAGGGGACGTAAATGATTTTTGCCAAAAGTAAATGATTGTTAATGTTACTTGTTATCTAGATAATCATATCCAATTTAAATAATTTTTTATGAATATGTAGAATTTTACAATTTAATTTAGGTGGAAAGTTGACCAAAACTATACAAAATAAACCCATAAAATTAAAGTATAATAGAAAATGTTATTTTCTATTGTAAAAAAGAAAAGAAAAAAAAATTATTTATTGATTTGATTTAAACAGATATTTGTTAGAAAAATGTGTTAATTGATGAAGAAGTTTCAACCAACCAAGAAAAATGGAGAAGAAAATAGAAACTGGGCGTAAGAGAATTTTAGACAATGGAGATTTTCATTAACTAAATTGAAGAAGAAGCTACGCATCATTTATATGCATTTGCTACAAAACACACTATTTTAGATACTAGTTTGTATTTTTACAAAATCAACCCAACTTATTACAATTTAACCCAAGACTGATATAAAGCCTAATATTTCTCTTGAAACTTCACCTTCTTGTTGGTTCATGCCTCTCTGTAGTCTAATATTTCCCCTGAAACTTGACTTTCCTGCTGATTCAAACTTCTTGTTAGTCTAATACTTCCCTTGGACTTGAACCTTTTTGCAGGTTCCACTCTACCAGTAATTGCCCATTTGCTGGTTCATGTAAGATGTCAACCACTCAGGTAACCATGATGAATGCAACTGAAAAAAAATCATGCAATCAATGGTGATGTAGATAGCTCAAACGCAACATTCAGCTTTTCCCTAAGCTATGAAACTTGTTACCAGGAAGGGCTTTAGTGAGGATGTCGACTATTTGATATCCTAAAGCCACATACTGAACACTTAATTGTTTTTTAGCAACCGATTCTCTGACATAGTGAACGTCAATCTTAATGTGTTTTGTCTTGGCATGAAACATGGGATTAGATGACAAAGCTCCAGCACTTGTATTATCACACCAAATTACTGGAGCTTTGTTGATACTAATTCCAAGTTCCTTAAAGAATTGCTGAAACCATACCAATTTAGTGGTTGCATGACTTAAGGACATGTACTCGGCTTTTGTTGAGGAAAGAGACACTATCTTTTGTTTTCTAGAGCTCCATTGCACCGGGTTTCCACCAAGAAAAACAGTGTATCCACTTGTAGATCTTCGATCATCCACATCACTCGCCCAATCCGTATTTGCATAGGCTTCCAACAGGAAATTTTCTTGTCTTTTAACAACAAACCATGGCTTAAAGTGCCTTTTATGTACTGTATAATACTCTTGCAAGTTGTCCAATTTGTAGTAGTGGGATTTTGATTAAACTGACTTAGCTTATTAACTGCATAAGCCAAGTCAGGTCTGGACAGGGTTAAATACTGCGATCCACCAATGATACTCTTGTATAATATGGGCTGGTCAAATAATGCACTGTCCTGCTTGCCAAGTTTGAAACCAGTGGCCATGGGACTGAGACTAGGCTTTAAATGTGTCATTCCTCCCTTTTGTAATAACTCTTGAGCATATTTTGATTGAGTGAGTAACAAGCCTGATTCATTTCTCCTTACTTCAAAAGCTAGAAAATAGTTAGTAGCCCCCAAAGTCTTTAAAGCAAATTGATTATTCAAATCTGTTATTGCCTGGGTAATGAGTTGAGGATTGTTCCTTGTAATCAAGATATCATCCACAAATAGTAATAGTGTGTACATAATGTGTTTATCTAATTACAATAAGAGAAATGTTTTGGATTGTAGTGGTATCGATTGTGTAATGTATTTTATATTATGTTATAGAGGGGTATTTTCGTCATTTTGATTTCAAATTAATGAACATTCAAGTTACAATTAAACAAAGTTCTGTTATGTCAATTGTCAAGGGATCAAATTGTTAGTATTTTATAATGAGTGTCCTTAACTGGTAGACTGAAATTATAAGGACAAAAATGTAATTCCATTTTGAGTAACGTGTTGACTAATAGATTTGAAGGAGTCAACTCATGCAAGCTTCAAAACGAGCAGGTTTCCTTTGTTGGGTAAAGTTGAAACATTGGGGAATTTTAAAGGTTTATTTGTTTCAAGTTTGAAAATGTAAACACGTGTAAGGTTTTGATGGTCAGAATTTACTTGAATGCCCTTAGTTATGTGGGATATTATTGGTATAAGAGAAGGGTGATTTTGGGATTTTTCGGTTGTTGATCGAAATTAATCAATATGTATAATTTTTCAAAATTTTATTAATCTAATGTGTCGTTCAATGAATTTAATTTATAATTTTCTGTTGAATTTATGGCTAACCAATTCTTAGTGGATTATATAGGCCAAAGGTATAAGATGAAATAGTTGATGAATAAAATAGAATTATAATAATGATGTTTATATACAAATGATCACATAAATAATTAGAACGCTAATATATAGTGACTTAATTTCACCCAAATAATGGTTTAATAACATTTTTTTCACTCAAAACATTTCAAAATACAATTTTACTACTCTATTAAGATAATTAAAAAGAATCGAACTCAAGACTTACACCCAACAGCCCATATTCGATCACTCGGACACCTAGAAGTTTTGATTGTTGCTTATAGTCAATATTATTCATCTTTAATAATTAAGTTGAATTTATTTTTTCACACTTTGATAATTTATTCTGTGTCACATCAAAGTATAAGTATAATGCATTCTCAAATAAAATTTTGAGAAAATATAAATAAATTATTGATTCAATTTTGGTATGCTTTCTTGGTTGTCTGTTAATATCTACTATGACGTGAATTTACGTAAAAGAAGTTGATTTTGATAGTTTCGTATTAAGAAAATTTGCTGGTCTTGACTGTTGCTTATTCAGAATTTTAGAAAATTGTTTGATTTTAACTCTTAATTAAAATAAGGGAGATTTTGAAATTACAATTATTTTATTTGACACTTTCAGTTGAGTAGTTGAGTTAGTTGGCTCACGACCATAAAGCTTTTAGCTTTCACATGCTGACTGTTGAAAACTTGTGGGAGGCCTGCTTAGAAATTACATGAATTTGGAGGCCCATAATACTTGGACCTCAAGGCCCATAATTATTGTACAATTTTTTTTATTTATATTTTATTAATCTTTGTTTTTAATTTCTGCATTCTTTTATTAATGTTGTTAATTACAGTAGAACCCTTGAAAGTTTTAAGTTTATTACTCTTTCTTCCTCCATTTGCAGAAGAGTTCGATCAATTAATGTTAACATTATTGAAAGCTTGAAGAAGTTAAAATTTTCAGTTTCTTTCATCTTCCATTTGTAGAGATGGATTAAATTAATCATAAATTCATTGAGATATGAAAGGTCATTCAAATGTTCAGATTGGAAGCTTCGAAGTTCAAATTCTTTTTACTCGCTTTCTTCCTCTATTAATTACTGAGAGGGCTATATGTATATGTAACAAATTCTGTCTCCATTTTATGAATAGTAGGGCTTTCTCTGATGTCTAAGTTATTTTCAACTCTAAACACATACACAGTTACACTCAGAGCAGATGCTGAGCAGCGTGAGATGTTGACATCAATTGCTCAAAATCTAGGAGCTTTAAGCCACAAGATGGACGTGATAACAGAAAAAAAAACTTAACTCTTTAACCCAAAAAGTTGATGGAATTGATCATAATTAAGGAGCTCTTAGAATCTTAGTGAGAGAACGATATGCAATCTTACTATATTGCAGCCCACTACAAATGAGGAAGTTAAATCTTTTGACTCTGGTATTGAAGATTTATAATCTCTCGCTTGTATAACTATAGTCAAGTAAACAATGATCCGAAGATGGTGACAGATGTACGTGTGGTCTTGTTGAAACCTGGTAATTCTCCAGTATTTCTTAAAAGCTGGTAAAAGCTGATCCGAAGATGGAATTGATAAAATTATTATTTTTCTGAACTACGTTTGTGTTAATTGAATAATTAAATCTTATAAAAGAATTTAAGAGAAATTTAAGTCACTAAATAAATAAATTAAGGAAGATTTCTCTGGATTAATTTCTTTCTAACACTCTCATTTTGAGCTAGTGGCCTCGGCCTCTGGGGCTAGGACCCGATGCTAGCCGTTGAAGCCAACAACCCATTGTCAACTTCGCCTTCTCATAGACAGATGTCGAATGAATCTCCAGGTGATTTGAACTGGCAAAATCCTCCTGCAAAACCCTTGTAGCCTCAACGCTAACATGGCTCAATATGGCCACTGAGATGATAAAAACGATCAAAACGGTGCTTAATTTTGTGGAATTCATTTTTAAAGAAGCACTAAATTGCTGGAAGTTGAGTTTGTTTATGAGTTTTTTGTACTTGTATATATGTGTTTGATGTAAGGATGAACTTGTTTGAGGTATTTATAGCCCAAAGAGTTTGAATTTATCTTAGCTCATTAAGTTGAAAAATATTGGCGAGGATTTTCTGGTGGGTTTCTATGGCTTACGTGTTGACTATGGAAGCTTTGAATTAGTCCTGCAGCCAGCAGGCTGAAAGATCTGGAGCTTTTTGTTGTTGGGTAATTAGGTGAAATTAAATTTTGGTAGTCTATTGGTAAGATATCTTCCACTTTAATACCTTAAAGCACAAAATGATGAGTAATAGCATGACTTATGTTTGAATATGTCAACTGACTCATATATGTATTAATAGCCTCAATAATGCAAATAAATTTATCCAAACCATTCGAACTTTAAATAATTTTTATGAAAGTGTAGAATTTCCAATATGATCAAGGATCAATTTCATTTCATTTAGGTAGAAAATCGAGCAAAACCATACAAAATAAACACATAAATTAAAGTCTAATACATAGATAAGGCTATATATATTATATATATATATTATTATATATATATATATATATATATAATATATATATATATATATATATATAATTAAATGAAGAAGTAGTTATTGATTTGATTGCCATAGTTAATTGTTACGAAAATCTGTTTAATGAACTTATATCTGTTGAGCCACTACTGGGTGGTCCGATGGTAAAAGAGCAAATGAGGAATTAACATGGTCTTTTAAGTTCGAGTTCTCTTGATGGTAAAAAAGCAAGCGGAGGATCTAACATGGTCTTCCGAGTTTGAATCCCTACAACCCCTAATAGGGGTGGCCATTGGAGTTCTTACCTGGTCAGTAGTTTCAAGGTCTTGAGAGATTAGTTGAAGTACGCGCAAACTGACTCGGACACTCCCAGTCATTTAAAAAAAAATACTTATAGTTGTTGACCTTTTAATAAATATAATATTAATTTAGGTCCATAGTCCAAATATTAATTATAACCCGTAAAAAAAGGTTTTGCTTGAATTAGACTAAAGGATGATTTCTTATCATTATAATTTGAAGAAAAGAGATTGTGCATGGTTTACTTACATTGGTGGTGGCAATGGCAATGTAACACTATTCTTACACTCAACCGAGTAAACATTCTAATGTATGCGAAGCTATTTCGGTATCAAAGTGCTATTAAATATTTTTACATCAATTTTAAATCTTCAGATTAAAAACAAGAATAATAGTACTAAGCAGTGTTTTAAAACTCGGCCCGGCCAGTTGAACCGGTTGAACCGGGACCTGGAAGCTTCAACGGGTCGGGTTTAACTTTTCTGATTCACCCCAAAACCGTAAGATTTGGGAGAATGATCGGCAAACAATCGACGGCCGAAAGGTTGGGGTTTCTGAAGAGTAAGTGCTGGTGAATGGAATGGTGGTGACGGCATTGATTTCCGGTGAGTAAATCGACCGGAAATTGAACAAATCTAGCAGTGGCAACAATGAGATTTTGCCGGCAATTGGCGAGGCTAACGGGGGTGGGGTGAGGTGGGTTTTGGTTGGGATGAAGAAGGGAGTCATTCTTGGGCGATGGGGAGGGTTTTCGACCCCGGCGTCAATGAGATCTAGCTTGGAATGCCGACGTCGGTGTCGGTGTCGGTGTCAGTGAGATCTGGCCAAAATTGAATCTATTTCGGCCAGATCTTGAGTAGATTTTAATGGAAATGGGCTTAAGGGACAATTAGGGTTGCATCTAGGGTGTTGCCGTCACCAATCAATCACCGGTCGATTTGCATTTGGGGTGTGTTTGATAAAATTCAAACTTGTAGGGACTTACACGTAATTTTTAAGGGTATATTTGCTGAATTTTAAAAGTTTTTTCAACCAGTTTGACCAGCGGTCAAACCGGTTAAACCGGTCCACCCGAAACCTGAAAACTTTGCTGGATTTCACCCCGGGTTGGGTTTTAAAATATTGGTACTAAGTTTTTTGTGATTTGTATACAAATTAGATTCTAGACAAATAGCATGATATGGTTTGAAGAAGATGAGGGAGTGTTTAGTGTTTGTCTATATATATGCGGGCATTTTCACCCTTTAAAAATATGGGGATTGTGCTATTTCTTGAGAAGGTTTCTAAAAAGTGCTAGTTTTCAATTACCTACTCAAAATAATGCCATTTTATATAATTTCTCATTAATAATGTAATATATCATTAAATTATATCCACATTAGATAGGGAATAATATATTTTCCAAATATTTGATAAATTTAGGTTTACAATCATATATTGAATTATCTTATTAATAAATAGAACAATAACATTAAATTAACAATAATGCTAGGGACACCGAAAATGTGTACCGGCCTACGTGTAACACACATCTGATTTGTTTAACAATTTTTTTCTAGTGAACAGCCGTCTATCAAATTTGGACGACCGTTCACTCACATGGACGCCCGTCCATATACAAGGGACGGGCGTCCCCATTTAAAGGACGCCCGTCCATAAATAAAATATGAAAATAAAAAATAAAAAATAAAAAACTTTGGGGATGGCCGTCCATAAATTTTGGACGGAATGGACGCCCGTCCATACTTTAAAAAAAAAAAAAAAAAGTGTTTGGATGGGCGTCCATTAGGAATGGACGCTCGTCCATACTTTAAAAAAAAAAAAAAAACGTTTGGACACTTTAAAAAAAAAAAAAAAAAAATTCGTCTTCATTCCCCAGCTCCTGGGTTCTCATGTTAGTTCTTCGTCTGAGCATTTTGTTGTACAAGAAATTATAAGAACTGAAGGTGCTCATCTTTCAGGTACTAGCCAAAATCCTGATAATGCCAAGTGCAGGAAGCTAGGCTTACAAGTTGTATCTGGTTTAAGCTCAGAGCTCACCAGTGTGAAGAAATTTGCTGCCATGGATTCTGACGTGCTCAGCAGTGATGTGTCCAAGCTTTCTAGAGCAAAATTGGATATATCCCTCTCATGGCCTTTTCAATTTTCCTCCTGGGGTTCGTCCTGTGCCTCTGGAAATACATATTCAGGGAGTGGATATATCCAATTTTGATGCAAGGATGCAAGCCATGACGAAACCCATATATACTGCAATTGTCCAACATGCCAAGAATGGAAAACCTATGCTTGTATTTGTCCCTTCAAGAAAATATGTGCAGTATCTGTAGAAACCAAAATAATGGACGGGCGTCCATAAGCAATGGGTGCCCGTCCAAATTTTTTTTTTTTTTTTTTTTTTAAAGTATGGACGGAATGGATGCCCGTCCAAACATAAAGGACGGTCGTCCAAAATTTATGAACGGCCGTCCCCAAAGTTTTTTTTTTTTATTTTCATATTTTATTTATGGACGGGCGTCCTTTAAATGGGGACGCCCTTCCCTTGTATATGGACAGGCGTCCATGTGAGTGAACGGCCGTCCAAATTTGATGGACGGCCGTTCACTAGAAGAAAATTGTTAAACAAATCAGATGCGTGTTACACGTAGACCAGTGCACATTTTCGGTGTCCCTAGCATTATTGTTAAATTAATATTGGGCTAAAAAATTAAAAAAAAAAATGTTCAGCTAAAAAAGTACGTGAGCTAGCTGTTGCTTGGGCCGCTGCACACAGCAGTTGGTGATGAAGTGTGTGTTGACGCAGACAGCTTCAAATGCTAGTTGTTGACAATAATTGCCGCCGGTTTCCTTACCCGTACACGACACAAACAGGAGAAATAGATTTGGAATCTATCGCTTATCGTTGCCAAAAGGAGAATAGGAGATGTTACTGAATTTACCTTCAGTTAATTTCAATTCCTCGGCTGGTGATCTATCTATTGGTGGAATAACTACTGCAAATGGTACCGGATGCACAAAATTTGTTAACATCCGGCTGTCGGATTATATTCCCACTAGTTGTTTCAAAATTCTGATTTGACTCCTCTAAATCCATTTGAAATTTCAGTATTAACCCTGAAGTGTTAATGTTACTTTTACAATGTTTGGTTTGTGGGTGGTGGGTGGTGACTGATGAATTTTCAATTAGTGATAGGGGGGAGTATGATAAAAATGACAATACTTAGCATCTAGATGATAGTATCAAATAAATTAGGGGAAGTAAATGATTTTTGCCAAAAGTAAATGATTGTTAATGTTACTTGTTATCTAGGTAATCATATCCAATTTAAATAATTTTTTATGAATGTGTAGAATTTTACAATTTAATTTAAGTAGAAAATTGACCAAAACTATACCAAATAAACCCATAAAAAAAAAAAAAAAAAAAAAAAGTATTTCTTGATTTGATTTAAACCGATATTTGTTAGAAAAATGTGTTAATTGATGAAGAAGTTTCAACCAACCAAGAAAAAGGGAGAAGAAAAAAGAAACTGTACGTAAGAGACTTTTAGACAATGGAGTTTTTCATTAACTAAATTGAAGAAGAAGCTACCCAGTATTTATATATCATTTGCTACAAAACACACCATTTTAGATACTAGCTTGTATTTTTACAAAATCAACCGAACTTATTACAATTTAACCCAAGGCTGATATAAAGCCTAATATTTCCCTTGAAACTTCACCTTCTTGTTGGTTCATGCCTCTCTGTAGTCTAATATTTCCCCTGAAACTTGACTTTACTGCTGATTCAAACTTCTTGTTAGTCTAATACTTCCCTTGGACTTGAACCTTCTTGCTGGTTCCACTCTACCAGTAATTGGCCATTTGCTGGTTCATGTAAGATGTCAACCACTCAGGTAACCATGATGAATGCAATTGAAAAAAAAAAAAAAAAAAAATCATGCAATCAATGGTGATGTAGGTAGCTCAGATGCAACATTCAGCTTTTCCTTGAGCTCATGAAACTTGTTACCAAGAAGGGCTTTAGTGAGGATGTCGATTATTTGATATCCTAAAGCCACATACTGAACACTTAGCTGTTTTTCAGCAACCAATTCTTTGACATAGTGAACATCAATCTTAATGTGTTTCGTCCTTGCATGAAACATGGGATTAGATGACAAAGCTCCAACACTTGTATTATCACACCAAATTATTGAAGCTTTGTTGATACTAATCCCAAGTTCCTTAAAGAGTTGCTAAAACCATACCAATTCAGTGGTTGCATGACTTAAGGACCTATACTCGGCTTTAGTTGAGGAAAGAGACACTACCTTTTGTTTTCTGGAGCTCCATTGCACCAGGTTTCCACCAAGAAAAACAGTGTATCCACTTATAGATCTTCGATCATCCACATCACTCGCACAATCCGCATTTGCATAGGCTTCTAACATGAAATTTTCTTGTCTTTTAAACAGCAAACCATGGCTTAAAGTGCCTTTTATGTACCGTAGAATTCTCTTGAAAGTTGTCCAATGTGCAGTAGTGGGATTTTGATTAATCTGACTTAGCTTATTAACTGCATAAGCCAAGTCAGATCTGGACAAGGTTAAATACTGCGATCCACCAATGATACTCTTGTATAATGTGGCTGGTCAAATAACGCACTGTCCTCCTTGCCAAGTTTGACACCAGTGGCCATAGGAGTGAGACAAGGCTTTAAATGTGTCATTCCTCCCTTTTGTAATAACACTTGAGCATATTTTGATTGAGTGAGTAACAAGCCTGATTCATTTCTCCTTACTTCAAAACCTAGAAAATAGTTAGTAGCCCCCAAAGTCTTTAAAGCAAATTGATTGTTCAAATCTGTTATTACCCGGGTAATGAGTTGAGGATTGTTCCTTGTAATCAAGATATCATCCACAAATAGTAACAGTGTGTACATAATGTGTTTATCTAATTACTATAAGAGAAATGGTTTGGATTGTAGTGGTATTGTTTGTGTAATGTATTTTATATTATCTTATAGAGGGGTATTTTTGTCATTTTGATTTCAAATTAGTTAACATTCAAGTTACAAGTAAACAAAGTTCTGTTATGTCAAGGGATCAAATTGTTGGTATTTATAATTAATGACTGTCCTTAACTGGTAGACTGAAATTATAAGGACAAAAATGTAATTCCATTTTGAGTAACGTGTTGACTAATAGACTTGAAGGAGTCAACTCATGCAAGCTTCAAAACGAGCAGGTTTTCGTTTGTTGGGTAAAGATGAAACATTGGGGAATTTTAAAGGTTTATTTGTTTCAAGTTTGAAAATGTCAACACGTGTAAGGTTTTGATGGTCTGAATTTACTTGAATGCCCTTAGTTATGTGGGATATTGTTGGTATAAGATAAGGGTGATTTTGGGATTTTTTGGTTGTTGATCGAAATTAATCAATGTGTTTAATTTGTCAAAATTTTATTAATCTAATGTATTGTTCAATGAGTTTAATTTATAATTTTCTGTTGAATTTATGGCTAACCAATTCTTAGTGGATTATATAGACCAAAGGTATAAGATGAAATAGTAGATGAATAAAATAGAATTATAATAATGATGTTTATATACAAATGATCACATAAATAATTAGAACGTTAATATATAGTGACTTAATTTCACTCAAATAATGGTTTAATAACATTTTTTCACTCAAAACATTTTAAAATACAATTTTACTACCCTATTAAAGCAATTAAGAAGAATCGAACTTAAAACTTACACCCAAGAGCCCATATTCAATCACTCGGACGCCTAGGGGTTTTGATTGTTGCTTATAGTCAATATTATTCATCTTTAATAATTAAGTTGAATTTATTTTTTTACACTTTGATAATTTATTGTGTGTCACATCAAAGTATAAGTATAATGCATTTTCAAATAAAATTTTGAGAAAATATAAATAAATTATTGATTTAATTTTGGTATGCTTTTCTGGTTGTTTGTTTATATCTACTATGACGTGAATTTAAGTAAGAGAAGGTTGATTTTGATAGATTAATTTTAAGAAAATTGGCTGGTTTTGACTGTTGCTTATTGTAGTAATAAATGGTTGTTTGATAATTAATGAAGTTCAAGATTCAGAATTTTAGAAAATTGATTGATTTTAACTCTTAATTAAAATAAAGATATATATATATTTTTTTTATTATTATTTTTTTTTATTTGACACTTTCAGTTGAGTAGTTGAATTAGTTGGCTCACGACCATAAAGCTTTTAGCCGTCACATGCTTGACTGTTGAAAACTTGAGAGGCTTTCTTAGAAATTACATGATTTTCGAGGTCCAAAATACTTGGACCTCAAGGCCCATAATCATTATACAATTTTTTTATTTTTTTAATCTCTGTTTTTAATTTCTGCACTCTTTTATTAATCTTGTAATAGAGATTTCACATTTTATTGGATAGATATTTTTTTTTTAATAACCTTTGACGGATTGAGATAAATTCATTAAAATAGAGAGGGAAAAAAGGCTTTTTATCAAAACCATTCGAACTTTAAATAATTTTTATGAAAGTGTAGAATTTCACAATATGATCTAGGATAAATTTCCAATTTCCTTTAGGTAGAAAATCGAGCAAAACCATACAAAATAAACACATATAATTTGAAGTGTGCGCAAGCTGACACGGTCATTAAAAAAAACTTATAATTTTTTACCTTCTAATAAATATAATATTAATTTAGGTCTATAGTCCAAATATTAATTATAACCCATAAAAAAAGGTTTTGTTTGAATTAGACTAAAGGATGATTTCTTATCATTATAATTTGAAGAAAAGAGATTGTGAATGGTTTACTTACATTGGTGGTG
Organism: Pistacia vera; assembly: GCF_008641045.1. Taxonomy (NCBI): domain Eukaryota; kingdom Viridiplantae; phylum Streptophyta; class Magnoliopsida; order Sapindales; family Anacardiaceae; genus Pistacia; species Pistacia vera. The sequence goes on along the minus strand of NW_022195877.1, from coordinate 259,052 downwards.
GCAATGGCAATGTAACACTATTCTTACACTCAATCGAGTAAATGTTCTAATATAAGTGAAGTGTAGACGTAAAAATCTACCTGTACGGAAGGGGGGTCTGATCCCGTGAGGTTGAGGCCACTAGCGATCCGCTGCACCTGCACACGTAGAGAAACAAGCGTGAAGCGAACAGAAAACACCGGGGTGGTGTTTGCCGTAGGCACTCCGACGCTCAAGTCAGCAAAGCTGAAAGAGGCTAGTATAGTGAGGGCTAGGGAGTAGAGACCTTACCGGAAGTCTAGTCAGGGACTGTGACTACGACAGTGACGTGAAGCTTTTAAGTAGGAGCTTCGGGTGTCAAGGTGTAATGTAATCTATCCCTTGTGAGAGGGTTGACCTCTGTTTATATAGCGACTGTCTGGTCTCCCAATCCTAGTGGGAGTAGGAGTCCTAGTATAACTCTGATGCAAACCCTAGAAGAGTTAGGGCGGTGGTGAGCTGTCTTACCTGCGTTTGAATAGGAAGGTGATTGGAACAGGAAAACCACTTTGAGTAGGAAAGTGATCAGGAACAGGAAAATGACTTTGAATAGGAGATTGATCAGGAACGGGAAAGTTATTAATAGGGTCCATGGGCCTTGAACTTGCCTATGGGCCCAGGAAGCGAACTGGAACTGGGAGGCCCATGCCTAGCTGGTTTGGGCAAGCCGTATCTCGTATCAAATGAGACTAATCTGGCTTGGGCCTCTTTGGGCTTAGGCTTGACCCCTTCCTCACTGATGGTCCAGTTTTCCTATTTGGGCCAAGGACAATTTTTGACCCTAACATGAAGCTACTTTGGTATCAAAGTGCTATTAAATATTTTTACATCAATTTTAAATCTTTAGATTAAAAACAAGAATAATAGTAGTAAGTTTTTGTGATTTGTATACAAATTAGATTCTAGACAATTATCATGATAGGGTTTGAAGAAGATGAGGGAGTGTTTAGTGTTTATCTGTATATATGCGGGCATTTTCACCCTTTAAAAATATGGGATTGTGCTATTTCTTGAGAAGGTTTCTAAAAAGTGCTAGTTTTCAATTCCCTACCCAAAGTAATGCTATTTTATATAATTTCTCATTAATAATGTAATATAACATTTAATTATATTAAATTATATCCACATTAGATAGGGAATAATATATTTGATAAATTTAGCTTTACAATCATATATTGAATTATCTTATTAGTAAATAGAACAATAACATTAAATTAATATTGGGCTAAAAAATTAAAAAAAAAAAAAAAAGTTTGGCTAAAAAAGTAGTGAGCTAGCTGTTGCTTGGGCTGCTGCACACAGCAGTTGGTGATGAAGTGTGTGTTGACACAGACAGCTTCAAAATGCTTGGTTTGGGCCGCTTAATTCTTAAAGCTAGTTGTTGACAATGATTACCCGTACACGACACAAACAGGAGAAAGAGATTTGGAATCTATCGCTTATCGTTGCCAAAAGGAGAATAGGAAATGTTACTGAATTCACCTTCAGTTTATTTCAATTCCTCGGGTGGTGATCTATCTATACGTGGAATAACCACTGCAAATGGTACCGGATGCACAAAATTCGTTAGGCTCCGTTTGATTCACATACTGGGAAAACGATTCTAGTTTTCTCAAAAAAGTTAAGGCTCCGTTTGGTTCGCTTTTGGGAATACTATTATTAGTATTCCCAAAAAAGTTAAACAGTAAAATGTCATTATTCCCAAAATATTATTCTATATTTTTCAATTTCTTTTAAACCTCTTAAATTTGTTAATTTAACTAAACACCCTCAAATATTTTTTTTAGAAATTGCAAAAACACTTCGGCCACCCTCCGACGGTGGTGGCCGGTTGTCCGTATTTAATGGGTGGGTTAGAGGTGTTTTTGTTAACTCTAAATATTTTATTATAGGGGTGTTTAGTAAATAAACAAACATAGGGGATGTTTTTGTTAATTTCCAAATCCTACATCGTAATACCCGTCCAATTTAATTTTTTTCAAAATATTATTCTAAAAACCATCAGAATAATGAACCAAACGGAGCCTAGCTTTTTTTCACCTATTTTCAAAATACAATTCTAAATTATTCAATGTTCTTTAAACCCCCTAAATTTTCTAATTTAACTAAACAACCCCCAAAAAAATTTTAAAAATTGACAAAAGCACCCCAGCAACCGAAATTTACCAGATTCCGACCACTACTGTCAAAAGCTGGTCGGAATCTGGTATAATGGCGCACTACCTGCTGAATATGGCCGATAGTGCGTCGATCTAGTCTTTTCCGGCCAAATCCACATTGGATCTGGCCGGAAAAGGCCAGATCTACGGCCAAAGATCTGGCCATTGACTAGATAGGCGTCAACGACAGCCGTATCTTTGGCCGTCGTTGACGACCAAATGCGGCCAGATCTGGCCTTTTCCGGCCAAATCCACGGTGGATTTGGCAAAAAAGGCCATATCGGCGCACGACCGGCAAGATCGAGCCGGTCATACACCGATACGGCAACTCCGGCCACCCTCCGGTGGTGGTGGCCTGCTGTCCGTATTTATGAGTGGAATGGGGGTGTTTTTATTAATTTTGAATATTTTATTATAGGGGTGTTTATAAATAAATAAACATAAGGGGTATTTATGTTAATTTTCAAAATTCTGCATCATAATACCCACCCAATTTAACTTTTTTCAAAAGACTATTCTAAAAATTACCCAATAATGAACCAAACGGAGCCTAATGTCTGACTGTCGGATTATATTCCCCCTAGTTGTTTCAAAATTCTGATTTTACTCCTCTAAATAAATCCATGTCAAATTTCAGTATTAACCTGAATTGTTAATGTCACTTTTACAATGTTTGGTTTTATGGGTGGTGGGTGATGACTGATGAATTTTCAATTAGTGATAGGGGGAGTCTGATAAAAATGGCAATACTTAGCATCCAGATGATCATATCAAATAAATTAGGGGAAGTAAATGATTTTTGCCAAAAGTAAATGATTTTTAATGTTAATTGTTGTCTAGGTAATCACATCCAATTTAAATAATTTTTTATAAATGTGTAGAATTTTACAATTTAATTTAGGTAGAAAATTGACCAAAACTGTACAAAATTAACCTATAAAATTAAAGTCTAATAGATAAGGTTATTTTCTATCTTAAAAAACAAAGTATTTCTTGATTTGATTTAAACAGACATTTGTTAGAAAAATGTGTTAATTGATGAAGAAGTTTCAATCAACCAAGAAAAATGGAGAGGAAAAAATACAGAGAAGAAACATGAAACTAGACGTAAGAGAATTTTAGACAATGGAGTTTTTCATTAACTGATTTGAAGAAGAAGCTACCGAGCATTTATATACATTTGCTGCAAAACACTCATTTCAAATACTAGTTTGTATTTTTACAAAATCAACCCAACTTACTACAACTTAACCCAAGACTGATATAAAGCCTAATGTTTCCCCTGCAACTTGACCTTCTTGCTGATTCATGCCTCTCTGTAGTCTAATATTTCCCCTGAAACTTGACTTTCTTGCTGATTCAAACTTCCTTTTAGTCTAATACTTCCCTTGGACTTGAACCTTCTTGCTGGTTCCACTTTGCTAGTAATTGGCCATTTGCTAGTTCATGTAAGATGTCAACCACTCGGGTAACCATGATGAATGCAACTGAAAAAAAATCATGTAGTTAATGGTGATGTAGGCAGCTCGGACGCAACATTCAGCTTTTCCCTGAGCTCATGAAACTTGTTACTAGGAAGGGCTTTAGTGAGGATGTCGGCTATTTGATATTCTGAGGCCATATACTGAACACTTAGTTGTTTTTCAGCATCAATTCTCTGACATAGTGAACGTCAATCTTAATGTGTTTTGTCCTAGTATGAAACACGAGATTAAATGACAAAGCTCCAGCACTTGTATTATCACACCAAATTACTGGAGCTTTGTTAATACTAACCCCAAGTTCCTTAAAGAGTTGCTAAAACCATACCAATTCAGTGGTAGCATGACTTAAGGACCTGTACTTGGCTTCGGTTGAGGAAAGAGACATTGCCTTTTGTTTTTTGGAGTTCCATTGCACCAGGTTTCCACCAAGAAAAACAATGTATCCATTTGTAGATCTTCAATCATCCACATCACTTGCCCAATCCGCATTTGCATAGGCTTCCAACAAGAAATTTTCTTGTCTTTTAAACAACAAACCATGGCTTAAAGTGCCTTTTATGTACCATAGAATTCTCTTGCAAGTTGTCCAATGTGCAATAGTGGGATTTTGATTAAACTTAATTAGCTTATTAACTACATTAGCCAAGTCAAGTCTAGACAGGGTTAAATATTGCAATCCACTAATGATACTGTTGTATAATGTGCGCTGGTCAAATAACGCACTATCCTCCTTGCCAAGTTTGACACCAGTGGCCATAGGAGTGAGACAAGGCTTTGAATCTATCATTCCTCCCTTTTGTAATAACTCTTGAGCATATTTTGATTGAGTGAGTAACAAGCCTGATTCATTTTTCCTTACTTCAAAACCAAGAAAATAGTTAACAACCCCCAAAGTTTTTAAAAGCAAATTGATTGTTCAAATCTATTATTACCTGAGTAATGAGCTGAGGATTGTTCCCTGTAATCAAGATACCATCCACATAAACTAATAAAAATGGGATGTGAGAATCTTTAGTGTAAAAGAACAAACTTGCATCAAATGTGTGATGGGGATGAATCATCCACATAAACTAATACTCTATTAGACTCATGATAACACCAGTAGCATACTTGTATGTGTGATGGGGATGGATTTTCCATTGCTAGCCTGCACATTAGAGCTACCTGAGTAGTTGGACTTTACCATCATGTTTGAAGCATCAGAGGTCATATGGTTAGAGGCCTTTGAGTCCATGAACCAAAATTGATCAGGAAAAGTTTGTGAAATATTACCATTCGAACCAGAAGTAGCCGAGAGTGGAGGCAAGGGTGCAGTGACATTCCCATCGGATTGAAAATTGTAAGGAGACCCAACAAGTTGTTGCTAAGGTTGTTTTGAGTTAGCACCAGCTGTCATATCATGAAACATGCCAAATGAGTTGACATGAGAGGGATTAAATGAGCCTTGTTGTGTAAAGAAGTTGGTATGAAAAAGACCAAAGGAGCCTTGTTAAGCTACGTACATAGCTTCAGCGGGTTCTATAGAAGCTCCTAACCCGATAGATTAAGAGGAACTAGAGGTGTTATATGAGATAGAAGGAGTTTGGGAATTGTAATTCTGCAATTGAGAGTTAAAATTTTGTACTGGAAAACCTTGAAAATCTTGGTCAAAGCAGTGATAACACTATAAGGCGAAGTGACCAGGTTTATACAGACCTGACATACCAATCTTGGTCTATAGTAACCTCTACCTCATCCTCGTCCTCTCATCATATTATTACCACCATAGCCAGGGACATTAGGAAAGATTCATTGATTAAAATTTGCATTGGGAGGTTGTTGGACATAGGGCATAGCAGTGGTAGGTTGTTGAACATAGGATATAGTATTTTGATAGTTCGGTATATTACTCTGAATCACAGTTCCAGAAGAGATAGGAGTAGAAGAATTCTGACGTGCAGATAAATGAGTGTCAGTTGCTCCCTGTTTTGAGGCTAGCAATGTTGAGCTCAAGTGTTCGTGAAAATTCAATAATGCACTATTATGTCTCTCCAAATGCATCTCATGTTTGTGAAGCAAAAACCGAGCTTCTTGAATAGTGGCATTACTGGTATTGGCAACTAAGTTAGCTACCACATCGTCGCTTTCAGGTCCAAAACCATCTAGGATGTATAAGAGCAGTTCTTCATCTCCAATTAACACTCCGCTTGCAACCAATTAATCTCCTAGTTCTTTCATTGTCAAAACATATTCATTGATACTTAAACCCTCATTTTTCGTGGTCTGTAACAAGTTCCTCAAATGTAATGTCCGAGCCTTTGAGAAAGATTGGAAGTGTAACTCTAAACTATTCCAAATCTCATAGGCATTAGTACATTTTGCTACATTTCTGAACATAGATTCAGAAATTGAGGAAATTAACCAGCTAACGAAACATTGATTTGTCTTCTTCCATTCAGAATAGGGTTTGGTATTTTTATCAATTTCTCACCATCTTCCGATTTTTCAATTTGAAACATAGAGGGACAAGTAGTAATGTAGCCATCGAGCTCATGAGAGATTAAGGCTGGTAGGATTTGAGAGCGCCAGTAGTTGTAATTTCGCTCTCCCAGCTTCACAGTAAGAGACGATAGTGACGACTGCACAATTGAGCTAGTCATGTTCATACGTCCAGTTTCGAAGCAAGATTCACTATTTCAGGACCAGTAGTAGCCATTGACACTTGTCTTAAGCTTTGATACCATGAATAAGTTTCAACCAGCCAAGAAAAATGGAGAAGAAAAAATACAAAGAAGAAAGAAGAAACTAGACGTAAGAGAATTTTAGACAATAGAGTTTTTCATTAACTGAATTGAAGAAAAAGCTACCGATTTGCTACAAAACGCACCGTTTTAGATACTAGTTTGTATTTTTACAAAATGAACCCAACTTATTTCAATTTAACCCAAGACTGATATAAAGGCTAATAATTGAATTTATTTTGTTGACTTTCTATTAAATAATAAAAAATTGGTTTGTTTGAATTATAATGAAGGCTGATTTAGAGAAAAGAAGAAGAATAGCAGCTTTTAATTTTACAAAATATTTTTCACCAATTTTAAATTTTTAGATTAAAAATAAGTAATACACACTCACAGCCTTTTGCTTTTTGTAATTTATATATATACAAATTATATAAATTGTTTAATGAAAATCAGAATGTAAAAGAGTCTGCATGCCACATAATTTGAATAAAGAGTTTATATGTTTTACATTATTAAATGGAATTGGAATAGATTATGTTTAGGTGAGGCTGAAAATTATTTTAATATATAGAATTATTTCATTGGTACCACAAACCCGATAGAGACTAAACATGTTTAGCCATACAATTTTAGGAATTGAAGTTTAAAAAGCGCTTGGGAAGATAAGCGTGAGCTGAGAAAGTTTTGGTTTATAATTTTAAAATTAAAAAAAAAAAAAAGATTAAATAAGAGAGCTATTAATAAGGCTGAAATGTGTCAGTCTGTAATGGGTTTATGATACCAAATCAGCAAGCTGAATCAGTACCCCTGTTGTAGTGTAGATTTTCTCAAATTAGTGATCCATTTCAACTAGTACTAGAAGATAGGATAAATAACCCGCAAATGGTTTTGAGACAACTCTATTTCAATCCATTCCAATAAATTTTTAATTCCATGAGAACTGCGGCAACGTTGTACTAAAAGAATTTAAGGCCACTTAACAGAAGCTGTTAATCAAACCGTTGAATAGTGAACTTTTTTTGAAAAACAAACGGAAACTGTTGCAGTGAACGTTGACTGTTAGGGTAAAAAAATGTCATTGGCCCAAATAAGATAATGCGTCTGACAATGAGGAAAAGCTCAGGCCCAGTCTCAATGCAGCCCAAGCCAAAACTCCTTGGATAAGGCCCGTTCGGTACGAAGTACAGTCGGTCCAAACCATCTGGACCCAGGCCTCCTAATCCCAGTACACCGCCTAGGCCCATGGTTAAGTTCAGAGCTCACGGTCACCTACGGATCACACTCCTACTCGAACACTGATAAGGTAGTCCACTACCATCCCAATTCCTCCAAGGTCCGTGTCAGAGTCATACTTGGACTCCCTTTCATGCCAGGATAATGGGGTTAAAAGATATATTCCTGGAGGAAAGGGATTACTATGAGAACTCCCAATCCCACCAAGATTGGGAGGCTAGACAGTCATTATTTAAACAGAGGCAACTATTTTGTCCTGTTCGCCCCAAGCGACAGACCAAAGTTCAAAGCCCAAACCCCCTTTCAATAACTCCACTTACCCTGGGTCACCGACTGACTAATCCAAATCAGGGGATAGTTGTACAACCTCCCGCTCGGTCTAGATGACTAAACTCTTGTTCAACTCTTGACTTTCCACACGATTCTCCTACTACTCGGTCGGGATGACTAGATGACCTACTACCCAACCTATAGCAGTTTATCAACCCAAATCAGATGTGTTCGCTCGACTTGGTCAGGCAGACCGAGACGAGTCGAATCGAAGTACTACGCAACCCGATTTCATCTTCTATTTTCTGTCCAAACCCAAAAATGTCAAAAATCAGGCTGATCTCCGATAAATTTTCCAGAAATCCAATATTCAAACCTATTCTGAAAACCAAAACTCCAACACCTCCAAAACTCAGGCAAAATCCCTCAAAACTTCATGAAATCAAACCCAATCTCCCAAGAACTCAGCACAAACGAAGGAAGAAAGCAAAACAAAACAAAACAAAAAACAGTGCAAGAAGACAATATTTACCATGAATGAATCCAGAATCTGCAAAAGGGAACCACCGTTACTAAAGGAAACTAGAAACGAAGAAAGCAGAAGAGAAAAGGAAAAATCAAAGAAAACAGAAGAAAAATGGATGAAAACGCAAAAGTGGGAGACGAACAGTCTGCTCCCTCAGTTTTATGAAAGAAATCTGACAGAGGTAGACATGTGGCAGCCTGCAATTGGCCCAAGCACAGAGTGACTCTTCGTTTTCCCACCCCAAAATGAAGAATGGATCACCACCGTACACATGGCAAAGATCCATGCCACCTAGGAGACCGTAACACCGTATGGAAGCCCCTCTCAATCACCTTTCCTACCAAACCGAGCCAGTACATTGCAACACGCTGGCTCGCGCAACGAAGCCGACAGACTTCCATGCTTCACATGTCTAGGAGATTCTCCCAGTTGGGGCGACTAGCCTAGAACAGTCTACCTTACCTTTTGCCTCGAAACGAGTGAGGCAAGAGAGGTCCCGACTATTCGGTCTTCCCTAGCGGACAAGTGGGTACCTAAGGGTTTGTTAGCACTCGCACAACCCTTGGCTTGGATCATACCACTTAGCCCGAGCCTCCACACGAATGTTGGGCCCAATATAACCCATTCGGCCCAGTGGCACCTAGTAAGGACAGCCCCGAGGGATCACCCGAGCATCCTCTATGCGGTCAAGCAAGCTAGTCGAGTCGATTTCATCCACTCATTCGGCCTAATACATCGAGCGAATGCACCTTCAGTTGATGACTTGTTTACTCACTCGACCTGGCATACTGATCGAAGATACCTGTGATAGGCAGCCTGTTCATTTCTACACTCGACCGAACACACCGAGTGGATTCATGTACACCAGATGTTTCGCCTTGAACCCAGTCCTCTAAGCTCTGCACATCAATCGAAGACACCCTCAAGCTGGTTGCACAATCTGACCACACGCCGTCTCCATTCGACCGATCAGTGGCGCCGGAGACATGACTAACTTCTAGAGGGATCGTGCCAGCAAACGGTCGACCTAGAAGGAAGACCGAAGACACTTCGTCCGATCCCTAATCTCTAAGTTAAGAACACCTTAACTCAGAGAGTAGGGGGCAAACTGTTAGGGCCAAAAAATGTCCTCGGCCCAAATAGGATAACGCGTCTGACAATGAGGAAAAACTCAGGCCCAATCCTGATACATCCCAAGCTAGAACTCCCCGGATAAGGCCCATTCGGTACGAAGTACAGTCGGTCCAAACCATCTGGACCTAGGCCTTCTAATCCCAGTACACCTCCTGGGCCCATGGTCAAGTTCAGAACCCACAGTCACTTACGGATCACACTCCTACTCGAACACTGATAAGGTAGTCCACTACCATCCTAATTCCTCCATGGTTCGTGTCAAAGTCATACTTGGACTCCCTTTCACGCCAGGATAATGGGGCTAAAGGATATACTCTTGGAGGAAACAGATTACTATGAGAACTCCCAATCCCACCAGGATTGGGAGGCCAGACAGTCACTATTTAAATAGAGGCCAACCCTCTCACAAGGGGAGACATGACACCTTCAGACCCCAGAGTTTCCGCTTAAGAACTTCGCATTATAGCCGTAGTCACAATCCCCGACTAGACTTCTAGTAACCTCTCTACTCCCTAGCCCTCACTAAATCAGTCTCTTTCAGCCTTGCTGACTTGAGGGTCGAAGTGCCTACGGCAAACACCACCTCGGTGTTTTCCGTCGCTTCACGTTTGTTTCTCTACGTGTGCAAGTACAACAGATCGCTAGTGGCCTTAACCTCACGGGATCAGTCCCTCCTTTCGTACATGTAGATTTTTACATCTACAATAATTATTTTAATAGAACATCCTAATCGCTACGGATTCCGGAAATACAATGTAAATACAAAAATACAACAGATGGCTTGCATTTGAATATATATTGCACAATCTGATGTTGTAATTTATACCATTAGCTTTTTTATTTTTTATTTTTTCTGTTGCAAAATATATTAGCTTCAAATATGTAAATTAAATTTAGTAAAAAAAACTTAAAATATGTTGTGTGCTAAAAAGAGTAAACGACATATTCCCAACCCACGTTTAGCGAAATGGTAAGTTCCCACCCTTGGTTTCAAAAATTTTATGTTTTCACCCTTAAATTCATAGAAAATCGTTTAGTCTAACGGTGGGTAAAGTAGTCATTTAGACTACAATAAATCTTAAATGAAAATAAAAATTTAAAATAACCCTCCACAGTCCACATCTCAAAGGATAAAGTGCGGCTGGTGGCTTTGGGTGAGGAATTTTGTCAAACAAGTGCTGGGCGAGTTGGCTGTTGGAAGGTTGGAAATGATGGGGCCATCGGCGACCAGGTAATTACACACAACAATCAAATATCAACAACAAATCAGTAGGGAACTGCAATCAGTGGAGAAAAGGCCGAAACAATCGACGAGCAGTCACCGGAAAGTTTACGTATGAATATGGGAATTGAACCAAAATTTTCCACGACCCCGAAACAATTGAATAGGTGACAAAGTCAAGAGCTTAGCCAATAGTTGTTTCATCAGAACATTGAATTGTAAGAAAAGAAAGAAATTCTACTTAATTTAATACAGTTATAAACAACATTCATTAGACCATTGAAATTATCTTTTCTTGTCGTCTGCTTTGCTTCAGTTTTTCACCTTTTCTTGGTAACTAAATAGAAGATAATCATTTTTGTTGAATTTCTACACCAAGCTAAAGTTTTCTAAAGTTTTTGTTCAACGCCGCAAACTTTCCATCGGAGAATTCCTTTGACACCAAGCTAATCATTGTAGGAGGCGGCACTGCCGGTTGTCCATCGACCAGCACCTTGTCACAGTCCAATCGAGTTCTTGTTCTTGAACGATTTTCAATTCTCTTAAGAATCATGGGTCTCAGCTTCTTCAAGTCGAATTTAGAACTGTAAAAACGAAGCCCTCCCAACTCTCCCGAAACATTTATCCATAATATGATTTCTTCCTCAAAGCCATCATAATAAATCTAACCTTGTGATCAATACCACTGTCCCACTCTCAAATTTACGAGAAAAAATAATTTAAGAAATAAAATGGGAGACGTTAATTCTTTTTTAAATAGAGAATTTACATAGATCTGATGGTGTGCATAATAGGAATCATACTACAGAGACTTGGAATGCGGAGGTGGCGGAGTTGATTTTTTATCATTATCTTTTAATTTTACAAAATATTTTTCATCAATTTTAAAATTTTAAATTAAAAATAAGTAATCTACACCCACCAACTTTTTATTTTTGTAATTTGTATATATAAAAATTATATTCTAGTAAAATTTGTGTGTGAATGGAATCGTGTGAATAAAAAAAATCAACTTATATAAATTGTAAAAGGGTCTGCATGCCACATAATCTGAATAAAGAGTTCATATGTTTTACATTATTAAATGGAATTGGAAGAGATTATGTTTAGGTAAGGTTGAATATTATTTTAATTTATAAAATTATTTTATTGGGACTATTAGATTTACATTTTACATAACCTTTTTATGTCCCTCCTTCATGCAATTCTCTGTTTTCAAATTATTTTTAATATCTGAATTAATTAAATTGAGGAAAAAAAAAAAAAAAACTTACATTATAGTACATGTGTTAGTCCTTAATGGAGGTATTAATTTATGAAAAAGGAGTTACAAAGTCGGGAAATAAATATGGTTATTATAATAAAATATATAATTGATATATAGCATAGCTTTATCGTCGAATTACATTAATAAAGAGTTGGTATAATAAATGATAGAACTATATATATATATATAGGAGTTACATTAATTGGGATATAAACTTTGTATTGCAATATTAATGTCTAAATATTATCTTCAAACTAAAGATTTAAAAATTCATGTTAAATATTGTATATAGTTAGGAGTTGTTTGTCCTTCTCTTTCTTCATATAATTCATTCCCGGCCAGGAAAATAACTCCAATTAAAATCTAACTAATAGGCCGCAAGTGGTTTTAAGACAACTCTATTTCAATCCATTCCAAGAAATTTCTAATTTCATGAGAACTGAACCAAAAAGATTGTTGTCACTAAGATGCAATTATTTAATTTTTGCTCAAATTACAACTAGAAGAAGGAATATATATAATGACAGAAGTTATTATTACAAGGATACAAAACTTTTAAATTGCTTAAAACAACAATGAAACCGTGAATATGTAGAACCCATTTCGATTTCTGATCATTCCTAGATACGAGATAGACTTCCGTTTACTTATTTTGTAGGAATAAAACCAGAAAAGTAGTTACTGATGAGGTGCAACTCTACTAAATTGGTCAAACTAACCATGGGAGAAGGAAGGGAACCACAAAGGTTATTATGGCTAAGGTATAGATACTTTAAATTGCTTAAATTACCAATGGAAGAAGGAATAGAACCAGTTAATTGATTTATGCTTAACGATAGACTGAGAAGAGACTTCAAGTTACTTATCTCCATAGGAATAAAGCCAGAAAGGTTTGTTCTCTTTGAGGTACAAAAAATTTAAGTTGGTCAAATTACCAATGGAAGGAGGAATAAAACCTGTCAATTGATTTGTGCTCAACGCTAAATTGGAAAGAGACTTCAAGTTACCTATCCCCATAGGGATAGAGCCAAAAAGGTTATTGCTGTGGAGGTATAATAATTTTATGTTGCTCAAATTACCAATGGAAAGAGGAATAGAGCCTGTCAATTGATTTTTATGTTGAATGCTAGATCCAAAATAGACTTCAAGTTACCTATCTCCATAGGAATAGAGCCAAAAATGTTGTTCTCGTCGAGGTACAATACTTTTAAGTTGCTCAAATTACCAATGGAAAGAGGAATAGAGCATTTCAATTGATTTATGTTGAATGCTAGATTCGAAATAGACTTCAAGTTACCTATTTCCATAGGAATAGAGCCAAAAAGGTTGTTCTCATTGAAGTACAATAATTTTAAGTTGCTCAAATTACCAATGGAAGGAGGAATAGAACCAACCAATTAATTTGTGTCAAACTCTAGATTTGAAAGAGACTTCAAGTTACCTACCTCCATAGGAATAGAACTAGAAAGTTTATTGTGGTGGAGGTACAATATTTTTAAGTTACTCAAATTACCAATGGAAGGTGTAATAAAACCAGTCAATTGATTTATGCTTAACTCTAGATCTGAAAGAGACTTCAGGTTACCTATCTCCATAGGAATAAAGCTTGAGAATTGATTTGAATAAAGACAAAGTATTTCTAGATGTGTTAGGCGGCCAATTTGAGAAAGAATAATACCAAAGAGTTCATTCATGCTTAGATCAAGGTATTGAAGATTGGGAAAGAATGAGAACGACAATTCATGAAGTGTATCTGTTAAACTTGTACTAGTCAGATTAATACTCTTGATACTTCCAGCATGGTTGCAAGAGATTCCTAGTCAAGTACATGTACTTATGTAGTGGAATTCACCGAAGAAAGAGTCCACGATGTTAGAAGAGAATGGTTATGGTTTTGAAGGCTGGCTTTCCATTTGAGAAGAGCAAGTCCTTCTTCAGTGGAATTAGAAGCAACATCAAGTGAAGAATTTGGCAAAACAAACAACAAGAGTAGGGAAACAAGTGAAAATTCTCTCTTCAAGATTGAGCACTCCATTGTTTTTCTTATTTCTTAATGCATGTTATAACTCTATATATATATATATATATATATATATATATACATGCAACTCATACAGTGTACTTTAAGGCTTCAAAAGCCTTCATCGATTTTCAGAAGCTGAGTAAATTTGTTTGTTGAGAAAATTTCGCTAATGTTGTTTGACCCTTTGGCATTAGACTTGACTTGAAAACATTTGTCTTGCCTTCATTTCTGAAAATTATATGTGCTTGTATGGACCACTTCAACTTGCCAGTATGATAGCACTTAATGTGGACACTAATTTTGCCTTGTCCTTCGGATAAGAAAATGAGGTATATGTATTTGACACTCATCAAGTCAAGGCCTTTGCCTTACATGATTAAGTTTATCCTCCTGTGTGAGAGGTTGTGCTTCTATCACGAATTTTCATGACTCAACTCTCATTATCTCAATTCTTTACCATCTTTATTAATCAATTTTTTCTAATTTTTGAACATCAATTTGTTTTTAAATAAATTAAGAATTAAGAATGTGTTGAAGTCAAATTACCAGTTTGAGATTTAAAATAGAACATCACCCCGCTTTGCCAAGCAGTTGGTTACCTTCTGTTTTGGCTTTGGAAATATTTTGATAAAGACGACAATACAAGAGAGATTGCATTTAAATATATATTTTATTAAAATTCAGCTTTCACTCAATCTGATATTGTGTAGTGCACAATCTTATGAACACAAATTGATTAACAAACACAATTAATTCAAAAGAAAACACAAATTGACAGCATTTAAGCCGTTGATCTCTTCTCCAGCTTGATGACCTTTAGCTGAAACAAAAACGAAAACCCAGCAACTTTGATATGAAACGGCAACATTGTACTAAAAGAATTTAACGCCACTTAACAGAAGATGTTAATCAAACCGTTAAACAATGAACATTTTTGAAAAACAAAAGGAAACTGTTGCAGAGAACCATTGAGCAATGGTTATTTGAAAATTTCAGTATGAACTGGAAAACAGAGAATTTGTATCATAAAGAGCCCTCTTATACTGGCCTTAAGGTCTTTGGTTACAGTCGTTACCCTTACCTTAGATCCTATCCTCTGGTGGTCAAGTATATATTACTAAACAAGTTCATTTCAATGAAATGGACTTCCCTTTCAAGTCTGATTTGGAAATCAGCAGGGTGAAATTCTCTCTACTAATTCTGCCACTTCATCTTTGTAGGGGCCTTCTGTTTGGCAGATTCCTTCCCCTCCTACTAATACTATTTTGTCTTCTCATACATGTCTTTAGGATCAGTAATGCTAGACTTACCGACCCAACTACCGATTTGACATACTGACTCATGTGAATTGAGTTAAATTTTGAGATTTGGGTTGTTGGGTAGTTGGGTCGGTATGTAAAAATCGGTATTTGGGTCGGTAAGTATAGTATTACTGCTTTAGGATGGTATATCCTCTACGTTGGACCTTTCACATGATTTTACTAATGATAACAATCATGCAGGTTCTAAGACAATGACTGACCTAGCACACTCAAAATCATCTCTGCCTAGCTCCCTTGATCTGCAAAATTTTCACATCAGGCATACCACTTCAGATTTTCCTAACTCGTATGCTACACCAAATTCTGCTACTAGGTAGACTGAATCATATTTGCCACCCTCATCTAATATCTCTCTTGATCCAGTACCTTTCACAGGTTCTGTGTCTCCGCATTCAGATATTTCTCCCGAAATAGATGTAGACATTTTACCTTCTCAACCAACAACTTCCACTTTTGGAATTCATTTAGAAGTTGTGCTCCCTCTCGCTGCACCAGCTGTCACTTCTATTATGTCTACCAATACCCATCCCATGGCTACATGGTCCAAAACCAAAGCCTCAGCAAAGGATTTTCTTTCTCAGCATCACATTCTCAAAGAACCTACATCTGCCAAAGAAGCCTTGGAAATTCTAGAATGGAAACAGGCCATGGAAGGTGAATATAATGCTCTCTTACACAACCATACTTGGGACTTGGTGCCTTATGAGGAAGGTATGCATGCTGTTGGCAACAAATGGGTATTCAAAACCAAACTTAATGTTGATGGATCCTTACAAAAATACAAGGCTAGATTGGTTGCCAAGGGGTTTCAAAAAACCGTGCCTTGGATTATTTCAATACATTTTCCCCAATAGTTAAGGCTGCAACAATCAGGATCATTTTCTTCTTAGCAGCCTACCACAATTGGAGTATTCAACAACTTGATGTTAATGATGCATTTCTGAATGGCGATTTGTTTGAAACAGTCTACAAGTTGCCTCTTATATGTTTTTTCTGATTTTCCTCACACACAACAGGTTTACAAACTCAAGAAAGTCTTGTATGGCCTTAAACAAGCCCCTGGGGCCTGGTTTGATAAGTTGAGAAGTGTTTTAGTAGCATGGGGTTTTGAGAACTCCACATCTGATGTGAGTTTGTTTTTCTATAACAAAGATTCTCAAGTTATGTTCCTACTTGTCTATGTTGATGACATTTTGGTTACCGCTAACAATGCCCAACTCATAGACCAGGTTATTTAAGATTTAAACAACCAATTTGCATTGAAGACTTTGGGAGAAATGCACTACTTTCTTGGTTTTGAAGTTTAGAGGAATAGTTGTGGTTTGCTATTAACTCAATCTAAGTATGCACTAGATATATTAGTCAAGGCTAGAATGGAGTCTAAACCATGTGTTACCCCAGTGGCTATTGATTCTAAATTGATCAAAGAGAGAGGTGAGTTGTTTGATAATCCTTCGCTATACCCGAGCATTATTGGTAGTCTACAGTATCTCACCCTATCCAGACCAAACTTGGCATTGACGATGAACAAATTAAGTCAATTTCTACAAAATCCATCAGAGGCACATTGGACTACTAACAAATTCTGAGGTCTATGAAAGGGATTCTCTCCTACGGACTTCTGTTTCACAGATGCTCAAATTTCAGTTTAGAAGTTTATGTGGATG
Source organism: Pistacia vera (assembly GCF_008641045.1). NCBI lineage: Eukaryota > Viridiplantae > Streptophyta > Magnoliopsida > Sapindales > Anacardiaceae > Pistacia > Pistacia vera. The sequence goes on along the minus strand of NW_022195877.1, from coordinate 242,004 downwards.
CCGATTGGGCAAGTGATGTTAATGATCGGCGGTCAACTAGTGGCTATGTTGTTTTTCTTGGAGGAAATTTAATCCAATGGAGCTCACGTAAATGGAAGGTTGTGTCTCTCTCTTCCACGAAAGCTAAGTATCGAGCTTTAAGTCAAACAACCACTGAAATCGCTTGGGTTTAGCATTTGTTTAAAGAACTTGGCCTTGAAATCAAGGGTGTTCCTGTTATTTGGTGCGATAACATGAGTGTTGGTGCACTCTCTTCTAACCCGGTCTTTCATGCATGAACCAAACACATTGAAATCAATGTACACTACATGCGAGAGTTGGTTGCTAGGAAACAATTACTTGTTCATTATATTGCCTCAGAATATCAAAAAGTTGATATTCTAACCAAGGCCCTGGTTGGAAACATATTTGGTTTGTTTAGAGCCAAACTGAATGTGGTTTCTGATCTGCCTGCAAAAACATGCGTTCAGTAAATGGGAGATACAAAGTAGGACTTTCTTTGACACAATGATTTGACATGCACTTGTTATGGTTGCCAAGACATGAGTTTTTTAGTCAGCAAAGTTTTAGATCACTTACTGTTTTTCTTTTCTTGGACAAGGAGTTGTTTTTCTTTTGTTTTTCGACAGCCTAGTATATTAGTTTTACAATTGAAGCTAGCAGCTAGTAGAGAAGCATGCAATAATGTCAGGAGGCTGTGTTTAAGAGAAGATATTGAGAGGCAGTGTTTAAGGGAAGATATTGAGAGAACAGGATTAACTTGCAACTATACCAAACATAGCGGGTTGCTTTATCATTCTAACAAACTTTATGTAAACGACGGCGTTTTGACTAATATTACAAAAGTCTTGCGCGCATCTTCTTCTAGTTGATGAATACAGAAATTGCTTTACCAAAAGTTCCAGAAGTTCCCTTCTTCTTCTTATTTTTCGTTACTTTCTTGAATATTCTGTGAATCCAACTAATGCTCATGTATCTATACAAAATTTTGTATTAAAATATTTTATTCGAGCAAAAGATTTAGATCAAGATGTTATATTAGCTAGGTACCCCTTTTATTCTCAAATTTACCCTTTTACAATAAAGGAATACAACAAATATTATAGGACAAGATGTAACATTTGAATTTGTTAATCTGCCATTAGTAAAAGACATTAGTATTTAAAAAAAAATTTCAATATCTAGGATAAATACTATTACTAAATTAGAGAGTCTAGAAATATTCCTACAAAGAATGGCTCAATATGATAAAAATTTTGGATGCTTGCATTACAAAAACGTGTTTTAAACTTTTTGCATTAAAATTTAAAAATTTTCAAATCATGTTTTCAATAAAATACAAGAGTCAAATTTTTTTACTCTAATAGTCTCTCCCATAATAACTTTCAGGATGAGATAATCTTGAGAGAAAGTAAGGAAAATGGGCACTCCCACAAACCCCAAAATATCCAAAATCAAAAGCATCATATGCAATGCTACCACCTCAACAACCTATTACCCCACAATCAAAACCTTTAACCCCAATAAACAGAAAACCATTATTACCAAACCAAATTAGTTCCCTCTTCTAGATGGAGAGTTTGTTTCTTCATCACCACCAAAACATTACCAACAGCCCTTACAATACCAACATCTTATTCACCTTCTCCATCAAACCTATTAACATTAATCCACTTTTCAATACATAGAAAAAGAAACAACCTAATCTTTGTATTACTGAACCTCAATTCTAGGACAAACTTTTCAAGAAACCTTATCAAAAATTTCCCTCCATACTTTTTTTTATTCCTAATGATCTTTAAAAATAAGAACCTTTATGAATTTATTTTAGTTGATACTGTTCAATTGAAATTACCCATATCCAAATAAAATTACTTTTTCAAAATGCAAATAAAAAATTCTTAAGACCACAAAATTGGTGTATTGGAATTTATTAAAAAAAGGCCCATTTTCTCAAAGTTTGTTCCTCAAGAATTTTCGTAAAAGATTAATCAAAAGTCTAGTTTTATACTTTTGTTTATCACATACAACACATTCTTGGTTGTTTATACTTGACAAAACTTGTCCAAAACTTTTCCAAAATGGTTTCAACAATGATTCAATTTTTTCGGTTTAAATAAAAAATTCTCCCACATTCGGTTTGGGAAGGATATCAATTATTCCCAAAAATTTCAATAACATTAGAACCTTTGCTAGCATTTTCCAGCTTTTCTTAATTGCTTGGATAATGAGTTGGCATTTTTATATCAAAACACCTCCTCCTCCAACATTCAGAGAATTACAACGAAAATTCTTTATTAAATGGTGGCATAGCTTTTCCTCCAAATGTTAGCTCACCAGCAGTGCAGTATGGATTTCTCAACACCCTCATTTATGTCAACCTTAACAACAGTCAACATTTCTGATGCAAAAATCAAAACTTCTGGCTAAGTTGGCTCAATGCCAAACCACTCAGATATGGACAAAATCATTTCCTCATCTTAAAAAGCATATTTGGAAAACACCAAGTCACCAAGTGATCAAGATGAAAAACACTATATGTAATGTTCCATGATCAATTATGATTTCAATAAAAGAAAGGACAATGACTTAGCACCAGCTTTATCACGTGTTCTTTATTTTTGGTGGATTCAAGATTCTCAAGATTCTCCTTATCATAAGATCATTTTGTTGGCCAATGTCAAGACAATTCTCAATAATTCAAGACACGTATTCAATACACTCATCAACTTATCAACTACTTTATATTTTATTCGGTACGATATAATGAAAACGGATTCAATGTATTTGAAATCCTCTCTTTGTAGTATAAAATGTATCACTTAAAATGCAAGAGCAAATGAAAAAAACGAGAGAAAAACAGGAGCAAAAATTTAGTGTCCTTTGAAAACCTTTGTAAAAATTCATCAAGCATAAAATGCTTCTTCATCACATCAAAGTTTCTACTTGTAAGTTATCATTCCATATTTTCATTTCGTTTATACTTTGCACATTTATTATATTATTCATTACTTACACATTTATTTACAATAACATTTACTATTCCTTTTTCATTACTAATTTTATTACATCCTTCAATTTTTAAATCTCATGACAACACTATCATCAATAGCAAAAATATTAGTCTTGGTAAGTAAGATTAGAAGCTTAGTTATGATGAAGAAATAAAACATTAGCCCACCAGTAGTGCAAGCATGGTTTCTCATTTTCATCAACCTAAATTTAATATCAGAATATTAATGAAATGAAAAAATTTAACTATTTATTCTTGGTGATCTTGCCAAATGAAAATTTAACTATTGTGATTATTAAATTTAACTATTTCTTCTTTTGGTATATCAAAGGGTTCAAAAAATGGTTTAACATATTTTTATGAATAAAGAGGTATTGAATTAGAAGTTGAATTTCCTATTTCAACTTCTAATTCGGTGTTGAAAAAGAAACAACCCAATATTTTATTGAATAGTGATAATGAAGATATGATTTATCAAATTCAAGAAAATTATTATTCCATATAGGATTACTTTACACATTTATTATTCCAGTAACATATTAATCATGAATTAGATATTATTATACAAGCCTTAATAGACACAAGAGCAAATCAAAATTGTATGAGAGAAGAATTAATTCCAACAAAATATTACGAAAAAACAAAAGAAATATTACATTTTCAACACCGAATTTGTCCTCTGCAAAACACTTTTGTAAAATTCATCAAGCAATAAAGCATTTCTTCACCAAAGCTTCTACTTGTAAGTTATCATTCCATATTTTCATTTCTTTCATTTCATTTACACTTTGCACATTTATTATATTATTCATTACATTTGTAGTTGATAAGTTGATGAGCTGTCTTGAATACGTGTCTTGAATTATTGAGAACTTGTCTTGATATTGGCCTACAAAATGATCTTGTTGATAAGAAGAATCTTGATATCCACCAAAAGTATTGAACACATGATAAAGCTGGTGTTGAGTCATTGTCCTTTCTTTTATTGAAATCATAATTGATCATGGAACATTGCATAATAGTCATCTTCATCTTGATCACTTGGTGACTTGGTGTTGTCCAAATCTACTTTTTGAGATGAGGAAGATCTAATGACCATAATGATTTTGTCATATCTTGAGTGGTTTGGCATTGAGCTAACTTAGCCAGAAGTTTTGATTTTTGTGTTAGAAATGTTGATTGTTGTTGAGATTGACATAAATGAGGGTGTTGAGAAATCATACTTGCACTGCTAGTGGGCTAACATTTTGTATGGAAAAGCTAGGCTACATTTAATAAAGAATTTTCTTTGTAATTCTTTGAATTTTAGAGGAGGAGGTGTAGTAATATAAAATTGCCAACTCATTATCCAAGCAATTAAGAAATTGCTTGAAAATACTAGCAAAGGTTCTTCACTTTGGCGAATAATTGATATCCTTCCCAAATCGAAGGGGGAGAATTTTTTCATTTAAACCGAAAAAATTGAACCATTGTTGAAACCATTTTTGAAAAGTTCTGTCAAAGATAAATAACCAAGAATGTGTTGTATGTGACAAACAGAAAGCATAAAACCAGGCTTTTTGATAATATTTATATGAAAATTCTTGAGGAATAAAGGTTTGAGAAAATGGGCGTTTTTTATAAATTCCAATATGCCAATCTTGTGGTCTTGAGACTTTTTTTATTTTGCATTTTAAAAAGGCAATTTTATTTGGATCATTTTTATCTGGATTATGGGTAATTTCAATTGAATCAGTATAAACTAAAATAAATTCATAAAAGGTTCTTGTTTTTAATAGATCATCAAGAATAAAATAAAAAACTGGGGGGAAAATTTTTGATAAGGTTTCTTGAAAAGTTTGTCCCCAAAATTGGGGTTCAATAATACAAAATGATTGGGTTGTTTCTTTTTCAATGTATTGAAAAGTTGGATTAATGTTAATAGGTTTTGACGTGTAAAGATCAGAGAGAAAAGTCAAAAATTCTAGAAAGTTGATTATCATATATTGATAGATTGATAACTGAGTGTTACATAAGCTCATTTATACAATAGAGCTTCAAGAGAGTAAGTAAGAGAGAGAGCTAAACTGAGCAAGTAGCTCAAGCAACTTAACTTCAATATTTGACAGTTATCATTGTTTCAGTAATGTTACAAATAAGCCCATACCTTTTGGTGGTTAGACCGATTAGTCATTTTAACTAACCTATACTTGCATTCCCCCTTGAACTAGACTGAGTGTTTTTTGAGCATTTTAGACATCGTTTCAGTAATGTTACAAACAAGCCCACACCTTTTGGTGGTTAGACAGATTAGTACTTTTAACTAACCTATAGTTACATTCCCCTTTGAACTAGACTCAGTGTTTCTTGAGCATTTTACCAATTTGTTTGGCCATATACTGACATTCCTCCTTAAACTAGACTGAGTGATTCTTGTTTCCTTATGCTATGATATACTCTTTGTAGATTCTTCAAGCCTTGTATAAACAAGCGTAGTTGCTTATGGGCAATCTTTAGCTCGAATTCGCCCATTTAGCAACTTTATTTTTTCAACAACTTCAGCAGCTCAACAATTGTAAAACAGAAAAAAACTGAATTTGCAGCTCAAATTTGCAATTGCATTTTAGTTCAACTCTGCTACTCAACAAACTTAAACCAGATGAAATTTGCAACTACATTTTCAGTTCAAATTTGCTACTCAACAACTTAAACTAGCTCAAATTTGCAACTGCATTTTCAGTTCTAATCTGCTACTCAACAACTCAAATACTTAAACTATAAACCAACTTAAACCATAAAACTCTACATTGGTCAGCTATTGCAACAACATCACAACTAAATATAGAAAAACTGCATTTGCAACTCAAATCTGCTCAATCGGCAATTGCTTTTTAGCTCAACTATGCTACTCAACAATTCAACAACTAACTATAAAACTCTGCATTGATCAGAAATTTTCAATAATCATAACACCTGAAAATAGAATACTATATCTATAAACAAATCAGAAGATTGCATCTGTAACTCAAATCTGCAAACGCATCGTAACTAAAATCAGAAAACTACATCTGCAACTCAAATCAGAAAATTGCATTATAACTCAAATCTGCAAACTGAATCTGTAATCAAATCTGCAAACTGCATCTGTAACTTAAATCTGCAAATTGCATTTGCAACTCAAATCAGAAAATTGTATCTATAATTGAGGACCTTTTCAGATATGTTTCTTGACTTACAACATTCAGCTTTCCTTAGTTCTGTAAACTAAGCAAATAATAGGGCTTTAGTTAAGAGGTCGGCTATTTGGAGCTTGGAAGGGACATATGTATGAGCAGTTTTTTGGCAAGAACTTGCTCTTTAATATAGTGAGCATTGATTTAAATGGTTTGGTTCTTTCATGGAATACAAGGTTGACTGCTAGGGTCCTTGCGCTTATATTGTCACACCAAATAACAGGAGTGACATAACTTGTAAACCCAACAGTGAAAAACTCTGAAGCCATGCAATTTCTGTGGTTGTATGAGCTAGAGCTCTATACAGCCTCTGTGGAAGAAAGTGCTACAACCTTTTGTTTTCTGAGGTCTATTGGATTAGGTTGGGACCCATGTGTACACAATAGCCATTGCAGATCTTCTATCCTCTAGGTTGCTTCCCCAATCGGCATCAGCATAGCATTCAACTTTTAAAGTGGTGGCTGGTTGGAAATGTAAACCATAGTGTGGTGATCCCTGATGGACCGTAAGATTCTTTTACAAAGCCGACCACTGGAGCTCTATAGGTGCTTGCAAGAACTAGCTCAATTTATTGACAAGAAAACTGATGTCAGGTCTTTTAAGAGTTAAGTATTGAAGAGCTCTTTGGTGTTGCAGTAAAGGCTTGGATCAGTAAAGAGTGCATTATTAGTAGAGCAAAGTTTGGTGCCTACAGCCATGTGGTGTAAAGCAGGCATGACACTTCATCGTCTTAGTTTTAGACAATAGATCAGAAGCATATTTGCCTGTTCAAATGAATACCACGGTTATTCTAGTTGCTTCCAAGCTCAAAAAATATTGTAAAGAGCCAAGAGTCTCAAGAGAAAATTCATCATTTAGATCTTTCATAAGTTGAGTGATAAAACATTATCTGATCCGGTGATAGAATGTCATCTACATAAACAAGCACATAAATGAGAAATGAGTTGTGACAAACACAATAAGCTTGAATCAGAAACTGAATTTTTGAACCCTTTGTGGTGTAAGGCAATCTTCAACCGATCAAACCAAGCTCTTGAAGCTTGTTTTTAGTCCATACAAAGCCCTATTTAACTTGCAAACATAGGAAGGCCTGGTAGGATCCTCAAAAAACAAAGGTTGGCTCATATAAACTTCTTATTCAGGTTCCATTCAAGAAGGCATTATTAACATCCACTTGTTGGATATCCCACCCATTTGTGATAGCTAAGGTGAGGATTATCCTAATGGTAGATAGCTTGATAATTGGACTAAAGGTTTCAAAATAATCCAAGCCAGGAGTTTGCTGGAAACCCTTAGCAACTAGTCTAGCTTTGTACTTGTGCAGGGAACCATCAATTTTATATTTTGTTCTAAAAACCCACTTGTTGCCTACAACATTTTTATCCAGAGGGGAGGAACAAGGACAGGTGTCATTTTTATTAATGCATCAAATTCACTTTGCATTGCCCCTTCCATTCAGGGCTATGGAGGCTTCAAAAACAGTGTTAGGTTCAAGAACAACAGTAGTGATTTCTGAATTAAGAGATGTGGAATATGTTGTGTTGAAAAAAGCTAATGCTACTTGGATCTTGTAGTCATAGGGTGCATTTTTTAGGTAGATGATTTAAGACTCATGAAATCAATAGAATTCTTTGGTGATGTGAGATCAACCTCAAGTAGGCATGATGGTAAAGCATGATATTTAGAGGTGACAGGCAGATGAGAGTCTAAAGTGTTTGAGTTTGTAGACTGAGGTGTTGAAGTGTTTTGTTTGTAGATTGAGTTGTGGAAGTATTTGAGTTTGTAGATGAGGTGTGGAAGTGTTTGGTGATGATAGATTGGTTAAAGGTCCAGGTTGAGATGTGGAATTATAGGGTAATGTAGATCAATTTCAAGGTTACATGCTAGTAATGAATGGGAAGTTGTAATAACATGAAGGGAATCAACTAAAGTGTTTAGGTGTGTAGATTGATGTGTGGAAAATGTTTAGTGATGATGTATTGAAAATGGGCAGGTTGAGATGTGGAAATGTATGGAAGGGTAAGATCAACTTCAAGATTATAGGTTGGTAATGACTGGGATGTTGAAATGACAAGAAGGGAGTTAATTGAAGTATTTAAGTATGCAGGTTGGTGTGAGTGTGTGTCTAAAGGTTCTAACTGAGTTGAACTAAGTAGGTAAGGGAGTGTGATATGCGCATGTGATTTTGTCATATTAACACTAGTTGCTACTGTTAAAGAATCAGACTTACCTAAGGAATTAGTCGCAGTAGAGAGATCTTTAGAAGGCCTTTGTGGAGACTCAGGAGAAGGTGCAGGTTTGAATGGAAAATGTAGAGATGAACTAGATGTAGACTAAGTATGGGATGACTCAAAACCAGATTGAGGAGCAACTGAGGGTGAAAGGTGTTAAGAGAAAGGGAACCTAGGTCATTGAAGTTAACACTAGGTGAAATGACTAGTTTACTAGCAGGTTGTAAACATTTGTAGCCTTATGAACTAAGTTATACCCAATAAAGACACATTTGGTACTATGAAAACTGAACTTATGGCGATTAAACTCTAAGGTAAGGGAAACAAGAGCATCCAAAGACCTTTAAGCTTCATAGACAGGAAATACTTTAAACAATATTTGATAAGGTGAGACATTGTTCAAAACAGAGGTTGGCATTCTATTAATTAAATAAACAGCAATTTCAAATGACAGCCACCAAAAATGAGAGGCATTGAAGCATGAGCAAGCAAGGTTAGTATGTCTCCACTATGTGCCTATGCTTTCTTTCACTTCTACCATTTTTTTTAGGATATGTGAGCTGAATGTCTAAACTGAATGCCTAAGTTTATGAGGTATGTATGAAGTGCTATGAATTCCCCTCCTTGATCAGATTGTAAACATTTAATTTGTAACCAAATTGCCTATCAATAAGGTGATGAAATTTAATAAAGATGGACTTGACTTCAGATTTAGTTCTAAGTGGAAACAGCCAAGTGTATCTGTTGTAGTCATCAAGAAACTGTAGTAATACCTAAAACACCTTTAGAAGAAGATAAAGAGGCTGGACCTCATACATCACTATGAACTAATTCTAATGGAGCAGTGGCATGAGAAGAGGAATGAGGGAAATTGGCATTGTGAAGTTTGCCAAGTTGACATGCATGACAGAATAAGAGGAAGTTTGTGTGTGTGTGACAGATTTTGAGTTAGGTAAGGGGGATAAGATTTCATGTAAGATGATGGAATGTGGATGCCCTAGTCCTCTGTGCCAAGTTATATAATTCTAAGCAGTTTTTTAACAGTGAATCACGAATTTTAGTACCATGAAGAGCTAAGACAATATGCACCTCAGTATTACCATTAGATTGTCATTTTAGGCACATCAAGAAGGTTAGGCAGAGTAGTAGCAGGATGCACATCAAAATTGTCAGACACAACAAAGGCAATATATACATCAGTAAAAACATCATTTGTAGGCATATCAACATTTTTATTCATTGATCATTGCATATTACGGGAATGCAATATTTGAAAAACGGGACAAAACATTCGAATCAAGCTTACAATGCTCTGAGTGGTTTGGATTGAAACAATAGTGGTTATCTAGGATATTGATTACAAGTATCATTAGAACAGTGAGAAGACAAGTCATTTTTTACTACATTACTACAATGTGAAACACAATTATTCAGGCTAAAATTTTAACACTGCGACTATGAGGGCTGTGTAGAACAAACAAATTTGGTGTAAGGAACATTCAATTGGTATAGGCCTTCTTTAAGACCCCCCTGCAGTAACATTTCCCTGGTTATTTGATCCTTAACAATGTAACAGTCAGCATTAAATTCTACAATCACATTATTGTCTTTTGTAAACTTTGAAATGCTGAGTAAGTTTTTGGTAATTTTAGATACACATAATATGTTTTTGAGATGTAAGCATTTAGAATGAAAATGGCTGGGTAATAGAGTGTTACCAGTATAGGAGATGTCAAGGTGTTCACCATTGCCCACTTGAAGTTGATTTCGACCACAATAATCCTTGTTGACTTGTAGATGACTCAATTTTGAAGCTACATGATCAGTAGCTCTAGAATCCATGTACCATATGGGGTTAGTAGGGGTGAAATGTGTAGCAGTGGCTCATTGTGATTTTTGCAAGTTTAGACCATAGTTTGCAGTACGGGCATAATTAGTAGTGTTTGCAGCACCATAATTTGTAGTAGGGGCATAATTTACAGTGTTTGATGCTACTAGAAATGCCTGATTAGTGCCAGTTGGCTGTTGGCTTGGCACACCAAAAACACTAGAGGAAACAGCAACATTTTCAGAAGCAGGAGATATAAGAGTACTGCCTGAACCTGGAGATACATTTGTGTAACTAGCAACTCCAAAAGAAGCCTCAAACTGAGATGATTACTTAGAGTTAGGACCAAGAGCAAACTGATGAGTATTGGAATTATGAAACTGTTGAGGGTGTGAACCAGGAAAATGTGGACCAAGAGAACCAATGAACTGTGAAGAACCAAACTGCAAAGCTCCATTATAAGCAGCATTAAACCTGTGATAACATTGCACAGCTGAATGTCCTGTCTTGTTACACACTTGACATATGAGTTTGTTCCTATTAGAGCCGCGACCTCTGCCTCTTCCATATGACACATAACCAGGAAAAGGTCTAGGGCTAAACATTTGATTACCAAACTGTTGAAGAGCTTGGCTGTGTGAACTGATTGAATAAGTGTTAGAAGGTGTTGTATAGGACTGATGATAGTGTGGATTAGACTATCAAGACTTGCGATTGAGTGATTCACTTGCGAGCTCCAAAATCGGTAGTTGTTGTGCGTGAGTTTGGCATTAATTACTTGAAAACTAGACACAAGTGCAGAGGTTGAATGATTGAGTGATTCTCTAAGCATTTCCTCAATACGATTAGGCAAGATTGAGGAGGAGGGACTAGGTGTTTTGCCCATTTGACATTTGTCAAGGCTCTGATACCATGTAAAGATCAGAGAGAAAAGTCAAAAATTCTGGAAAGTTGATTCTCATAGATTGATAGATTGATAACCGAGTGTTACAAAAGCTCATTTATACAATAGAGCTTCAACAGAGTAAAGTAAGAGAGTGAGCTAAACTGACCAAGTAGCTCAAGCAGCTTAACTGCAACATTTGACAGTTATACTAAAATGACATTATTTCAGTAATGATACAAATAAGCCCACACCTTTTGGTGGTTAGACAGATTAGTCCTTTTAACTAACCTATACTTACATGATAGAGAAGGTGAATAAGATGTTGGTATTGTATAGGCTTGTTGGTAATTTTTTGGTGGTGATGAAGAAACAGATTCTTCATCTAGAAGAGTGAACCGATTTGGCTAGGTAATAATAGTTTTCTGTTTATTTAGTTTTGAAGGTTTTGATTGTGGGGTAATAGGTTGTTGAGGTGGTAGCACTGTATACAATACTTTTGATTTTGGATTATTTTGGGGTTTGATGGGGGTGCCCATCTTTTCCTTACTTTCTCTCAAAATTATCTCAGCCTAAAAGTTATTATGAGAGAGACTATTAGAGTAAAAAAAAATTTACTCTTGTATTTTATTGAAAATATGATTTTGAAAATTTTTAAATTTTACTGCAAAAAGTTTAAAACATGTTTTTGTAATGCAAGCATCCAAAATTTTTCTAGTATCGAGCCATTCTCTTGTAGGAACAATTTCTAGACTCTCTAATTTAGTAATAGTATTTTTCCTAGATATTGAAATATATTTTAAATTACTAATGTCTTTACTAATGGAGGATTAACAAATTCAAATGTTACATCATGTCCTAAATATTTGTTGTAATTCCTTTATTTTTTAGTGTAAAAGTGTAAATTTGAATAATAAAGGGGTATCTAATATAACATCTTGATCTAAATCTTTTGCTAGAATAAAAGTATTTTTAATACAAAAATTTTGTATACATACATGAGCATTAGATAATTTATAATTAATATTTAATTGTTGATCATTAGCTCCATGTAATCTTTCTTTTGTTTTTTCATAATATTTTGTTGGAATTAATCCTTCCCTCATACAATTTTGATCTGCTCCTGTGTCTACTAAGGCTTGTGTAATAATATCAAATTCATGATTAATATTAATCCTAATACAAAGATGCCATTTTTTAAATTGAATTCTAGAGATTTCATTAATATCTTCAGTTTCTTCAACAATTTTTAATTTTGATTTTGAGGTTGATGGTTGTCTTATAGTTTCTCTAGAGGCTTTTAAACATAATAAATCTGTCTTAATTTCAAAATTATCTTTTTGTAATTCTTTGACTTGATTTTTCAGAATATTAATTTCTTCTTGTAAGTCACTTAGAGTAACTTGTGTGGGTTTTTCAAATTTTTTTAATAAATCTTTTAAATTATAAGAATCTACATCTTTTTATTTTTCTTTAGATAAAATTAATTCTTTAAGTTTTAATAAATATTCTCTCTTAATATCTTCATCCTTAATCTTATCAATAATATTATAGATGCAAAAAATCTACCGTCATGAAAATAAGGTCTGATCCCGTAAGGTTGAGGTCACTGACAATCTGCTAGACCTGCACACATGAAAGGGCAAGCGTGAAGCTTCTGAAAAACATCGGGTTGGTGTTTGCCGTAGGCACTCCGACGCTCAAGTCAGCGAGGCTGAAAGAGATTATTTGATAAGAATTAAAAAGATGAAGAATTACCAGGAGTCTTGTCGGAAGCTAGGACTACGGCGGAGGCATCGGGTTCTTGGGAGCAAGAACTTTAGGAGCAAATAGATGGTTTTTGAGTAGTGTAGATTGACTATGGGAGATTGCATGCATAATGAGAGGGCAAGCCTCTGTTTTTATAGTGAACCCAAGGGGCTGGAATCTTAGTAGGACCCTAAGTCCTATTTTGGGAGATAATCCCTATCACGAAAGAGATATGATTTATTGACCTTATCAAATTAAGTCTGATAGTTTGAGTAAGATTTGGAATCTTAGTAGAAGAGGAAATAGAATAGGATTCTGATTTCCTATTTATAGACTATTGCAGGCTAATGGGCTGAAACCTAGTTTAGCTTAACTTATAGGATAGCCCAACTCATAGAGTGAGTAGTTCGCAAGGTGATTTTAAGCGTAGGCCCAATCAAGATTGGGCTGAGGCCTTGAGCCATGATATGTTTATTTCATTATTAGGCCTCGTCAAGCCCAAGATGATTTTTGACCCTAACAGTTAGCCCCCCACTCTCTAAGTTAAAGAATATTTAGCTTAGAGAGTAGATTTAATCGAATGTGTAAACTCATGAATCGGGCTGGGCTGATCGAAGGTGTAAATCGGTGAATCGAGCAAGGTCGATCCAAAGGTGTAAAATCTGTGAATCAAGCAGGGTCGATCCGAAGGTGTAAAAAATTCGTGAATCAAGCAGGGTCAATCCGAAGGTGTAAATCTGTGGATTGAGCAGGGTCGATTCGAAGGTGTAAATCCGTAAATCGAGCAGGTCGATCCGAAGGTGTAAATCTGTAGATCAAGCATGATCGATCCGAAGGTGTAAAAAATCTATGACTCGAGCAGGGTCGATCCGAAGGTACAAAAAAATTCGTGAATCGAGCAGGGTCAATCCGAATGTGTAAATTTGTGGATCGAGCAGGGTCGATCTGAAGGTGTAAAAAATTCGTGGATCGAGTAGGGTCAATCCGAAGGTGTAAAAAATCGGTGGATTGAGCAGGGTCGATCTGAAGGTGTAAATCTGTGGATCGAGCAGGGTCGATCTGAAGGTGTAAAAAATTCGTGAATCGAGCAAGGTTGATCCGAAGGTGTAAAAAATTCATGGATCGAGTAGAGTCGATCCGAAGGTGTAAATCTGTGGATCGAGCAAAGTCGATCCGAAGGTGTAAAAAATATGTGGATCGAGTAGGGTCGATCCGAAGGTGTAAAAAATTCATGGATCGAGCAAGGTCGATCCGAAGGTGTAAATTCGTGGATCGAGTAGGGACGATCTGAAGGTGTTAAAAAATCATGAATTGAGCATGGCCGATCCAAATATGTAAAAAATTCGTAGATCGAGTACGGTCGATCCGAAGGTGTAAATCCATGGATCGAGCAGGGTTGATCCGAAGGTGTAAAAAATCTATGTCAATCCGAAGGTGTAAACTCGTGAATCGGGTAGGGTCGATCGAAGGTGTAAATCAATAAATCGGTCTGGGCCGATAGAAAGTGTATGCCAAGTGGAGCTTGTGTGGAGCTTGCAGTCGACTCGACATGACCGACTTGTAGTTGAAACCTTTGAGGGCTATGTGGACCAGTCGGCGTGACCGATTTTATAATTGAAAACATTTGATTGAAGTTGGAGCAGTGATATGCATGGCATACATGTTTTAAGCAAAGAGTCGAATGGAGAGTCAACATGCATGATGTGCATGTGTTATGGACTGAATAAAGAGTGAGCTAAATGGAAAAATAGGCTATATGTATTTGAGTAATGGGCCGAATAGAGAGAGATTTAACCAAATAAAGTGGTAGTTAAAAGGAGACAATGCACATACATTTTCCCCTTCAAGTGCTGCCACCCATGCTCGGTAAACCAAGTGAAGTACTTGTCTAATTAGTTAAGAATTGAGTCAGGCTAGCTGGGAGATATTGGAAAGAGCCAAGTCACACAATGTTGGCCAGATCATAACAGCAAAGGATATCATATTGGTCCACTTGACTTGTCCGACCGAGTGGATATTCTGGCCGTTGAATGTCTTAATGGGTCCATTCGGCCTGTCTTACCAAGTAGAGAATATATCAGTTGAAGGTGTTCGCTTTGGTCCACTCAGCTTATCCCACCGAATGGAGATAAATGACCTGAATGGAGTTGTTTACACAATACGAGGGCTGAGCCGAATAACATATGAGACTCCCTTCTTGCATGTGTGGAAGACGAAGCCGAGCAAGCTTATTTTGCCAAGGATTGAATCGAGTGGACTTCTTAAAGCTCAAAGGAGGCCAACAAGGCCAAATGGTAATCCAAGGCTGAATGAACCTGTTTTATGCCGAATGGTTTCATCCTTGAGTTGCCGACTGATGAGTTTGACATCTTGACATGTTGCATGCTGAGTGGATATGAAACACCATTTGCTCGACTCTTCTCAAAGGTGCTGAATGGAGGATACTTACTGACTGATGAGTTTGACATCTTGACATGTTGCATGCTGAGTGGATATGAAACACCATTTGCTTGGCTCTTCTCGAGGTGCCGAATGGAGGATACTTACCAACTGATGAGTTTGATGTCTCATTTAGCCGAGTGAAGGTAGTTGGAGAGAGGCAGGGATCTTTTGTTTGGCAGTGAAAGCTAGTGGTCTTCCAGAGACAAGAGTGCGCTCTTGACGAGTCGAGTGAAGAGTCATATCATGAGGCTCTAATCAGAGGTCTTGGCATACTGGTGACTAACTCGAGCTTGAGGCAACTTGTTTGTGGCAGAGTTAGTTAACTTTGAGTTTCCCGAGCAGAGTCGTGGGAGATTTGTTTGAAGGTTTAAGCTGAATTTAACCTGGACAGGGGAGGCCTTAGTGAGCGAAGAGTGGGGCAAAGAGTCAACAAATAGCAGGGAGAGTAAAGGCTTTCGCGAGTGGTGTGCTAGAGATTGTGGCGATAGAAGAAGCTGAAGTAGCATTGTTGGAGTTGAAGGTTGAGAACCCGGTGTCCCGAATGGAAAACTAGAAGAGATTGTCGACGATGAAGATTATGTGTCGCGGAGTGGTAGATGAGCAATGAACTCGCCAAGAGCCGTGCATGGCCAACCAAAATTTACAATGCGAAGTATTATGTGACGTCGAATGGGAGTTCGAGGCTAGAAGGAGACAAAACTGGTAGGACTTAGCGAAGTCCCTCACGGTCATGTAAAAGGGGCCAAATAAGTGGTCAAATTCTATGGAAGAAAGGACACACCAGGCTGCTAATCAATGAGTTTTGAATGTGAGCATCCATTCGGTGTTATTGCTTTATCACTGTTTATACTCACTATCGCCACTGCACATCCCAGGAATGTCGACAATTGCATGGCCACCATCTCAGCCATCATCTTTTGCATGAAAAGTTTAGAAAAGGTTGTCAGTTTGTGACCGGGACGTGGTTGCATGATGACCAAGATCAAGAAAAATGGAGATGAAAATGAAGGCGGAGAGCTCGAGGGGATGTGGGTTGGAGAGCAGATTCATGTCTCGTTAATGAAGTGGGGATTTAGATTTTCTTTATTGTAATTTCGCTGAAAATCGCAGAAATAACAAAGAAATTGACGTTGACGAGGAGGAAGAGGGGAGAGAAGAGGTGAAGTTTTGGTTTTATTACTCTAAACACAGAGACAAAATGTTGGTTCTAATCCTGAAGGTATTGATATCGACGCATGGTGGTGATTTCTGGAGAAGACTCAGAATTATTCTTAGTAGGTTTCTTGGGGAACTTTGACATTTTTCGTGGAAGAAGGAAGAGATTGGGAGGCAGCATTCTGGTGTTAACTTGTTGTGCCGAACAAAAGTCGAGATGGGTTCTCTAGCTGCATCGAGTGGGTTTGAGTGGTGGAACACTGCTTTGTGTGGATTTTTGAAGGAAAAACGGGTTCAGCTCTGACTTTGATGGTTCTCACGGAGTGAGTGCTGAAAGAGTTACAGGATGAGTTAAAAGAGGGAAAAATCTTCTTTGCAACAATCAATCTAGGAGTTGTCCTCACTTCAAGAAGAGCTAGAGTAAAAGAGTTCTAGAGTTCTGAATTTTGAAGAAACAGAGAAATATAGTCAGATTCGGTGGGGGCTAAGCTAGAATTCTAGCACTTAAAAACCATACAGGCTTCTCTTCAGTTTGGTTTGGTGGAACAACCATTTTCTAAATGGGAAAGGTAAGGTTATGGCTCTTTGATCGGGTGAAGACTTGTTTGAGGGGAGTTGGAGTGGAGTGGAAATAGGGTCACTTGGAAGAGTCGACTAGGAGGTGTATAAGTGGAATGGAGGTGAATGAGGGTGTCAGGCCATAACACTTATTGCAGTTTAAAGAAATTGGTGCCAAAGGACGTCACAATCAACATTGACAACTTGTTGGAGATATGTAGCACACAGTCATGAGTAAAGATAGCAGGATTTATCAACAAGATAATGGTAAATCTAGAAAGAATAAAATTGTTAAATGCAAGTATATTGTGATTCTAGCGTATATTTAAGATGTCACTCCATAAAGATGATAAGATGTGATCACGTAAAACAAAATACTATAACACTTATGGAAGTTAAAAAAAAAAAATTAATGCTGGAGGCCAAACATTGACAAGTAATTGGAGATAGATAGCACATTTGTAATGAATGAAAGAGAACAACAGTGGCCATTGCCTTGATAACCAAGGTGGTTCCACTCGGCGTTGCGATCCGACGTCACATTGCCCAGGCACCCAAGTGGAGTAGAATGGAAAGGATTTTAGGATTTTGGCTCAAAATTCAGTTCTGGAAAGAGGCTTTAAGCATTCTAAAACATGCTCGAGACACAGAGATATTTAAGACATGAAATACATTCCAAAGAGGCAATTAGCCACGCACTGATGCACATAGAGTCCCAAATATAATCAATGTTTAAAGCGGTACATGAATAAATAATAAACATGGGAGATGCGTCTTAAGCATTCAAGATATTTTGTCCCATGCTGAACAAATATAATACGATAAGTGAATGGCTCTTAAATACTTCTAATGAATTTAAAATGAAGAAAAGCAGAGAAAAACTTTCTTATCGTGATGAAATTTTTTGTTTGATTAGCGATGTTAGTCGGAGGGAGTTCCATGGCTCCTCTCATGTTGCAAGTCGTTGTTGGCAGATGATTGTCGGGGCCCCACGGTGGGCGCCAAACTATAGATGCAAAAAATCTACCGTCATGAAAATAGGGTCTGATCCCGTAAGGTTGAGGTCACTGACAATCCGCTAGACCTGCACACATGAAAAGGCAAGCATGAAGCTTTCGAAAAACACTGGGGTGGTGTTTGCTGCAGACACTCCGACGCTCAAGTCAGCGAGGCTGAAAGAGATTATTTGATAAGAATTAAGGAGATGAAGAATTACCAGAAGTCTTGTTGGAAGCTAGGACTACGGTGGAGGCATCGGGTTCTTGGGAGCAAGAACTTTAGAAGCAAATATATGGTTTTTGAGTAGTGTAGATTGACTATGGGAGATTGCATGCATAATGAGAGGGCAAGCCTCTGTTTTTATAGTGAACCCAAGGGGCTGGAATCTTAGTAAGACACTAAGTCCTATTTTGGGAGATAATCTCTATCATGAAAGAGATATGATTTATTGACCTTATCAAATTAAGCCTGATAGTTTGAGTAATATTTGGAATCTTAGTAGAAGAGGAAATAGAATAGGATTCTGATTTCCTATTTATAGACTATTGTAGGCTAATGGGCTGAAACCCAGTTTAGCTTAACTTATAGGATAGCCAAACTCATAGAGTGGGTAGTTCGCAAGGTGATTTTAAGCGTAGCCCTAATCAGGATTGGGCTGAGGCCTTGGGTCATGACATGTTTATTTCGTTATTAGGCCTCGTCAAGCCCAAGACGATTTTTGGCCCTAACAAATATCTAATAAAAATTATTTTGACTTAATGATAACATTTATTAACTTAGGTCTAGAGGTTGATATCATATTTATTGATTTCATTGCACAATAGCCCAGCCCTATGCAATCACAATCATCATAATCTTGTGAAGACTCACTCATTGTTTCAGAAGAATTTTCTTGAATTTGATAAATCATATCTTCATTATTTGTATTAAAAACTAGATTTTTCTTTAGAGTCTGTCTGAATAATATTTAATAATTGTTGTTTTAATTCTGAATCTATCTCTAATTTTTTAATTTGATTTTTCATAGGACACTTAGTAGTATAATGACCTTATTGTTTACATTTTCAACATGTGATAGGTTTTTTAGATATTTTCTTATTGGAATTTTTTTTTTCTTTTTTATCTTTTTTGTACTTAACAGAGGGAGGTAATATTTTTTCATAACCATATTGACTACAAAATCCACTTAATTCTGTCTTCTTATGTTTTAATTCATTTTTTAATTTAGCTTTTAATTTTAAATCAGTGCAAATTATTAAAGCTTCATTGTTAATAAAACTAATTAAATCTCTATATGTTAATTCTTCATAAGGTATATTTCCATCATATTTTCTATAAAATGCATTGTTAACAGTTTGATTGAATAATCTAGGTAGACCATCTAGGATCCTTTCTTTCCAATAGAGTTTCCTAATACTTCCTAATAATCTAGGTAGACCATCTAGAAATTTTTATTAATAATTATTTGTTAATTTCAAAAGGTTTAGTTATTGTGCTAATTTGACTATAATTTCCTATTACTTCTGATTGTGTTGGTGAACTAGGTGGAGTTGATGTGTTTTCATAGGCTGGTTTTGGTATAGGAGGGGAGTAATTTACTCCTACTAATTTACTTGTTAAACTTGTTGATGAGAGCCTAGGTGTAGTAATTTCTTCAATCCTAGGGTTGTGATGATTTTAATTAGTAATTATGTCTTGATTTTGTTCTAAGGGAATTTCTCTAAATTGAATTTCTCTAAATTTTAATCTTATTGTACCATCTGGTTCTTGTATTATTTGTTATATTTGAGATTTATTATGATCATATAAAGTTTTTGGAGGGCATAATTTTTTTAATTTTCAATCTGTTTGTTTAATAATTTCATCTCAAGCTAATCTTTTTGGTATAAAAGTTTTTTGTTTTGTTCTATTAGCTTCCATAATAATTGTGTCCTGATGGGACATCCTAATGGCTCTTGGACTAATTGTGGTATTCATAATTTTGTAATAAATCCTATATATTAATGCTACTGGTTGGGCTTTATCTTGATAAGTAAAATTAGAAGCGTTTTAAGTTGATAGTTAATGCAAACATTATTGTTGGATCATATAAACCTACGGTAAAGTTTGGATAACGATCGAAATATACCAGACCACTTTCTAAATTAGAATTTAATATTGCTAATAAAGAGTTATTGAAGTTTAAATTTCTTGCATCTCTTAACATTACTAATATTGGAATGTTTTATCCTGATCTAAATAATGGTTTTACTGCTATTTGTACTAATTCTATGTGTAAAAATTTCTAATTGGTTTGTCTGTGTTTATGTATTGCTTCTTCGGAGAAAAGTTGAATTTCTTCAACCTTTTCTTCAGTTATCATTATTATGTCTTCTGTTATTTTAATAAAGTAATCTGACATAAATTTAAAACTACTTATTTGATATATTGTGCTTTTCTAACTAGTGATATGTTCTAATTATGTAAGTGTTGATCGATTTTTGCCATATTAATTTCTTGAGTGTTAATTGATTTAATTAATTCTTGATTATTGTTTGTTTTTTGTGTTGATTATTATTCTAATAGCAACTTCTCTTACTTACTGTTCGCTACTTCCTAATCTTCATAAGAAATTAGACTTTCTAAAATAATTTAAACCTAAAGTTTAGTTTCTCTCCTAGATCACAGGACCACCAAGGTACGGAACCACCTCCGAGACCACCTAACACGCGGACCAACGGTTGCGGTACAACGCATTGTTGACCAAGTGCAACCTAAATCATTCTAGAGTTCTTTAGATTAAAACCTTCTAGATTTATCTAATCTTAATTTAACTAAGAAATGAACAGTACTACAGAGAGATAATGACGTAAACTCTACAGTATGTAAACAGTATAGTAAACACAGTGTCTGTAACAGTAAATTGAACAGTGCTACAGTAACTATGGTAATGGCAGTTAATTTGTGCAGTTTTTAATATATACACTTTGTAAGTATCACCATACATTAATTTGATGAAGAAAACGTATTATTGCTTGGTGATGTAATTATATAAATGTGTATGATTTAATAATAAAAAAGTAAGTAAGAAATGAAATATTGAATGATAACTTATAGGAAAAAATTTGATGAAGAAACGATTATTGTTACCTGAACTATAGTAATAGCAGTTAATTTATGCATACATATAATATACATTTTTTATATATATCACTCTTCACTTTCCAAAATGGTTTCTCATCAAAGCTTCTACTGTAAGTCATCATTCAATATTTTCATTCTTTTATTTTGTTTACTTTGCACATTTTATATTATTCGTTACTTTACACATTTATTATTACAATACATTTACTATTCCTTTTTCATTATTTATATATATTAATGTTTTTTGTTGATTCATGTGAGTTAAGTACTTTTAATACATTCGTTTGCTTTACCATGCAATTTCTAAAACATTAGCCCACGAACAAAAATTAGATTCAAAGCAAAGAAAAAAATAATTAACGCAAATAAATCATTGCAAATATAATTCTAGCTTGGAATTATAAAATTAATTAGGGTGCGCTTAATTTAGAGAATGTGGATTACTGGAATCTTATATTACTTGAAGATTACTGGGAATCTTTAGAAAAATTGTTTGGTTAGTTGAATAAATGATGAGTATGTTATATTTATGTTTGGTTAGAGGAATAAATTGGTGGGTTGTTATTTAATTGCTAAATTGCCCTATTTTTTAATTAATAGAATATTATTTTTATTATTAATTTTTAAATAATTTTTTAACCCCCAATATTTTAGATTTAGCTAAACACTCCTGCTTTATAAAACTTTATTTATAACAAATCACCCCTACACCCTGCCGCCACCTGTCGCCACCCCAAAATCGCCGAAGTTGCCAGGAGTCACGAGTAGCCCATCGTTTATGGCCATATTGATGGCCGAAAACAGCCATATCGGGCTAGATTGTTGAAAATGCAAATCTATTCTGTGCATATCGATGATTTGGCCATTAAATCAACTCCCAGCGACTCTCTATCATTTTTAGCACTCCGGCCGGTCTGCATTGGTTGGCCTGTTGTCTACGGTGGTGGCTGGGTGGCGGTGGAGTCTGTAATTTGTTTTAATATAAGGACATATTTGTCCAAAACTTAATTAAACAAGGGTAAATTGTAATGGTAGCTTAATGTAAATTGATTTTAAAACAAGGATATTATTGTCCAAAATTTTTATTAATAAGGGATAGAAATGTAAGGTAATCTTACAATACCTAAGAAAATTGAAATAATCAAATTACCTCCAATATTATCAACAGTAACTACTATTGATATTAAAAGATTACCGGAATTTTATATTACTTGACAACCAAGCGTAGTAATCAAAGCAATATAAGATCACATAACCCTAGTAATCTGATATTACCCCCAACCAAACGTCCCCTAAGAGTCATCCCAATCGGCATAAATGTTGATACTTAAGCTCGGGTATGCAGCAGCTAAATGTCTATTTTTAAATGATTATTAATATTTCAAGTATGATATAGTTTAAAGGGGAAACGAGTTACACCTACCCAAGGTTTGGCAAAACGACGATTGGTACCCAAAAGGTTTCAAAACAACAAACAGGTACCTTGCTAATGGTGAAGAGACTAGAATGCCCTTGAAGTTTGATATTTTAGTTTTTTAAATATTAAAAAAAAAAACCCCTAGGTTTGCTAATTTAACTAAATACCCCATTATATAAAAATTTTGTAAAATGACAAAAACACCCCCATCACCTGCAGTGCCAGATTCTGGCCACCACCGTCGGAATCTGGCCAGAAAATTGTGTTACACCACAGATTGGTCGGATCTGGCGGGTAAGGCGTTGATATGGCCTTTTCCGGCCAGATCCACCACTGATATGGCCGGAAAAGGCCAAATCTACGGCCAGATCTGGCCGTCGATGGTAGCAATGTGGCCGTCGTTGTTTGTCAACGATGGCCAAGATTTGCCATCGTTGACAGTCAACAACGGCCATTTCTTTGGCCGTCACTTTTCGGCCAGATCTGGCCTTTTCACGTCAAATCTGGCCTTTTATAGCCAGATCCATTGTGGATCTGGCCGGAAAAGACCAGATCGGTGAATTACTAGCCATTTATGGTAGTAACGTAGACCGTTGTGACAGATTCTAGCTATCACCAACGGTGGCCGTCGGAATCTGATAAGTATGAGTGGATGGGGGTGTTTTTGTTAATTTTTAAACTTTTTTCTAGAGGTATTTGATGAAATTAATAAACTTAAGGGGTCTAAACATAATTGAAAAATAAACTAATATTTCTCAAAGGTCATTCTAGTCTTTTCACTAACAAAAGGTACATGTTTATCGTTTTGAAACCTTTTGGATACCAAACCGCGTTTTGCCAAACCTTGGGTAGGTATAACTTGCTTGGCCTAGTTTAAATCTATAATATAACCAATTTATTAACCCTTCTATATTTGACAGTTCATATTACTATGCTATATGGCTTTCCTTTATCTTTGACTATTCACCGATAATTTTGTCGTTTGCTCCTTCAACCTTAAAATTAAAAATGACACACAGAATTAAACATAATGTAATCTATATCTGTATATGAAAGTTTTGGAAAGTATATTACTATATTATTAATAGAAAGAAAGAACGAAATAAATAAAAAAAGATCATTTTTTAGTTGATTCATCTAAGTAAAAATATACTTTCATTTGCCCATAAACCATAAACATTAGCTCATAAACAAAGCCAGATCAAATTCAAAGAGAGAACTATTTAAGTAACACATTCGAGCTGGGAATCATGCATAATATATCAACTTATACATAAAATAAACTAAAAGTTATCCCAATCCGCATAAATGTCGATACATAAGCTAGGGTATGCGGCAGCCAAATTCGCCGAAAGAGCAACTTCATCTTCATAATTCGCTCCACCATTAACACACTCATCACCATTTTCCATTACAGTAGCACATGAAGATTCTGAATTCGAATTTGAATTCGCCGTCGCTTGTTTCCCGGTAAGCCGCTGCACGAACCCCATGAATTCTTCAGGTCTTACATGAATAATCTTGGGAGACACCAAATATATCACTACAGGAGATTTTACTCTATGAACATTATTATTATTGTTCTTCTTCTTCATAATCTTTGAAGAGCTATTGCTCACCTTAAGAGCCGCAGGCCGCGGACCCTGAAGCTTTGAACTTCCTGCAGACATGTTCATCATCGATAAGACTGATTTTTCTGGAAAATTTTGAGAGTTTTGGAATGGAAGTGAAGGTCGGGAAGAATTGTGAGAGTTTTGGAATGGAAGTGAAGAATCCCAGAAGGTTTATATATAATATTTATAAGTAAACGAATGAAGAGAGGGAAAGAATGAGGAACTTGGCTAGGGTTGATTGGTCTTGTGTTTTGTAATAGAATATTTATTTATTTTGCATGGATTGGATATGCCGGCATGCCTTTGTCAAAAATTATAAAGTAATCTTTTTAGGTTTTTATTTTTTGTTGAACAATTAATCAAAAGCAGGATGACAAAGTCAGTGAGTGAGTCAAGTCAAAAGGATAGTAGATGAGTCTTTTTCTTCTTTCCGTCTACAACATTACCAACTTCATTAAATTTTTGTGTATGACTTTACTCTTTGAAATTTTCGCATACAACAAACCATAACCCCTTCTCATTCTTTATGATGTGTGTTTTATTTTTATTGAAATAGATATACTCATGTTTTCATATATATGCTTGAGGACTAATAAGTGAGAATAGGTTTTGCTATTCAAGTCATTTTGATTCAATTATTAATTAAGAGATTTAAAAGTTATTTATTATTAAAATATTTATTTATTATTTCATAAACCATCTATCAAAAGAAAAAAATTTAAATAAAATAGCTTTGGCACGACCTTGTCCACATAAATATACTTATCATGGTAGAAAATAGAGAAAATAAAATAAAAATTATTTGGGTAATAATAACGTGCTAAATAGACAAAAGAAGGAGCAATTAATTAATATTAATATATTTTTTCCTCTCATCAAACTCGATTTTGACTGCAGTTATTAACCTAGGTGGTCAATTTGGACAATCTTTAGCTAAACAATTAAATGTAATCATTAATAATAATGACCATTACCAATTACTTGCAACTTAAACCAAAATATATTTGAGAATCCTAATGATCTAGAAACAATACAAAACAATTAGTTAAGTGTAGTAAATTATCCCGAATATCTTGGTTACCAAAAAAAAAATACAAAACCTGATATCTAGATTATTTTATGAGTAACTCTCCTCTTTTTCTTATAATTTTTTTTTTTTTATGATGGAAATTCCAAACTAACTTGTGTACACTCAATTAATCTCATGAGATCCTAAAGTTAAGAATTGGTAAGCTTCAGTGTCACCCCTATTAATAACTGAGATAATCAATTCAAGACCTTTTAATAATAACACTAAAATTTCTAGTTCGTTCACCACCTATGTGGTTTTTTATTATTTTCCTCAAAGTCAATAAAGATATGAAACAAAGCTTGATGGCTAGGTCTAGGTGAGTAATTTTTCTGCCAATAGCCAATAAATTCGAACGAGATTTAAGTAACTTGGCCATACATGTCTCTTTAGAAGTCAAAGTCCAAAATTACAGGACATAACAAAGGAAAAGACAAAGGCAAAATTTCTTCAACCATATAAACACTCTTAAAAGTCAAAATCTAAAACAACTTTTGGGGATGGATTTGAAGGTTAATCCATGTTTATATTTATTAACATTGTTGAGATTATTGCATTTAAAATAAAGTTTCGTGTTTAATACTACTTTGTTCAAGAAAATTATATGCATTTTACGTAGCCATATTGTATTATTCTTCTTCTTATCAACATTTAAAGAATATCCAGAAGTTCCCATTTAAATTTAAAAATTATAATTTATACTATAAAGGAATAATTAGATTTATAGTTTTTTACTTGTGATCGGGTCAATTTTGACTTACATTTGTCTTTTAATTATATTATATATATATATATATATATAGTAGTGTGTATAAAAATAGGATTTGGATCTTTTAAAGAGAGAGTTACATACTATAATCAATTTAAGAAATTATTTAATTTAATTTGACTTATTCAAACGCTCTCGTAAGATTATTACATTAGACTCGAAAAATATGTTTGAGAGTTAAAAATAAATAGACTTCTGAGTAGACCGGCAAAGCGCAGTACGAACCAAGTAAAAATGGAATACGTCAAATGGGTCGAGATGTAACGGTAAGAAAATACAAAACCCATACTGTCTTGCGTACGGTGTGACCCTAGATCTCTTTTTTCCCATATCTATTTTAACTTTATAAAAAAATATCATTTGAGATAATGTAATAAAGGTCATTTGGTCACTTAAAACGGAAGAAAAGAAAATTCATCAATACTATTGATATTATGATATTTTTCATTGATCACCAATCAATCACATTATGATATGATTACCTAATCGAGCCACCATAAAGAACTTTCACACATAGCAAACGACTAGGCATTAAACTGACAATAACAAAGATGAATCTAAACATGAGTTAATCCCTTTTTTTATGTCACACAGCAATTGATTTTTGGTAAACAAATCTAACCCCATTAAAAACTTACGAGTATTATTCACATAGTCCAATTATTAACCCGTAATCCAAATTACCTGTATCCAATGGACCTACAAAACCGCAGTGCAATACCCTTTTTGCCAATCTCCATGTGGATTGTTATTAATTTTAAAAATCATATAGTATGTGACAAGATATAAATTATTTATTACATAATTTAGACATATTAATAGAATAAATTGGGAAAGTGTCTCGTATATGTTCTAAAATAGGAGGGGGAGGATATTTATTTATATCTGACTTTGGTTTTAGAGGGATTTTATCTGATGTTATTTAAATCCTGTTTGACTCTTTTTAAAATTCCATTATGAAAAAAATAAATAAGAAATAATTTTAATCTATAATATTAATCCTAAATACCTTTTTCGATATCTGTAATTCATAAATTTAAAAAAATATGATATCTTAATAAGAGAAAAAAAATATAATCTACTTATTGATGGTGTAAGAGATAGAAAACACATTTTTAGAATTATTATCTCTTAATCCTTTTTGGTAATTTGATAATTCCATATAAAAAATATTATTTTAACATCAATATAGCTCTCATGGAGGTTTACTGGGCCTGAAGTACCCCTACTTTGGGTTTTACACAATAGCCTTTTTGGCTGAATAGGCCCAAAAGAGTTCCATATTTCCAAATCGGGTGTCACATTTAACGGACAGTAACGGCGTCAATACAAAGGAGGGAAACTAATTTTTAAATTAAAAACTCAAATTTCACGCTATTTTACCACAATTTCTCGACACATTTGACACACTCTCTCTCTCATGGCGATTTCGCCCTAATTCAATCAATCGAAATCCATCCACCTAGCTTTCGAATTAGATTGGGGCTCACTGTGATTTTCTCGCCTCTTTTCTCGATCTTTTTCTCGGGAAGTGCGTTTTTTTGCGGAGGTAACGCATTCTCCTATTCTATTCTACTAGTTGTCTAATTACTTTAGATTAATTAGACTTTGAATCATCTCTTTTAAGTGATGTTATGTCTGTGTCTCTTGTTATTAGACTTTGTAAATATTAATAGGTTAGTACAGTTAGTCTTTGAAGACGTTGGAATTGTGATTTCTGTTTGCTGTGATTCTATTGGAAGAAAATAGTTGTTGAAATGTAATTTTAGGATTTGTGTGTGATGTAAAGGATCAAGGGTTGGACTGAATCGATATCTTGAGTTATACCAATATTGAGACTGAAAGATTAAAGGGTGCACTTCTGGTGTTTGATTGATTTGCCTTGTTTAGGTGCAAGTGAGATGGTTTTGTTTTTTATTTTTATTCGATATTTGTTAGTTGCATTTTTTTTCTAGTTAAAATATTGGAGGTGGTATGTTGCTGTGGTGTGGTTTTTTGAGTTTTGATTGGTGGGATGGCTCTGAAGTTGCATTTTTTGTTTTTTGGATATATACTATAAGAATGCCATGTGTTTAATTGGCCCTGTTTTGTTCTTTTTGCTCTTCCTTGGTGTCACGTGGAATTCATGAGTTTGTATTGAAAGGAAATAAGTTTTGAGATCCTGGAATTTTTTCAGTAACCAAATATTCTGTGTTAGAATAACTGTAGAGTGTGAAGACTTGGGGCTGCAATTTATGAGGTTTAGTAATCTGAGAACTTGTAATTGCCATTTAGGTCATTAATCGCAATGCAATCTACCTTTCTGCAATTTTAGAAAAACCCCTCTTTTGCATCTGTTCAAACGTTGCTTCTTGAATTTACTTCTTAACTTTTTATTTTTGTTCATATGACTTGAAAAATACAGGGCAACGTATAATTATATGTTGACTGCAGGGGGAAAAGATGCAATATCAGTGATAATAGTGTTGCCTACTTGACAGCCGCTTTGTCAATGCAGTTGGCTGCATTTTATTGTTTAAGAGTTTCATTCGTATATTGAGGTTACAGTAGGCAAAGGTGCTACTGCGTGTACTTTACCTTCTAATTCTCATCAAATTGGTGGAGGTTCCCTCAAGTGGGCCAACAATGAAAAGGAAGACTCCATCAGAGCTTAAGTAAGTTTCTGAACCATACACCTTGTTCTGTGTGCATGTCTTGCCTCATTACCTGCTTTCTTTAAATATAAGAAAAAAGGGCCATTTGATTTTGGTTTTCTCAGATGAAAGCAGTCTGAGACATGTATATGTGAATCATTGGGACTGACTGTGGTGATTTACTTCTGGTTCCATCTTCTTTAGTTATTGTGGTGATATGGATAATAACGGTTAAACATTTTTGCTTCTCTTAATTTAGCTTAACTTTTTAAATCAAGGTCGATGCTCATCAACCCTTCTTAATGAGTAAGTGGTTTATTTATGTATCATAGCTGTCATTTCCCCATCGTCTCTTAAGAAATCAGAAAGATCACAGAGATTTGATTATGTTCACAACTTCTTTCCATACACCCATTTTTGTGTCCTCACTAAGCATCAACTGCTTGAAGGCACTTTCTAAAGATTTTGGTTACTCTTGCTTCAATTTTTTGCCTATTTTATTAAGAAACCCCCTAGTATTGGCTTGTTACATTTTTTAGTGCATGAATGGTTTCTAGTTGGATCATATTTCAATATATTGAGGATCATGATATTTTTGTAACAGCTATGGTCTGGCCTGTATTATAGATTAAACTTTGTGTTGAAATGAAAATAAGGTGTGGATTGATGCACACATTGGATGTCAGTCTCATTTAACTGTTTTGATTTGCTCCCTTTTGTTATATACATAATACCAATCCCGTTATGAGGTTTTTTTTTTTTCCTTGAATTTTCATTTGGTCAAAAAGTTAATTTTTGCATGTCCACATTGTGACAATGCCTAGATATTGCATGGGTTTTTAGCTCTGGTTCGTTTTGATTCTCTATTTCATTTTTTTGATGTCTAGATCCCTTCACTCTCTCTCTCCTCTCTTGCCTTTTTAGAAGCTGTTCTTATGTTTTTTGGGACTATTATCTTCATCTTCTGGTCACTTTGGAGGATATTTTTATAAGTCAATTAAGGAAGAGTTAGCCATTATCACGACAGGATGACACTTTTCATAATTTTATAGAGCGAGAAATTTTATATTATTTAGTTTGATGGCTTCCTACCTTTTAGGTGAACTTTAGAAAAGACTTTTAGCTGTATCTAATCGCACTTTAGCTCTCAAGATGCTTTGTAAAACATTATGCAATTTTATTTTTGGAAAATTTTTGTGTGACAGGGAGAACATTTGAGAGAGGTAAATGTCATAGGGCTTGTAGATGATCTCCTGCTCCTTTACTTGGTTCTACAAGGTAAAATTTCCACTAGTTTCTTTATTCTCTTTTGAGCTAGTAACTCACTGAATTTTTTTTGTTATTTCTCAGTAATACTATGAAGTGGTGATTGGGCTTAAGAACCCAGACCTATTGCGAAATCCAAGATACTTGACCACGCGTATGATGAAGTATACCCAGGCAAAAAGCCAGGATTAGGTGCTTTCTAAAAAGAAATGATAAGGTTCTTACTTTGTCCAATTTATATAACTTTGTACTGTTCTATATACCTATTACATTTTGATTGGACATCTATGTTTTATAAATGCATTGATATAATCAAAATTATTTTATTTATTTGTTCAGATCCTTTCTATGTATGAATGGATATAGTTTTGACTGAGCCCTAGCACGTTGAAGTATCTTTCCACGCTTTCAAATATTGCTGCCAAAAGAAGAGACCCAGCTTTCATGTATGCATTCAGCAAGTGTCACTATTTCATATTATGTTACTACTATTGCTATTGTAATGTTCTTGTGTTCTTCGATCTGTATCATATCTCTTTCCTGTCTTGTAGTTCTGTTCCTTCTGGAGGTTCAAACGATGGTGATGCAAGCTCGTCAAACGATTGAAAGGTATTCAAAGTATGTTTCGTAGTGTTACTTGAACTTTCATTGGGTTATGAAGATTATCCAACTTGGCTACTGCTGACATGGTATACTTTTCGGGAGCAGTTTTTTTTTTTTTTTTTTTTTTTTTTTTTTTTTTTTTTTTTTTGTCTTCTTCTAATTGATCGTCAATTACCTTTATAGGACAAAGCATTAAAAGGCTTGGTTGCTCGTGAACCTGTTTCTGACTTTCCTGATGATTCTTCTGGGAGATGGCTAGTCTTCGCCTTATTCAGGCGATTTTCACTCTGAATGCCATATTCCTGGCCGAAGGCTCCCCTGGATTTTATAGTGAAAACTTATATGAGAGTCGTTTCATCGTAAGCTATTGTGGCTACATGCCACAATTATCCAGTCACGGTGGTTTAAAGGAGTTATTTTACCTTTTTTGATCCTTGATAGGAGGTTAAAAGCATTAATAAGAGTTATTTAGCTGTTAGCCTAGCCATATATAATATATTATTTTCTCTATCAAATGATATTACGTAAATACAAAAGGAGAAAGGTTCTGGAGGCATAACGAAGACATTGCTCAAATACTCACTTACATCATTCACGTTTTTGCTTTCTCACAACACTGAGTAATATGACGGGAGTTAGTGATTAAATTTCGTATTATATTATAATATCTCACATCATCTTCATCTGTAATTTGTAGTATATTGGGATTTTTGAAGTTGTCTTTTTAATTATTATTGTGTTGCTAGTATTTGGAGGTAAGATCATTCCTTTGGGATTATCGAGTTTCCTGCAGCTTTTTCTGTTGTGTCAAGCCTAACCTGGCAAACGGCGGGTTGGTGGCGGGTATGGTTGCGGGTATCTAGCGGGTCACGAGTTAACGGGTAAAAATTCTCGCGGGTTGACATTTTCATGATCCGTACTCGCTCGTGCGGGCACGGGTCATCGACGGTCACCCGTGAAAACCAAAACCAAATAGTCAACTACAAATGTTTAAGCAACCACATCCATAAGCTAACCATGGAAAAAAGAGAGACAATAGCAAAAAATTCTCTTTAACTATCAGGGCCTTAAGAGCACTTTCTT
Source organism: Pistacia vera (assembly GCF_008641045.1). Classification (NCBI taxonomy): domain Eukaryota; kingdom Viridiplantae; phylum Streptophyta; class Magnoliopsida; order Sapindales; family Anacardiaceae; genus Pistacia; species Pistacia vera. The sequence continues at coordinate 210,358 of NW_022195877.1, read as the reverse complement.
TGAACAAATAAGGTCCCAGTAGTGTCTTCAAAATTATTACAGCCTATAGAGCATTTTTTTTTGTCATGCAAGATTTGTCTTTTCTTCTTTCAGTTTCAAACTTTCATTCGTCTCTACAAGATTGGTTTGAATTAGAGACCCACACTGACCTGACTGTTGCCCTGCTGCGTCGTGTTGGTGATGCCGTGAGAGGAAGACTGATGTTGTCCGGTGCTGGGGTCTGCCATGAGTGAGATCTGCTGTTGTTGTGGACCTGTTGCCGTTGCCGTGCCTGCTGCTGCTGGCGCCTGCGGCTGCCGTGAGAGGAGACTGTTTGCTGCCGTGCTGTGCTCTACCGTGAGTGAGATTTGGCTGTGCCATGACTTGCTGCTGCTGCGGTGACCTGTTGCCTGTCGTGCCGTAGAGAAGTCAAAGAATGAGGGGAGGTTGAGCTCTGTGTGAGTGAGAGAGTAGGGAGTGGAGCTCTGTGAGAGGACTGGAGCAGTGGAGGCTGTGGAGCTGCTGTGGAAGAGAATTGTTGCTGCGTTTTTTGTTGTTTTTTCTCTGATAAGTTTTGCTATTTTGTTTAGATTAGGGTTTGAGTATACTTGAGAGTGAGACATGAGAGGACGAGACGAGTCATTCATAAGTTTTTATTGTATTTTTTTTTTAAATTTTGAATTTGCGGTTTCGCGGTTACCTGCGGTAGTACCCTTCGCCCCCGTAAAATCACTGGCGGGCCGGGTACGGGTTATATTTTTCACGGTTAAATTGTAATTAACCCCGTACCCGCCTTTGGGTACGGTACCCTTCACCCGCGTTACCGTGTACCCGCTCGTTGTCAGGTATAGTCAAGCCTATTAGTAAATACGATACGGTAACAAACATACGAGAATTGTACGGTATGGTACGCAAATTTTAAAAATGACGTTTGAAAAATTTGATTTTAAAATTTGGATACGAAAAAAATATGATACGGGTTTAATACGACACTGTCAAATAAGTTTTGAAAAATATGGTAATATCAATTCTAGTTTTAGTATTTTTTCATGGGTCACTTGGTTAAAACTATAAACATTTTAAATTATAAGTATGAAATTTTATGAATATGATACGAAAATAGTAAAAATACATTATAAAATTTGGTAAAAATTTGAATACAAAAATATTCGTGATAATATGCATGAATAATATGATTGGACATATAATTTTATGAATACTATGACGTGGTTTTAAAATAACTGTTTGTTCACGAATTTACTAATACTCTGTGTGTGTGTGTGTGTGTGTGTGTTAGCTTCTTTATCTAGAAGTAAGTTAATTCAGTCAAAGCATGCAATGCCATGCATTAATTGAGCCATAGCTTGGTGTGTTATGGCCAGATACTAGCGGGCTGGTAAGGGCTCTGAAAAAGATCCTCAACATTTATTTGTATGGTTCTTTGGATTTACTTAAGAAAAGAAATTAGAATATATTTTTATTTTTTATCTTTTACACTTAAAAAACAAATGGCATTGACTCGAACCCGTATTTGCTAAATAATGCTTGAAGATGTCAATGTTGTATTGTATTAAGTTTATTGAAGAAACAGCCTTATTTGACATGAACGATACAACTTATTTCAATAAATTGTTTTATTACCAATTACATGCTATTGACGTTTTTCATTGGATTTCCTTACGTCAATGTTCATACTGTCGTTTCAAATCTTTATTGGTGAGTTTAGGGCTGTAAACAAGTCGAGTCGAGCTGAACTTTTGGCTTACGAGCCTAGCTCGTTTGCAACAGTGTCAAGCTCGGACCTGGCGAGCCTTAAAATTGAGACTCGAACTCGGCTCGGTCGAGTTGGAGTCGATCTTGAGCCGGCTCGCGAGCTCGAGCTCGATAAGGCTCGATCAAACCACCATTTCAAGCGTCTCTAAATTCCTTGCTTTGAGGCAAATTCGTAAATAATCATCAATCATTAATGTTCTGGCCACTCACCATTACCCTCCCAATATTGGAACAAACATAACAACCCTTGGCGACTCAAGTGAGGTTCCTGCAATCTCATCCATTCATAAAAATACAAGCAACTCATCAAAAGACCTTCCTCTGCCATCAACCCCAACATTTGAACATACTCTCTTTTACTAACTCTTCCCTCATACCCCCCTAAGACTTCACCTAACGTGGAATTCTCCGTAAAATTCCTTGCAATTTGTAAATTTCATCGACAGGGACCATCAGGTGAAGACTCTGTATGTTGTTTTTCTTCTTGTGAAACGAAAAGTCCTCGAAATCAGAATCAATAAGAGTTTCGGGGTGATTTAATGGAATTGATATGGGGAGAGAGATGCCAAGAAGAGTGGGATTCTTTTGGAAAGAGATTTGCCAAGGCGAGGTGGGTCTTGATTTGGGGTTTGAGTTTTGAAGAAATTGAGAATTGGGATTTAGGGCAACTGGGATTGGGAACTGAATTGACTTGGTATTTTGGTGTATCGTGTTATAGAATTTGCACTTTTTTTTGGGTGGGGGGGGGGGGGTGGGGGGCGTGGGGGGGGGGGGGGAACTGTCATTTTTTAAAACTGTTTTACACTAAATATCTTAATACAATACTAGAACATAATATACAACCTAATATTGTTAAAAGAATACACCAAAGAGACCCATGGCATAAGTGTAGGGTGAGTGGCTTACACGAGTTCACCATGGCTACGCGAGCACTCCACTAGACCGGGCATAGGGCTCATTAGGCCCGATAACTGAGCTTCCTGTGTTCGAACTCGACTCACGGTAACAAACGAGTTCCATTATTGAGCGCTCTAGTCAAGTCCGAACTGCTAAACGGAACTATGTTACCGGTTGAGCCGAGCCGGATAGATGTACGTAGGGGCCGTGATTGTATGAATAATGCAGGTTTCCTGGATCATTATACTACATGTATACTGCTTCTGCTTTTTAACGAACGCCAAAACAAACCAACGAGAGAATATTGCCGTAAACCATAGGAGACAACCATGGAAGCCCTCTGCTTATAAAGATAGAACGCTATTTGATACCTGACATCAGCTGTTTTCTCAGCCGCATTTTCTTCGGTAAGCAGATGAGCGTAGAGCTCACCACTCGTCTTGTCCACTCGCATTGTCAATCAGCTCAGACCAGCGCAACTGCAAAAGACAAGAACTAAAGTGGTGAATTTGAAATCTCACAAAGGTAACAAAAAATGAGTAAAAAAGAAACAACTTCGGCCTGCGCTCACGAGGGGGGGAACAAAAGCCGAAAAAAAGTCGATGGCGGAAGATAACATACAAAGAACAAAGAAGCAAAAAAAGCAAGCAAGGGAAACAAAAGGGGTCCGTAAAAAACTTTAAAAACCGTGTTAAGCCGCATGCCACAATCTCTCCCTTGTTTGATGGCATGCTCATAGTAGGTACAGTCGTGTCTACTGATTTAAAGTAGTGCGAAGTTTGACAAAAAAGAGAACGAGTCCGGAAGCAGGGAGAGTCAAACGCGGTACGATAGTTTGTGGTGTTATGGTGTGTCGAAGGAGAGGCTTGGCAATACGGATGACACAAAGTAGTGTTTAAATAAACGCTCAACTGGGATAAGTCCAATCAGGTTGTTGTATTAAGACTTTAACATACAGCGTGGAGGTTTGAGTTTACTCTAACCATCAATTAAACCAGATGCTCTTACATGGGCGAGAGTGATGTCCCACATAAGCCCCTATCGGTATCTCCCCCCCCATGTCTGAATCACACTTTTGGAGAGCGGGTTACCTTTAACTCAATTAAACCTACTCGCATGCTAATGGTGCCCGGCCGCGCGAGAAAGAAGAGCGCGAGGGATAAGGGAAAGGGGGGGGAGGGCGCGGATTGAGTTAACATCCCAACGGCCGGGGATAGTGAGGTGTATTGAGTTCGGTCGACCGGCACTTGGAACTTGAGCATGGTCCTGAGATAGTGGGTGGAGGTAAGGAAAGGAAGAGCTAGCGAGGAGTGAGTAAAGGGAGATGGAGGGGGGAAGTGGGGAAGCGGTTGAAAAGAGGAGAGGAAGGAAGGGGAGAGGGAGGGACCCGAGAACGGACAAGGGGATGCTAGATAGGAAGCATAACGGTACACCAAGACCGCTTTTGGGGATATAGGCTGATTTAATGGAGGGTGCATGTCCAGACCCCGACATTCCACTGGGTGTTAGTGTCCTGTTGTCAGATACACTGTCATTGAGAGGATCTCACGCACAGATTGGGTAAATTGCTCTCGACGCGGTCTCGTAGGCCGACCTCATCCACGGTAAGGGGGAGTGACGCAGGGGGTAAGACTTGATCTGAAAGAAGGACAGGAGTTTCTAGAACTGACCGAGAAGATATCAATGTAGAGGCTAATGGTCTGGAGGCAGTCAGTCCTCCGCATGGCCTTCTAATAGAGCGCAATCAACGCTACAAATACTGTGCTTATTTTTTTCCCATTAGGACCTTGCCTCAGTAGAACGGGTGGTCCACAGGGATACATTTTTCAGTAAAGTATTAATAAGAGACTACCGTCCTGTAGTGAGGGTAGTGGGAGAAAATGCAGATGTTGAAAAGACAGACAAGAAACAGTGTATAGATGCGACCAGATAGAAGTAGCACGTTACAAGAAGGGGACAATCCGAGGGCTCTTGAGGGGAGTTACAATATATATCCAGGATAATGGCCCTATGACAAAAAGAAATGCTAATCAATAGACAGTGCATGAGGTAAGTTCACCCCTGATTCTCGATGCGTCAGAAGCGTAAGGAAGGAAAAAGGATTCAGATATAGGGGAGGTGGACACATTGGGGCCGCATAATCACGGTGGGAGGACAGCAAATATCCCATTGTCGATTAACTAGTGGTGCGCTGGACCGATGCGTATGTGCGTAGGACGCAAAGGGCGGAATAAGGGTGTAAAACACTGTCCAATTAGACGAAAACTTGGATTGTATGGTCGTTAGGACATCACTTTCCTACAATGACTGTAGTTCCGTAAACTCCAAATTTTCTCAGTTCTGCCGACGGCGTAACAGGGTTATGAGTAGATACAAGGGGGTGGCAAAAGGTAGTAAAGGGAAAAAGGAAGTACTGAGGGGGTGGGATTGCGAACATCCGTTGGCATTGAGGCGGTTTCGGAGCTCTTCTCCTGAAGTTTAGCCCCGTTCACGAATCTATAAGCAGCCTGGATAAGAGGGCAGCGGCTGCGGCCGATGTCTCTAGCTGCACCGCTAAGTAGGACGAGTGTATATACGGGCGGTGGAAGTAGTGTAAGGGTGAGTAGGGGAGATACTTTTAGAGGCTCAGAGAAACAGCGAGTCACAGTGGCACTGATATCATAGTTGGCGTATACTAGTACAGGTGGGTGTTGGTGTTTGAATCAATGTTTACTAGAGGTCAGCACTCTGGTCGCGCATCAAAATGTCGTAAGGACAGTGTGGCACATAGCGAAAAGGTTATAGAAGGGAAACTGTGAAAACTGGTAACTTTGGGCAAGGAATGAGGCAGGATACATGGAGGGATTACACAGGGAACTGTGACAAGGCTACATAGAAAACTGTGGCCTGGTATAACCAATACGGGAAGAAACAGGTTCTGAACATCTTGAATCTTAGTGCGATATCGACGAATGAACAAATCACTGTATAAGGCAGTGGTTGTAAGTCAGCCAAGGTCAAACTAGAAAACCCTGACGGAAGATGATAGCGGAAGTAGGTGGCATCCATTTGTAAAAAGACTAAAGAAATATGTTCAGTGAGGGGTCGTTAATAAGCTAATCCTTTTGTGAAGAGGCTTATACAGCTATAGGATGAAGGTCGGAGCTAAATTGAGTTTACAGTACTCACCGGCAAATCAAGGATGGCTGCGTAGACTAGGTAGTATAGTATCACATCAGTCAGGAGATCTAATGACACTTTCACCGGGCGGAAAACACGAAAGGAGGAAGCTAAATACTGTCGTTAGGCGGGGAGGGGGATAGAGGGGATAGCGTTGTGAATACGTGCTCCCTAAAGACCGGCTAACTGTGTGGTTTGGTAAGTAATAGGGTACGGCAGAGTAACACGACACCCTGAATATGGGCGCAGAGGACAGTTGCAATGAGAGTGGCGTTTGGTCTTTTGTCCAGTCGCAGGAAGGGGTGGAATATCTAGGGAAAAGGACGTCAGGGAAAATAAAAGGGTAACAAACTATAGACGTAGGTGCTGACAACGGGGATGGCGTGTCCCGCGTCTATAAGGGTAGATACGAGAGGCACAACCGATAGCGGCGATGTGACGTTCTAAAACCACTCATCGGATGGTTTCGATGCGATGAATAATTTCGAGAACGGCGGAGACTGCGTGCACACGACGCATTAAGATCGACTCTCGGCTCACAGATATATAAACTCTAGAGGAAGGGGGTTATTCGGAGTGGCGAGGTTAAGGTAAAAAGGAAGAGCGGGTATTGGAATGAGGGGGACACAGAGGAGGGCAGGGGAAAAGGAGGGCAAAAATGAAGGAAGTTGATAGAAGGGAAGAGGGGGGGGCTCAAATGTGGATGGGCGAGGGACATAGACAGTGTTTGTATAAATATGTCGACAAACCATCTATGGCCAGTTAAGTACTACCTTAAAAAGCTAAAAGCACTGAGGGCGACAAATGGAATCAGGTGAACAGAGTAGGGTCTTATAGAAAGATAACCAGTGCGGCAGAAAATACCCAAAGGAGTCAGGGGCAAATGCAACTTGTAGAAGGAATGAACGAGAACGCTGAAGAAATAATAACGTGTTAACTGGCTTGTGGGCGAGGAGAAAAATAACAATTCTTCTTGGGAAAGAACAGTAACGAGTATGCAGAACACGACGGACCTAGTAAGGTTAATGGAGCTCTAAGTACTTAATCGAAAACCACGAATGATACGAATGAGTACAAGTATGTTGGTAGACATCAAGACCGCAAACTCAGGCCATGGTATGACTATTGACCATTATATCAGTTCGTCAAAATGTGTTATCATTCATACCAACCAGCACAAAGCTAAGTATAACACAGTAAAGCAGAGAAAAGACAGAAACACCAGATTGCGTATAGTGGTTTGGGTACAAAAGAGAGCTAATGAATTCCCTCTACAGCCACTCTTCAGAACACTAGAAAGATAATTATCAGCTATGAGTTTGAGAAACCTTACAGAAGATATTCGCTCACTATCTCAGCCTCTTCCAAAGTAGAGCTCTTTTCCATCAATACAACCAATGCATCACCGTCCGATACAGCAAAGGAAAATCCGCTAAGACTGGTGAGGGTGGAGGGAATGTTTGTGGGGGAGAGGGGAATGTACGTCAAGGCTCACGAAAACTACGCTGTAGGTAGCGAAAGCAAGTCAGACATGATCAGTTATCGAGGGGAGGTTAAGTGCGAGTGGATAGGCACGAACTCACTCTCCCACGAGGAGAGTCGCGGGAAGATAGAGCAATCGCCATGAATGGATAGCAGAAAGGTCAAAGCCTGGAGTATTATACAAACTGAAGGATGAAGCGCATGTGAAGGGTTAACTACAGCGACGTTTGGAAGGTACCATAAGCGGCGTTGTCTTCACCACCATAAATGTCGCTACACAAAAGGCAGATAAGTGTGGGGTGAGTTACCATGGGACAGAAAATTTTTCTTGGGGGATTTGGTAACCATGACCCTACTAGCGACCATTAATGGTTGGTTCTGAGCGGGCAGTCTAGAGTTGGACCGTGGGGGGGGTGCTGGTCATTCTGTATCTATGATAAGATAACCAAGAGGGCTAAATGAAAGAATGTGCTTTTGCGAAGCCAGCGCTGGGGGATGAGATCCTAGAAGGACACTAATAGTTTTAATTGTTTTAGAACAACAGGGAAAAATGGAGTTCTTGTGAACGATAAGCCCATCCGTTACAGATAGGTACTGTGGTGTTGAATCGCGGTGCTGTCACGGTTGTATAGAAGCGTAGGCGATGTGCTTAGGGTTTAGAGTGTCGGCCAGATTAAAATATTGATAAGTGTTCGCAATACGGAGAGACGGAATTTTGCGACAACCATGCGGGAATATATGGTCAGGAATGTGACATTGACAACATCACAAGCAAGCTCACAGAAATCATCCAGCAAACCCTTTTAAAAAGGGTGTTAGAGCAGTATTTGAGTTGAAAGGGAGGTGAAAAATATCATCTGCCGTGGAAAGAACAACTAAGTTAGCTTAAAAAAAAAAAAAAAACAAAAAAGCTTGTTTGAACTAGCTGTTTAAGTATAGTTTTATATGGGGACCTAGGGAGGGCCATGGCCACGCTCCCTGTAACCTTATAAAAGTTGTTGACAAAATTTACCTGTATGAAGCGGGTATGCCAATTTTAGCCCCTTATAAATCCTTTTATTTTCTGTTGGTCTTTGTCTAGAGTGCCGTTGTGGGGGGGAAGGAGGATATGTGGTCACGCGAGGGAAAAACTCGGAATAGCCGTCGCCGGGGAGCCCCTCAAATAAGTGACAATGTCGTTTTCGAGGCTATTCGGCGTCGCAGGCTTTGCTAGTGGAAGAGGCTTTGCGCATAGAAATTCCAACAGGTGGTACAGAATGAAACGTCAGCTGATGTCCGCGGAGACGGCCTGTCAGAATTCTCGAAAGTTAAGCTTATCAAAGAAATAGCGTTCGAATAAATTATTTTTTCTCCATGTATCCCTTTCTATGAGAGAATATTAATAAAAGCGTAGATGTCTTACCGGACAATCTTACTACGGCTCAGAATAGTAGTAAGGGTACTTGAGCATGGTGCGACTTGACCTTTGATTCCTTTTTACGGTCTTCATATTTTCTAGCAGTCTGATGCTTATACTTTTAAATCATTTTCTTAACCGGCCGCATGCTACGATGTAAGGGAACAAAATGAATCGCTTAATCGGGGAAGGACAGGCAATGAGGGAACCATATGACTTTGTGTCAATAACATCATTCCACACTCATTCAGGGCCAGGCCAGTGGCTTAAAGCAACTTCCCACCAATCGTAATTGCCATCACCTGCAACTGATGTAGAATGAGTGAATTGTCACCAGGAATCCAACTTTCAGGCCGGCAAAACGCAAGATATCCAACCAGGTTTCGACGAAATTCTGTAAAGAAACAAGGTGATGTAATTAAATGAAAACCGCGTGAAAGTGAATCGAATTACAGATACAACTGTTTGGGTTTTAGAGACACGGTTGTGAGATGGGGTAAGGGCGTAATATCAGCAACGCTTTTTGTTAATTAAAGTGCTCTTGTACCCGCAGTAATTATGGTATGGGATAATGGTGTTAGGTAATAATTTGTAATTGCTACCGAGACTAACGCACATTAAAGGTATTCGCAAGTAATCTAAAAAGTGGCGGTAGACGTAAAATATAACTTAGATCTCAATACCCCCCCATCAATTAAATCTAATTATATGGGAGGCACAATAGGTACAACCTCCAAATGGACCAAGTTTAAAAGTTTCAACTGACAACATCGGATCAATTTTCAAGTACTGATCTGCAAAACTCGGTGATGCAAAGACATACGGGGGGACTAGCATCTTAATACTAGATGAATGCAGGGACCAAGGTAATCCACGTGATTTGTGGTTGGTAACGGAGTAAGCTGAACTCTTAGGGATGAGCTTTACCTGTCATGTCAAAGGTTATCATTTCACATTGCGTAGAGCAACCAGCGTTATTGGTCCAGGAACCATAGTTCCCAAGGTCCCGACCAGAATTAATCTCATAAACACATTAAGTGGACTAAGTTATTTACATCCAAATAGAGTGTAGGTATAGTGAATTACAATAATTGGAAAAAAAGAATTATAAGAACATAATCTGCCAAAACATATCGATTGTGTTTGTAGCTAACATCAATGAAAGATTATTTGCAGCATAATCTGCGGGAGTTAATAAGATGTGTTGTTGTGTGTGTTGTGTGTGTGTGTGTTGCCTTCTTTATCACCTAAGAAAGACGTGGGGGATGTGCGTGCTGCACACTCATTTATAGTGATATATACATCAAAAAAAGACAGGGGTGGGGGGTGATGAGTGTGGGGGGTGAGGTGGCATTAAGAAATCTTATGCGACCGTTATGTACCACAAAACTTAAGTTTACGTGGGGATTTATACGAGGGGGTTAATAAATAAAAAGTTTGACACTCTCACCAATGGCTAACAGATCCTTTAGGAATGAGTGAGGGAAGAAAATTAGACACGGCGGCGACCTCAATTTTATAATATATATATACTGTTGAATGTGTGGCGCGGCAGATTTAGTTGTGTGTGTGATGTATATAGCTAACTTCCTCCAAGTATCCGAATAAATTCACTAAAAGTCATCCCAATCGGCATAAATGTCGACCATACGCTTGGTATGCAGTCAGCTAAATGTGCTATTCCTAATAATTTTTTAACCCCCAATATTTTAGATTTAGCTAAAACACTCCTGCTTTTATAAAACTTTAATTTATAACAAAATCACCCCTACCACCCTGCCGCCACCTGTCGCCACCACCAAAAGTCGCCGAAAGTTGCCAGGAGTCACCGTGAGTAGCCCATCGTTTATGGCCATATTGATGGCCGAAAACAGCCATATCGGGCTAGATGTAGTTGAAAATGGCCAAATCTATTCTGGTCATATCGATGGATTTGGCCATTAATATCAGAAACTCCCAGCGACTCTCTATCATTTTTAGCAACTCCGGCGGCGGTCTGCATTGGTTGGCCTGTTGTCTACGGTGGTGGCTGGGTGGCGGAGGTAGTCTGTAATTTGTTTTAAATATAAGGACATTATTGTCCAAAAACTTAATTAAACAAGAGTAAAATTATAATGGTAGCTTAATGTAAATTGATTTTAAAACAAGGATATTATTGTCCAAAATTTTTATTAATAATGGATAGAAATGTAAGGTAATCTTACAATACCTAAGAAAATTAAAATAATCAAATTACCTCCAATATTATCAACAGTAACTACTATTGATATTAAAAGATTACCAGAATCTTATATTACTTGACAACCAAACGTAGTAATCAAAGTAATATAAGATGACATAACTCTAGTAATTTGATATTACCCCCAACCAAACGCCCCCTAAGAGTCATCCCAATCGGCATAAATGTTGATACATAAGCTTGGGTATGCAGCAGCTAAATGTCTATTTTTAAATGATTATTAATATTTCAAGTATGATATAGTTTAAAGGGGAAACGACTTACACCTACCCAAGGTTTGGCAAAACGATGATTGGTACCCAAAAGGTTTCAAAACGACAAACAGGTACCTTGCTAATGGTGAAAAGACTAGAATGCCCTTGAAGTTTGATATTTTAGTTTTTAAATATTAAAAAAAACCCCTAGGTTTGCTAATTTAACTAAATACCCCAATATATAAAAATTTTGTAAAATAACAAAAACACCCCCATCACCTACAGTGCCAGATTCTGACCACCACCGTCGGAATCTGGCCAGAAAATTGTGTTACACCACAGATTGGTCGGATATGGCGGGTAAGGCGTTAACATGGCCTTTTCCGGCCAGATCCACCACTGATATGGCTAGAAAAGGCCAGATCTACGGCCAGATCTGGCCGTCGATGGTAGCAATGTGGTCGTCGTTGTCTGTCAACGATGGCCAAGATTTGCCGTCATTGACAGTCAACAACGGCCATTTCTTTGGCCGTCACTTTTCGGCCAGATCTGGCCTTTTCACGTCAAATCTAGCCTTTTATAGCCAGATCCATTGTGGATCTGGCCGAAAAAGACCAGATAGGCGAATTACTAGCCATTTATGGTAGTGACGTAGACCGTTGTGACAGATTCTGGCTATCACCAACGGTGGCCGTCGGAATCTGACAAGTATGAGTGGGTGGGTGTTTTTGTTAATTTTTAAATTTTTTTCTAGAGGTATTTGATGAAATTAATAAACTTAAGGGGTCTAAACATAATTGAAAAATAGACTATCTAGTCTTTTCACTAACAAAAGGTACCTGTTTGTCGTTTTGAAACTTTTTGGATACCAAATGGTATTTTGCCAAACCTTGGGTAGGTATAACTCGTTTGGTCTAGTTTAAATCTATAATATAACCAATTTATTAACCCTTCTATATTTGACAGTTCATATTACTATGCTATATGGCTTTCCTTTATCTTTGACTATTCACCGATAATTTTGTCGTTTGCTCCTTCAACCTTAAAATTAAAAATGACACACAGAATTAAACATAATGTAATCTATATCTGTATATGAAAGTTTTGGAAAGTATATTACTATATTATTAATAGAAAGAAAGAACGAAATAAATAAAAAAAGATCATTTTTTAGTTGATTCATCTAAGTAAAAATATACTTTCATTTGCCCATAAACCATAAACATTAGCTCATAAACAAAGCCAGATCAAATTCAAAGAGAGAACTATTTAAGTAACACATTCGAGCTGGGAATCATGCATAATATATCAACTTATACATAAAATAAACTAAAAGTTATCCCAATCCGCATAAATGTCGATACATAAGCTAGGGTATGCGGCAGCCAAATTCGCCGAAAGAGCAACTTCATCTTCATAATTCGCTCCACCATTAACACACTCATCACCATTTTCCATTACAGTAGCACATGAAGATTCTGAATTCGAATTTGAATTCGCCGTCGCTTGTTTCCCGGTAAGCCGCTGCACGAACCCCATGAATTCTTCAGGTCTTACATGAATAATCTTGGGAGACACCAAATATATCACTACAGGAGATTTTACTCTTTGAACATTATTATTATTGTTCTTCTTCTTCATAATCTTTGAAGAGCTATTGCTCACCTTAAGAGCCGCAGGCCGCGGACCCTGAAGCTTTGAACTTCCTGCAGACATGTTCATCATCGATAAGACTGATTTTTCTGGAAAATTTTGAGAGTTTTGGAATGGAAGTGAAGAATCCCAGAAGGGTTTATATATATATATATATATAAGTAAACGAAATGAAGAGAGGGAGAAAGAAATGAGCGAACTTGGTCTAGGGTTGAATTGGTCTTGTGTTTTGTAATAGAATATTTATTTATTTTGCATGGATTGGATATGCCGGCATGCACTTTGTCAAGAAATTATAAAGTAATCTTTTTAAGGTTTTATTTTTTGTTGAACAATTAATCAAAAGCAGGATGAGACAAAGTCAGTGAGTGAGTCAAGTCAAAAGGATAGTAGATGAGTCTTTTTCTTCTTTCGTCTTACAACATTTACCAACTTCATTAAATTTTTGTGTATGACTTTACTCTTTGAAATTTTCGCATACAACAAAACCAATAACCCTCTTCTCATTCTTTATGATGTGTGTTTTATTTTTATTGAAAGTAGATATACTCATGTTTTCAATATATATGCTTGAGGATTAATAAGTGGAGATAGGTTTTGCTATTCAAAGTCATTATTGATTCATAGTAATTAATTTAGAGATTTAAAAGTTATTTATTATTAAAATATTTATTTATTATTTCATAAAACCATCTATCAAAAGAAAAAAATTTAAATAAAATAGCTTTGGCACGACCTTGTCCACATAAATATACTTATCATGGGTAGAAGAATAGAGAAAAATAAAATAAAAATTATTTTGGGTAATAATAACGTGCTAAATAGACAAAAGAAGGAGCAATTAATTAATATTAAGATATGTTTTTTCCTCTCATCAAACTCCATTTTGACTGCAGTTATTAACCTAGGACTGGTCAAATTTGGACAATCTTTAGCTAAACAATTAAATTATCAGTAAATTATATAATGACCATTACCAATTACTTGCAACTTAAACCAAAAATATATTTGATGAAATCCTAATGATCTAGAAACAATACAAAACAATTAGTTAAGGTGTATGTAAATTGTCCCGAATATCTTGGTTACCAAACAAAAAAAAAATACCAGACCTGATATCTAGATTTTATTTATGAGTAACTCTCCTCTTTTTCTTATTAATTTTTTTTTTTTATGATGGGAAATGTCCAAACTAACTTGTGTACATCTCAATTAATCTCATGAGATCCTAAAGTTAAGAATTGGGTAAGCCTTCAGTGATCACCCCTATTAACAATCGAGATGGATCAAATTCAAGACCTATTAAGTAATACACCTAAAAATTCTAGATGATCGTTTCACCACCTATGATGGTTTTTTAATATTATTTTCCTCAAAGTCAATAAAGATAATGAAACAAAGCTTGATGGCTAGGTCTAGGTGAGTAATTTTTCTGCTCAATAGCCAATAAATTCGAACGAGATTTAAGTAACATGGCCATACAATGTCTCTTTAGAAGTCAAAGTCCAAAATTTACAGGGACAATAAACAAACAGGAAAAGACAAAGGCAAAATTTCTTCAACCATATAAACACTCTTAAAAGTCAAAATCTAAAACGACTTTTGGGGATGGATTTGAAGGTTAATACATAGTTTATATTTTATTAACATTGTTGAGATTAATTGCATTTAAAATAAAGTTTCAGTGTTTTAATACTACTTTGTTCAAGAAAATTATATGCATTTTACGTAGCCTATATTGTATATTACTTCTTCCTTATCAGCAACATTTAAAGAATATCCAGAAGGTTACCAATTTAAATTTATAAAATTATAATTTATACTATAAAAGGAATAATTAGATTTATAGTTTTTTACTTGTGATCGGGTCAATTTTGACTTACGATTTGTGCTTTTAATTATATTATATATATATGTGTGTGTAAAATAAGGATTTGGATCTTTTAAAAGAGAGAGAGTTACATACTATAATCAATTTAAGAAATTATTTAATTTAATTTGACTTATTCAAACGCTCTCGTAAGATTATTACATTAGACTAGCGAAAAATATGTTTTGAGAGTTAAAAATAAAATATGACTTCTGAGTAGACCTGGCAAACGGGCAAGTACGAACCAAGTAAAAATGGATACGAGTCAAATGGGTCGAGATGTAAACGGGTAAGGGAATACAAAACCCATACTTGATCATGCAGATACGGGTGGACCCGTAGATCATCTGTTTCCCAAATCTATTTTTACTTTTAAAAGAAAATATCATTTGATAGATAATATAATAAAGGTCATTTGCGTCATCTTAAAACAGGAAGAAATAAGAAAATATCATCGAATATCTATTGATATTATGATATCTTTTCATTGATCACCGATCAATCACATTAATGATATGATTACCTAATCGAAGCCACCAGTAAAGACAGCTTTCACACTAAAGACAACGACTAGGCATTAAACTGACAATAAACAAAGATAATGACTAACAGAGTTAATCCCTTTTTTTATGTCAACAATGCAATTGATTTGGTAACATCAAATCTAAACCCAATTAAAAACGTACGAGTATTATTCACATAGGTCCTAAATATATTAACCCGTAACACAAAGTTACCTGGGTACAAATGGACCGCAGGTGCAATACCCTTTTTGCCAAGTTACATGTGAGATTGTTATTAATTTTAAAAATCATATAGTAGTGACAAGATATAAAATTATTTATTACATAATTTAGACATAGTAATAGAATAAAATTGGGAGAGTGTCTCGTATATGTTCTAAAATAGGAGGGGGATGGATATTTATTTATATCTGACTTTGGTTTTAGAGTGATTTTATGCTGATGTTATTTAAATCCTGTTGAACTCTTTTAAAATTCATATGAAAAAAAATAAAAAAGAAATAATTTTTAAATCTATAATAATTAATCCTAAATAACCTTTTTCGATATTTGTAATTCATAAAATATAAAAAAATATGATATCTTAATAAGAAAAAATATATATATAATCCTTATTGATGGTGTAAGAGATAGAAAACACATTTTTAGAATTATAATATCTCTTATATCCTTTTTGGTAATTTGACTAATTTCCATATAAAATAATATTTAATTTTAAAACAATCAATAATGGCTCTCATGGAGGTTTACTGGGCCTGAAGTAACCTACTTTGGGTTTTACACAATAAGCCTTTAATGGGCTGAATAGGCCCAAAAGAGTTCCATAAGTTCCAAATGGGTGTCACATTTAACGGACAGTAACGGCGTCAATACAAAGGAGGGAAACTAATTTTTAAAAATTAAAAACTCAAATTTCACGCTATTTTACCACAATTTCTCGACACATTTGACACACTCTCTCTCTCATGGCGATTCGCCCTAATTCTAATCAATCGAAATCCATCCGACCTAGCTTTCGAAATTAGATTGGGGCTCACTGTGATTTTCTCGCTCTTTTCTCGATCTTTTTTCTCGGGAAGTGCGTTTTTTGCCGAGGTAACGCATTTCCTATCTATTCTACTAGTGTTCTAATTACTTATAGATTAATTAGACTTTGAATCATCTCTTTTAAGTGAGATTATGTCTGTGTCTCTTGTATTAGACTTTGTAAATATTAATTAGGTTAGTACAGTTAGTCTTTGAAGACGTTGGAATGTGTATTTCTGTTTTGGTGATTCTATTGGAAGAAAATAGTTGTTGGAAATGTAATTTTAGGATTTGTTGTTCGATTGAAAGGATCAAGGGTTTGACTGAATCGATATCTTGAGTTATATGTATAATACACACTCACAAACCACAGATTTTAACCAAATCAAACACAATCACACAAGATCAAGAACACCACAATTTTACCGTGGTTCACCTTTCCAAGATTGGGAAGGCTACGTCACGTTGAGCTCCGGAAAGATCGAAGCTCACTGCACTATCAGAAAAGTATTTTACAGATACAGACGCAAGATCGAAAGATCCAATCAAACCGAAATCACCCTCTCTGGTAACTAATAGCCCTGGAACCTATACACTTGTAATCCCAGCCAACAGAGAGACACAACCCCTCTAACAGAATGACCAATCACTCACTCAATCAGTTACACAGACCCAAGATTTCACAATAAGGATGAACCCTAGCAGAGCACAAAACCTAAAACAGTTTAATCGAATTTTCAGACCCATAACAAAAGAGAGAAAGTTCACTTATATACCGTTGACCACTATGGACTAATCACACCCGTTGGATCTCTCAAAACTGATGGTCCAGATTCATGCTTGAAACGACAAGCTGTTGGTTAAGTGATGCGGCACGTTTTGGTCTCACATTTACAATCTCCACCTTGAAGCATAATAACTCACTCTCTTACTGACTTCCCTTATAGTGCAGTTTGCCTCAACTTATTCCCTCATAGCTCTGGTGATGCTTTGGTTATTTCAAGAACAGCAATCATGCAGTGCTTGAACTTGCTGGACTGACAATTTTGGTTCCCATATCTGCTGGATTCTGTTCAGTGGGAACTTCTTTAACTCAATCTGTCCTCTGGTAATTAGGTCTCTGATGAAGGTGAAATCTCACGTCCACATGTTCGTTCTCTCATGGTAGATGGGATTTTTACTTAACAGTATGGCACTTTGACTGTCTGAGAAGATAGTCACCTTGCTGCAGTCAATTCAGATTCTGCCATAATCCTTGCATCCATACAGCCTCCTTGAAGCCATCTGCCAGTGCCACATACTCTGCTTCAGTTGTTGACAGGGCACTAGAGGCTGTAGTTGTGACTTCCAGCTGATGCAGTTTCCTCCAAGGTGTAGCGTAGGTTGTGGTTGACTTTCTACTATCCCTGTCACCTGCAAAGTCTGAATCCACAAACCCCACAAGATCAAGTGTAGTTCCTTTTACAAATTCTAGACCTATAAATGCCGTACAGTTTATATATCTGAGTACCCATTTCAATGCAGTCCAGTGATCACTTCCTGGATTTGACATGAACTCTCAGTAAAGAATGCAAACGCTAAATCTGGTCTGGTGCTAATCATTGCATACATCACAGACCCTATCACATTTGAGTAGGGGACATCCCCATTTTTATGGTTTCAACAGGGTTCTTTGGACATGGGACTTAGTCAGGAATAAAGTGATTTGCAAGAGGCATTGTTACTGGCTTACACTCAGACATTCCAATTTGGAACCAGCTTCTGTAGGTATGGTGTTGATGAACCTTTAGGGTATTGGTTCTGTCTCGTTTATTATCATACCCAATATTTTCTTAGCCACTCCTAGGTCTTTCGTATCAAATTCAGAGATGAGTCTAGATTTAGTTCAGTATCTTTGATTTTGATTTACTAATCAGGAGCATATCATCAACATAAAGTAACAAGTAAATAGGCATGGCATCTTTCAAAGCAAAGTAAAAACAGTTATTATACTTGCTCCTAGTGATCCTAGGAAGTATAAAGGTATCAAACCTTTTATACCACTGTCTGGGGGACTGTTAAGTCATACAAGACTTTGCAGTCTGCATACATGGTCAGGCCTATGGCAGTCTACAAAACCAGTTGGTTGGGCATGTAAATTTGTTCTTCTAACCCCCATGAAGGAATGTGTTTTCATCAAGTTGCTCTAACTCTAGGTCTTGGTGAGCTACTACAGAAAGCATCATTCTAATGGTTTTGTATTTGACAACTGGAGAGAGACTTCATTGAAGTCATGCCCTCCCTTTGGGTGAACCCCTTGGCCACCAATCAAGCTTTGTATCTAAGGGTTCATTCATATCTACACCCTCTTTAATCTTATACAGCCATTTACACTGTATAATTTTCTGGTGTTGGGTTTAGGACTAGGGACCAAGTCCCATTTACCTGTAGAGAGTTCATCTCCTCTGTCATTGCTTGTCTCCATTTGTGCTTGTCCTTTGAGGTGATTGCTTCAGAGTATGGCTCGGTTCTGTCCTCAAAATTTTAGTTCCTGCCATTAGGGCAGTATAGACCAGTTCTGCAAATGAGTATCTTGCAGGTGGCCTTGTTCTTCTGGTCCTGTCCCTTGCCAGTTGGTAGTCCTGCAGATTATCCTGCAGAAGGTCTTGGGCCTCTTCTGTTTCCTCTTCATTTTGGTCAGGTTCATCAGGTGTGAGTTTTCGGTGGGAGGATACTCTTCAGTGAGGCATTCTCTGGTTGCTGATGGTTGCCCACATCAATTGGTGTAGTGCTTGGTTGTGTTACTTTGTTGCTTGGGGACCTGCATCAAACTAGCAAACTTGCAGGGGAAATCCCCTTCATTAAAAATCACATCTCTGCTAATAACAATCTTAACCCCGGTGCAGTCTTATCCCACAGTCTGTAACCTTTAGTGCCCTCTTGGTATCGTAAAAATAGACACTTTGGACCTGGGCTCTAATTTCCCTCACTGGTATGTGCATAAGCAGCACATCCAAACACCCTTAGATGGCTGAGGTTTAATTCTCTTCCTGACCACTTTGATTCAGGGCAGTTGAATCCTATGGAGCTATTAGGGCTTCTGTTTATTAAGTAGGCAGCAGTGGTCAAAGCTCCCCAAAAAGTTTTGGGAGACCTGTGGTGAACAAGAGACACCTTACTTTTTCTAATAAGGTTCGGTTCATTCTCTCAGCAACCCCATTTGTTGAGGGGTTTTCCTAACTGTTCTATGCCTTATATACCTTGATCCTCAAGTAATGTCAAACTCCATATTGCAGAATTCCAGACCATTATCAGTCCTTAAAGCCTTCACTTTCTGTCCATTTGGTTTTCCATACTGTCTTCCAGGTTTTGAACTTGGCAGAGCCTCATCTTTCGACTTCAGTAGGTATACCCAAACTTTTCGACTGAAGTCATACACAATGGAAAAGAAATAGGAATTCCCCCCATGAGATCTAATCCTTTCAGGCCCCCAAGGTCAGATGTAGATATCTAAGAGTTTTGGGATAGATGTATACCTTTGGTGAAACTACCTCATGCTGTTTTCCCAAAACACAAGTTTCACAGAAATCTAGGGTGTAATTCTATCCCTACCAAATAACCCCTTGTTGTCTAAGAATACTCATACCCTTTTCACTCAGTGACCTAACCTCAAATGCCACTTATTAGTATCATTCAGATTTATAGAGACTAAGGCATTGTTCCCATTCTCAGAGTAATAACTGCCACACAGAATGTATAAACCATTCTTCTTCAACCCCCTTAGAACAATGTGGTTATTTTTAGACACATTTATACAACCCTTTCAACCTTATAGCTACATCCTGACTCATCTAGGGTACCTAGGGATATAAGGTTCCTCTTAAGTTCAGGTATGTACCTAACCTTTGATAACATAATAATTTTCCCATCATCTAGCCTTAGGGTATGTTACCAATCCTAACACCTGCAAGTGTTATTGTACCCATATAGACAGTTTCAATTCACCACCCCTGAAGTCCTGAAACCACTCTCTGTTAGGGCTCATATGGAAGGAGCATCCAGAGTCTAACACCCAGTCATGAGTCTGATCTGTTCTAGACACAGTTAGAACTTCTGGGTCAGTTATGGTTTTATCAATATAAGCAACATTGCTTTCAGTGTTCACTAATTTTGTTTCCTAATCCAATCATAGCAGTTCTTTTTAGATGGCCAGGCCTATACAGTGAAAGCATTTTATCGTCTCCCCTTTCTTGTTTGCCCCTTTCCTTTCTTTAGCCTTAGAACAATTGGTTCTTGGCATGCCATTGAGGAACTACCTATGTCAGTTTTACCCTTTACAAACAGATTATTGCCATTCTTTTCTGAACCTTTAATTCCAATTCCCTAGCTTTTAGTCCTGATACTATGAGATCAACACTGGGAACTGTGCCTGATAACTGTAAAGCATTCTTAACAACTTGATAATCCTCGTCAGAGAGTTTAGCAAGATCATTGCTAAACTCGTTTCACCTAATTCTGGTCCGTAACCCTTTAGGACTATGGTCATTTTCAAGAATTCATCAATATTATCCTCTATTGATTTACTACTGTCCATTCTATAGAGAAAAGTGCACCTTCAGAAAAGCAAGGTTGGTGCAGATTGTAAAGCATACAGAGTTTCGAGTTTACCCCAGAGTGCGATTGGTGCCTCCAATCCGTCCATTTCCTCAGCACATTGTCTGCCAAGTTCATCACGATCAAGTTGTACGCCTCCTCGTCTATTTCTGCCTTTCTTTTAATTTGTCTACTGACCACTTTTCACATCCTTTTCCAGTGCAATCCCTACTTTATTGTGCGAAAGTAGGGCCTTCATTTTCTTCTTCCAAGAACTGAAGTCATTTTACCATCGTACTGTGCAATTTCATGCGAGTGGAACTAGTAGTGCTCATAGTCAGAAATCGGTGTTGTTTCTAGGTTATTACTGGTTTAGAGAAATACTGAAGAACCCTAAGAACCCTAGAACTCGAAATTTTTGAAAAACCCTAATTTCTGTGAAACCCTAGAAATTAATTTTTCTCAAAAACGGGTCTTAAGACTTGCTCTAGGCTTAAGGCAAACCGCTCTGATACCACTGTTATAATAAACACTCACAAACCACAGATTTTAACCAAATCAAACACAATCACACAAGATCAAGAACACCACAATTTTACCGTGGTTCACCTTTCCAAGATTAGGAAGGCTACGTCCACGTTGAGCTCCGGAAAGATCGAAGCTCACTGCACTATCAGAAAAGTATTTTTACAGATTACAGAGATAACGACGAAAGATCCAAAAAACCGAAATCACCTCTCTGGTAACTAATGCCCTGGAACCTATACACTTGTAATCCCAGCCAACAGAGAGACACAACCCCTCTACAGAATGACCAACTCACTCACTAATCAGTTACACAGACCCAAGATTTCACAATAAGGATGAACCCTAGCAGAGCACAAAACCTAAAACAGTTTAATCGAATTTTCAGACCCATAAAAAGAGAGAAGTTCACTTATATATCGTTGACCACTATGGACTAATCACACCCGTTGGATCTTCTCAAAACTGATGGTCCAGATTCATGCTTGAAATAACAGCGTGTTGGTTAAGTGATGCGGCACCGTTTGGTCTCACATTTACATATATAATATTGAGACTGAAAGATTAAAGGGTGCACTTCTGGTGTTTGATGATTTGCCTTGTTAGGTGCAAGTGAGAGGTTGTTTTTAATTTTTATCGATTATTGTTAGTGCATTTTTTTCTAGTTAAAATATTGGAGGTGAGTTGCTGTTGGTGGTTTTTGAGTTTTGAGTGGTTGGATGGCTCTGAAGTTGCATTTTTGTTTTTTTGGATATATACTATAGAATGCCATGTGTTAATTGGCCCTGTTTGTTCTTTTTGCTCTTCCTTGGGTCACGTGGAATTCATGAGTTTGTATTGTTAAAGGAAATAAAGAAGTTTGAGATCCTGGAATTTTTCAGTAACCAAATATTCTGTTTATAGAATAACTGTAGGAGTGTGAAGACTTGAGGCTGCAATTATGAGGTTTAGTAATCTGAGAACTTGTAATTGCCATTTAGGTCAATCGCAATGCAATCTACCTTTCTGCAATTTTAGAAAAACCCCTTTTTGCATCTGTTCAAACGTTGCTTCTTGAATTTACTTCTAACTTTTTATTTTGTTCATATGATTTGAAAATACAAGGCAACGTATAATATATGTTTGATTGCAGGGGGGGAAAAGATGCAATAATCAGTGATAATAGTGTTGCCTACTTGACAGGCGCATTCGTCAATAGCAGTTGGCTGCATTTTATGTTAAGAGTTTTCATCGTAATATTTGAGGTTACAGTATAGCAAAGGTTGCTACCGTGGTACTTTACCTTCTAATTCTCATCAAATTGGTGGAGGTTCCCTCAAGATGGGCTCAACAGTGAAAAGGAAGACTCCATCAGAGCTATAGTAAGTTTCGAACTCATACACTTGTTCTGTTGCATGTCTTGCCCATTAACTGCTTTCTTTAATATAAAGAAAAAGGGCCATTTGATTTTTGGTTTTTTCAGATGAAGCAGTCTGAGACATGTAGTATGTGAATCATTGGGACTTGACTGTGGTGATTATCTTCTTGGTTCATCTTCTTTAGTTATTGGTGGTGATATTGGATAATAACGAGTTTAAACATTTTTGCTCCTCTTAATATAGCTTAACTTTTAAATCAAGGTCGATGCTCATCAACCCTCTTAATGAGTAGTAGGTTTATTATGTATCATAGCTGTCATTTTCCCACCGTCTCTTAAGAAATCAGAAAGATCACAGAGATTTGATTTATGTTCACACTTCTTTCCATGCACCATTTTTGTGTCCTCACTAAGCATCAACTGCTTGAAGGCATTTCTAAAGATTTTGGTTACTCTGCTTCATATTTTTTGCCTATGTATATTAGAAACCCCCTAGTATTTGCTTGTTACATTTTTTAGTGCATGAATGGTTTCTAGTTGGATCAATTTCAATATATTGAGGATCTATAGATATTTTCTGAACAGTGGTCTGCGCCTGTTATAGATTAAACCTGATGTTGAAAATGAAAATAAGGTGTAGATTGATGCACACATTGGATGTCAGTCTCATCAGTCTCATTAACTGTTTTGATTTGTTCCCTTTTGTTATATGACATAATAACAATCCCGTTATGAGGTTTTTTTTTTTTCCTTGAATTTTATTTGGTCAAAAGTTCTAATTTTTGCATGTCCACATTGTTGTGGAATTTGAGAGAAAGGTGCGTAAAGGAAGCAGATCTGAGCAAGAAATTGAGAGAGAAAAAGGGGATTTTATTTGTAACTGAACGACTTGTACAGTTAGGGATTAAGCTTCCCTTTTATACACTTTTCAGCTTTACAAAAACGACAGTGCTTGGCACATATTAAAGACACTAAACGTCACCGTTTATGCCAACATGCTTTATGACTAACATTCCTTCTCAAACAGAACCGTATGGACTAATCCTTCTCCAATTCCTCTATGACTAACATGCTCTCTCAAACAAGGCCACGTAGCTTTTGCTAACTTCTCATGACAACACCTAGAACTTTAGTAAGAACACTTGGAGCCAAAGAGTAACACATACTGCATAATTCCCAGAGCACCATTTCTCAAAGAATTGAACTAGACACAACAATAGCCACAATAACCTTTGCTGCTGAATCACACTCTGCATAATTCCCAGATATATCATTTCCTTTGCTGCTGAATCATACTCTGCATAAGTTCTAGAGTAGTTTTCTGTAAAAAATTTCTGCATAAATTCAAAAAGGATCAATAACTCTGTCTATGAATCAGAGCCTCAGAAACCATAATTGCAAAACCAGAGCTTCAGAACCAGCAGAGCTCAATTACACAACATCCTCATCAACTCAGAAACAGCCACAAACAGCCACAGTAATACAAACAATCACATAAGCTCCAGAAATCATCAGTTAAACACTCACACAAGCTCCAGAAATCATCAGTTTGACTGGAACCACTTGTCAGCTCCAGAAATCATCAGTTAACAATCACACAAGCTCCAGAAATTATCAGTTTGACTGGATCCACTGTCAAGCTCCAGAAATCAAGTTAAACAATCACACAAGCTCCAGAAATTATCAGTCCAGAAATTATCAGTTTGACTGGAAACACTTGTCAACACCAACTATCAACATGACAAAAAAACCGCAGAGCTTAGTTACACAACAATCCTCATCAGAACTCGAAAACAGCCACAAACAGCCACAGTAATACAAACAATCACACAAGCTCCAGAAATCATCAGTTAAACTGGAACCATTGTCAACACCAACTATCAACATGACAAAATAAACCACACCTTTGTCAGCAACAACAACACATCTGCAGTAGGCTTTAGAACAAGAATTTCTTCATAACATAACCCAGAAACTTCAGGACTTCAGTTCAGTAAGTCCAGAATACGCAGAAATTTCAGAACTTCAGAAAATCCAGAACTTCAACACAGATATATATTCTGCACTTGGAGTTCAGCCATCTTCAAAACAAAAAAAAATTCAACACAACACAGAGACTTCAGAGTTCGTTCAGTAAATTCAGAACACACAGTCATTTTAGAACTTCAGAAAGTCCAGAACTTCAACACAGATTATTAGATTCTGCACTCTGATTTCAGCCATCTGCAAGAAAAGAGTTCCTAACAAAAAAAATTCCAGAATAAACACAGACCAACATATACTTCAGAGCTTCAGTTCAGTAAGTTCAGAACACACGTCATTTCAGAACTTCAGAAGTGGCTCATGAATCATCAATTTGGCATTCAGTTTGGCCCTTAGAGTTGCAAACACTCATTTCGAAACTTCAGAAGTGGCTCAGAAATCATCAATTTGAACATTCAGTTTGGCCCTTAGAGTTGCAAACTGGACTGCAGGCAGTGCTTTAGTGAGGAGATCTGCAATCTGCAGTTTAGTAGGGACATATGAACAGATTTTCTTGGCTAACACCTGCTCCTAATATAATGAGCATCTATTTCAATATGTTGGTTCTAGCATGGAAGACAGGATTGCAGCTAAAGCTCCTGCACTAACATTGTCACACCAAACAATGGGTAAATGATGAATGGGTAATCCTAACTCAGAGAACATGCTATTAAGCCAGGCCACTTCTTTAGCAGTTGTGCTAAAGCTCTATATTCTGCTTCAGTGGAGGAGAGGGTACCACCTTTTGCTTTCGGGAACCACTTGGATGAGATTGGGTCTAAATAAATGCTAGTAACCGTGGTGGAACGTTTATCTTCCACACTACCAGCCCAATCTGCATCAGCATAGCATTCCACAGATAAGAGCAGGCTGATCTGAATTTAACCCATAATTCAGTGTACTTTGATATATCTAAGTACTCTTTTGCAGGCTTGCCAATGATATCAGTTGGAGCTTGAAGAAACTGACTTAGCCTATTTACAGTGAAGCTAATATCAGGTCTAGTTAAAGTTAAATACTGAAGAGCTCATTGGTACTTTATACAAACTTGGTTATCAAAGAGTGGGCTGTCACTAGGGAACACTTGACACGTAGCCTTGGTGTGGGACAGCTATTGGACTCCAACATTCGGGTCTTAGTGAGAAGATCAGCAGCATATTTGTCTGCTTTAAGTGAATGCCCGAGGAGTTCTACTTGCTTCCAATCCAAGGAAATACTTTAAAGAGCAAGTGCTTTAATGCAAAATCAGAATTTAGATTCTGCACTAGAGTAGTATGTATGAAGAATCTGAACCCGTTATTAAAATGTCGTCCACATAAACAAGAACATAGATAATACCAGAAGGTTGTTTAAGAACAAATAAGCTGGAATCGGAAACAGCATTGTGAACCCTTTGAGCTGAAGAGCATGTTTCAGTTTGTCAAACCAGGCTCTTGGGGCTTGCTTAAGGCCATAGAGAGCTTTATGAGCTTGCAAACCAGGAAGGCTGAGACTTATCTTCAAAACCAGGAGGTTGTTTCATGTACACTGTTTCTTAGGACACCATTAGGAAGGCATTGTTGACATCAATTTGTTGGATGTCCCATCATTTGTAACGGCAAGAGTAAGAATAATCCTAATGGTGGAAGGTTTGATCACTGGACTAAAGGTTTCAAAGTAATCTAAACCAGGAGTTTGTTGAACCCTTTTGCTACCAACCGGGCCTTATACTTTTGCAAGGACCATCAGCATTAAATTTGGTACGAAACACCCACTTATTCCTACTATATTCATATCACAGTAGGAGGGACCAGGCTCCAGGTCTGATTTTGGACTAAAGCATCATACTCACACTGATGGCAGCTCCATTCATTACTAGCAAGAGCTTCTGGTACTGAACTAGGCTCTGGAACAGCAGATTCAGCAGATGGCAAGTGGTTGCAAGGACTATTTTGTGACCAATACTAGAACTAGCAGCAGCTGACTTTGCTCTGTTAGCATAGGATGATTATTTGAGCAGGGGGCTGGAAGATGTGTGAATCACTCGGGAATCTGATGGGTAGATCAACCTCAAGGTGACAAGAGGGTAAAGTGTCTGAGAGTAATGCAAGGCAAGATGAAATAGTAGGTAAGGGATGAGGATTATTTTCTAATGTGACAGGCTGGATGTAACAGATGGTGACATTGAGTTAGGAGAAGTTGGGATAGGTAATGGACTAGGTAGTGGATTAACAATAGGAGAGGATTCTAATATGGGTTTAGTTGCTATGGGTTCTTTTTGAGATGGTGATGGATCATAAGAAATGTTTGTGGAGAAGATATGTAGTAGAGTTGGGATAGGTAATGGACTAGGTAGTGGGGTTAACAATGGGAAGGATTCTAATATGGGTTTAGTTGCTGTGGGTCTTTTTGAGTGGTAATGGATCATTAGAAATGTATGTGGAGAAGATAATGTAGTAGAAGTAGTGATCTTACCAACTGTTGATATATCAGGACAGCATGTGACCTTGGCACTGCAGGAGGGACAAAGGAAGTTGACAATTGGGGAAGAGGAGACAACAAAGGAAGAGAGGTTATGGTATCTGGAGGGGACTGAGACACTAAAGGAGGTACTTGATTATCAGTAAACTTATGAGTACTAAAAGAAACTCACTCTCATTAAACTGAAACACTTGGTGTAATAACAATGGTACCATCTGGTTTAAGACACTTGTAACCTTTATGGAGCAAACTATACCCAACGAAGACACACTTTGTGGAATGAAAATTGAACTTGTTTTTGGGTAAACTCTTAGATAAGGAAAGCATGAGCAGCCAAAGACTTTAAGAGTATCATAAACAGGAGGATGATTAAATAAAATTTGATAAGGTGAAAAGAAATCAAGAGTAACAGATGGCATTGTTTATAAGGAAAACAGCTGTTTCAAAAGCTAACCACCAGTAATGAAGAGGCATGGATGCATGTGCTAAAAGAGTTAAACCTGTCTCAACTATGTGCCTATGCTTTCTCTCACTTTTGCCATTTTGTTGATGAATGTAAGCACAAGAATTCCGTGTATTGTATACCCTGATCAATGAGATAAGGGAGGAGAGCTTTGTATCTCTCCCTGATCAGAACTGAAGACATTTGAATTTACACCCAAATTGTCGTTCGGCTAAGTGATGAAACTTAATGAAAACTGATTTGACTTCAGATTTAGTGCGAAGAGGAAATAACCAAGTAAATTTGCTAAAATCATCTAAGAAATGATATAGTATTTGAATCCTTCTTTAGAGGCAAAAGGGGCAGGACCCATACATCACTATGCACTAATTCAAGAGGAGAAGTGGTGTGTGATTGTGAAAGGGGAAAACTAGCCTGATGCAGTTTTCCTAGTTGCAAGAGTCACAAAACAGTGGGGTACTAGTTTGAATTCTGAAGAAACATGTTGTTTGAGAAACCAGAAATGATTTTTTGTAAACTCCTAGGATGAGGATGACCTAGTCGCTTATGCCACAACATGTAATCAAGATATGCTTACTAGTGGTTAAGTACACAACATTATCATCACACGCATCAGTATGATTATTAGCAGCAGCAGAAATTGAACTAGTGAATCAACAGACTTATTAGAAGATTAGCTAGTTAAAGTTGGAAGCATTAAAATTATTAGTAGTAAGATTATCAACAGCAACATTTTGGCAGTAAGAAGCAAGCATCACATTAGTACTTTCAGTAACCAATTTATTGGAAATTTCATCAGTGTAAGCTCATTACAAGAAGAAACATTGGTTGAACAATGCTGTCACTAGTTTTAACAGTAAAAGGCTGAATTTTATTGTTGAGGCATAGAAGCCAGAGGCTTACAAGACATAAACACTCAGCTTCTGAAACAAGGCTAGACTTATTCGTATCAGTAATAACAGGTGTAGTAAGCTGAACACTAGGTTGTGACAAAACACTACCAGCACTACCAGAGGAGTCATAAATTTGTGAGACCAGGAGACTGAAACAAGGAAGCAAATGATGGTCAGGGACTTTGAAGAAAGTGTGGATGGAATGTGTAAATGATACAGTCCTCCTTTAAGTCCCCCTTGCAGCTAACTCCCGTGTTAGCTTGTCCTTAACAACACAAGAATTGGCATCAAACTCTACAATTACATCATTACTTTGGTAAACCTAGATATACTTAGTAGGTTCTTTGTAATTTGGGGCACAAAGTATATTTTTTAAATGTAAACAATTTGTAGTAATTGACTTGGTAAAGATAATTGAACTGTATGAGAATGTTGAGACTCACCATTGCCAACTTGGAGATGATTAGTACCTTCATATTGCTTGCTGACATTCAGATTTCCCAAGTGAGACGTGACATGATCAGTGGCCCTGAGTCCATGTACCAAGCTGGATCAGTTGGAGTCATTGCTGTAGCTAGAGAGAGTGGTGAAGCATGTTGATAATACTGATTAGGGCTGAGCCAGTGGCTGCAAAATGAGCTTGTGCATCTAACTTGTTGTTTGTTGACTAGGAACACTGAAACTAGTAAATTGAGTGGATTGGTGGTGTCAGGGCCAGATAGACCAAAATTTTGTGACTGAGGATGTGACTGATAACCAGGAATGTTTTGAGGATTAACACCAACAGAATGCGTAGCACCAACAGAAGTGCAGCATTGTCAGGAAAAGGTATGTTCTGTCCACCAAAATGATGATGAGAACCATTAATACTGGGTGGAGCATTGCCTGTAGGTGAGAATGAACCAGTATAGATTGCATTGAATCTATGATAGCACGAATAGCAGAGTGCCCTGTTTTATTGCAGACTTGACAGATCAGTCTGTTTCTTTCCATTGCCTCTTCCTCTGCCACGACCATACACCACAGAACCATGAGGTCGAGCATAACTATACTGTTGTCATCGGTATGTATGAAGGTGAGGATGGAATAGTTGTAGGTTTGAGGAAATGAGGGTTCCCAAGAGATATTAATGAAGGTACATATTGGGACAGGGGGCTCAGTAGCTTTGTCACATGCTGACTTCCCATAGATGATTTGCCAAAACGTTAACATTGTGAACTTCATCATAAGAACCAGTAGAGTTACCGTTGAGGCTATAGTACAGAACTGTTGTACAGGTCTGTAGAGTTAAATCGTCTAACCGAATTTCATATTTCTGTAGAAGAAATTGCGCCTCATGTAATGTGACTTTATCTACCTTAGACTCAAGCCGAGAGGTAAGATTCACAACTACTGCATCAAACTCTGGTCCCAGCCCATCCAAACAAATTGCAAAAGATCTTCTTCTGACACAATAGAAACTAGCATGAAACTGTCGGCAATTTCTTTCATCTTCTTAATATACTCTCCAATACTAAGATTACCTTTTTGAGTAGTCTGTAGTAAGTTTTTAAGATGAAGAGCTCTGGCTTTGAGTCTGGAATGAACTCATTTTCTAAAGCAATCCAAATCTCACTCGCAAAACGACACTTAGAAACATAGCTAAACTGCTCTCAGAGATCGAAGCTAATAGCCAACTTACAAGAAAATATCTGTTTTCTTCCACAAAATTAATCAGGATTAATCTTTTCATCAAATGAGTCTTTACTGCACCTAAGTTGTCATCTAATACAGATGCAACTGATAACTGGTGAAGGGCAAGGAACTTACAAGCAAGTGATCTTCAAGTTCATGTGACCCGACAGCCAAGAGTGTTGTGAGCTCCAGAAACGATAATTGTTTCTGGTAATTTTTGGGTTTATAACCTGCAGACGGACGCCAGAGCTGAAGTCGTGCGATTAGCTGAGTTTCGAAGCAATTCTTCAATGCCGTTAAACATTGATGAAGAATTGAATGTATTTGCCATTGCGGCAGTCAGGCCTCGATACCATGTGGAATTTGAGAGAACGGGGTAAGGAAGCAGATCTGAGCAAGAAATTGAGAGAAGCAAAAGGGGATTTTATTTGTAACTGAACGACTTGCTACAGTTAGGGATTAAGCTTCCCTTTTATAACACTTTCAGCTTTACAAAAACGACAGTGCTGGCACATATAAGACACTTAAACGTCACCGTTTATGCCAACATGCTTTATGACTAACACTTGTGACAATGCTAGTATTGCATGGTTTTTAGCTCTGGTTCAGTTTTGATTCTCTATTTCAGTTTTTTGATGTCTAGATCCATTCACTCTCTCTCTCTCTCTTGCCTTTTAGAAGCTAGTGTCTTATGTTTTTGGGACTATATACTTCCATCTTCTGGTCTACTTGGAGATATTTTATTAAGTGAATTAAGGAAGAGTTAGCCAATTATCACGACAGGATGACACTTTTCATAATTATAGAGTGAGGAAATTTTATATTATTTAGTTTGATGGCTTCCTACCTTTAGTTGAACTTTAGAAAGAAGGCCTTTTAGCTGTATCTAATCGCACTTTAGCTCTCAAGAGCTTTGTAAAACATTATGCAAAATTTTTATTTTTGGAAAATTTGTGTGACAGGGAGAACAGTTGAAGAGGGTAAATGTCATAGGGCTTGTAGATGAATCTCCTGCTCCTTTACTTGGTTCTACAAGGTAAAAATTTCCACTAGTTTCTTTATTCTCTTTTGAGCTAGTAACTCACTGAATTTTTTTTGTTATTTCAGTAATACTAGTGAAGTGGGTGATGGGTTAAGAACCAGACCTATTGCGAAATCCAAGATACATTGAACGCGTATGGATGAAGTATACCCGGCAAAAGTCAGGATTAGGGTGCTTTCTAAAAAGAAAATGATAGGTTCTTACTTTGTCCATATTATATAACTTTGTACTGTTCTAGTATACATATTACATTTTGATTGACATCTATGTTTATAAATGCAGTTGATATAAGCAAAATTATTTTATTTATTTGTTCAGATCCTTTCTATGTATGAATAGGATAATAGTTTGACTGAGCAGCCTAGCAGCTTGAAGTATCTTTCCACGCTTTCAATATTGCTGCCAAAAGAAGAGACCAGCTTTCATGGTATGCATTCAGCAGAGTGTCATTATTCATATTATGTTACTACTATTGCTATTGTAATGTTCTTGTGTTCTATCGATCTGTATCATATCTCTTTCCTGTCTTGGTAGTTCTGTTCCTTCTGGAGGTTCAAACGATGGTGAGGTGCAAGCTCGTCAAACGATTGAAAAGTGTAGTCAAAGTATGTTTCGTAGTGTTACTGAACTTTCATTGGGTGATGAAAGATTATCCAACTTGGCTACTGCTGACATGGTATACTTTTCGGGAGCAGTTTTTTTTTTTTTTTTTTCTTTTTTTGTCTTCTTCTAAATTGATCGTCAATTACCTTTATAGGACAAAGCATTAAAAGGCTTGGTTGCTCGTGAACCTGTTTCTGACTTTCCTGATGATTCTTCTGGGAGATTGCTAGTCGTTCGCCTTATTCAGGCGATTTTCACTCTGAATGCCATATTCCTGGCCGGAAGGCTCCCCTGGATTTTATAGTGAAAACTTATATGAGAGTCGTTTCATCTGTAAGACTTGATGTGGCCACATGCCACAATTATGCAGTTCACGGTGGTTTAAAGGAATTATTAATTACCTTTTTTGATCCTTGATAAGAGGTTAAAAGCAGTTAATAAGAGTTATTTGGTCCTTAGGTTAGCCATATATAAGGATATTATCTTCTCCATCAAAATGATATTACGTAAATGCAAAAGGGAGAAAGGTTCTGGAGGCATAAGCTAGAAGACATTTCTCAAATACTCACTCACAAATCATTCACGTTTTTGCTTTCTACAACACTTGAGCAATATGGCTGGAGGTAAGTGATTAAATTTCGTATTATATTATAATATTTCACATCATCTTCATCTGTAAATTTGTAAGTATATTGGGATTTTGAAGTTGTCTTTTTAATTTATTGTGTTGCTAGTATTTGGAGGTAAGATCATTCCTTTGGGATTTATCGAGTTTCCTGCATAGCTGATTTTCTGTTGTGTCAAGCCTAGTTAGTAACTACGGATACAGTAAAAAAACGATATGAGAATTTTACGGGTATGGTACGGCAAATGTTGAAAAATACGTTTGTAAAAATTTGATTATAAAATTTGGATACGGAAAAAATATGATACGGGTTTAATACGACACATTGTCAATAATACGTTTTGAAAAATACGGTAATATCAATTCTAGTTTTAGTATTTTTCATGGGTCACTTGGTTAAAATCTATATAACATTTTAAATATATAAGTACGAAAATTTTATGAATATGATATGAAAAATAGTAAAAAATACGATTATAAAAATTTGATAAAAATTTGGATACGAAAATAATTCGTGAATAATATGATTGGGGCATATAATTCGTGAATAATATGACTGGGTTTATAAAATACGGTTGTTCACGAATTTACTAATACTCTGTGTGTGTGTGTGTGTGTGTTAGCTTCTTTATCTAGAAGTAATTAATTCAGTCAAAGCATGCAATGCCATGCATTAATTGAGCCATAGCTTGGGTGTTATGGCCAGATACTAGGGGGCTGGTAAGGGCTCTGAAAAAGATCCTCAACATTTAATTTGGGATGTTCTTTGGATTTACTTAAGAAAAAGAAATTAGAATATGATTTTTATTTTTTATCTTTTACACTTGAAAACAAATGGAATATGATTTTTATTTTTTATCTTTTACACTTGAAAACAAATGGAATTGACTCGAACCCGTATTTGCTAAAATATGCTTTGAAGATGTCAATGTTGTATTGTATTAAGTTTATTGAAGAAACATGCCTTATTGACATGAAACGATACAACTTATTTCAATAAATTGTTTATTTACCAATTACATGCTATTGATATTTTTCATTGGATTTCCTTATCGTCAATGTTCATACTGTCAGTTCAAATCTTTATTGGTAAGTTTAGGGCTGTAAACAAGTCAAGCTGAGCTGAGCTTTTGGCTTATCGAACCTAGCTCGTTTGCAACAATGTCAAGCTCGAGCCTGGCGAGCCTCAAAATTGAGACTCGAACTCAAGCTCGGTCCAGTTGGAGTCGAGCTTGAGCCGGCTCGCGAGCTCAAGCTCGATAAGGCTCGATCAAACCACCATTTCAAGCGTCTCTAAATTCCTTGCTTTGAGGCAAATTCTTAAACAAAATCATTAAGAGGTCTCCCCTTCTAACGCTCCCCAATATTGGGAACAAAACATAACAAGCGCCTGGCGACTCAAGTGAAGGTTCCTGCAATCTCATCCACTCATAAAAATACAAGCAACTCATCAAAAGACCTTCCTCTGCCATCAACCCCAACATTTGAACACACTCTCTTTTACTAACTCTTCCCTCATAACCCCCTAAGACTTCACCTAACGTGGAATTGTCCGGTAAATTCTTTGCAATTTGTAAAATTTCATCGACAGGACCATCAGGTGAAGACTTTGTATGTTGTTTTTCTTCTTGTGGAATGGAAAAGTCCTTGAAATCAGAATCAATAGGAGTTTCGAGTTGATTAATGGAATTGATATGGGGAGAGAGATGCCAAGAAGAGTGGCGGTTCTTTTGGAAAGAAAGTTTGCCAAGGCGAGGTGGGTCTTGATTTGGGGTTTGAGTTTTGAAGAAATTGAGAATTGGGATTTAGGGCAATTGGGATTGGGAACTGAAATTGACTTGGTATTTTGGTGTATCGTGTTATAAGAATTTGCACTTTGGGGGGGAAACTGTCATTTTTTAAAACTTTTTACACTAGAAACTATCAGTTTAATACCTAATAGTTTAAAAAATCACCAAAGTACCATGCGTAAGTGTACAGTGCTTACACGAGTCGAGCCATGCTTGTGAGCCCATAAGCTGAGCTTCACTGTGTTCGAACTCGACTCGGTTAACAAACTAAGTTCGAGTTGAGTCTTATCGAGTCGAGCTCTAAACGAGCTTTTACCGAGTCGAGCCGAGCCGAAAAAGTATATACTTGTTATAATGAGGTTTATCATTTAAAATGTATAATTTGTTTAAAAAAAAAAAAGAGAAATGAAAACAATATTCACATAATATATAATGTAATAGTAATACAGCAACAGAACAAACATTGAAGCCATTTGTATAAAGTAGAACCTATTTGAAATGACATCAGCTCAGCCGCATTTTCTTCGATAAAGATGTCAGAACCACGCATTCATCTGCATGCATGTGATTTTCCCGAGAAAATTTACTCACCCAACTTTCAACCAAAAGACTTTCCGAAAAACTTTTTCCACAAATTCTCCCTTGTTTGATTGCAATTCTCATAATTATTTATGAGCTTATTTAAAGTATTGAAGTGCAAAAAAATATTCTTATGCTAGTATATAAGACGTTGTTTGTCTAAGCTTATAAACTGATCAAAGTAGTTTATAAACTCTAAAATTAAGTGGATATATTTGTTTAGAATTTTTTTAAGTTTATAAGCTAGTTTAACCAAGTATATTACTATATTATCCTTGTTTAATTTTAAAATTCTATAGTATACCATTGTTCAATGTAGTATCTCTTTTAGTCATTTTATAATAAAATGTACTTATAAGCCACATTTTATCAAACATGTCAACTACTTGTCAATCACTTATAAATATTTTAACCAAACACGTAATTGTTTAAAATTTCAAATGCTTATAAGCACTTGCTAATTTTTATAAGTTCAGACAAACATCTCCTAAGTTTGATTTAACAATTTTATATGTTAGAACATGTTTTATTAATTAAGTTTAAGGAGCTCTTTTATTTTAGAACATGTTTTATTAATTAAGTTTAAAGAGCTCTTTTACTTTTATCGGACTAAAAAATTGTGTAATTTTTATTGTAAAAGTATTATTTTCACAAGATTTACGCTAATAAGCATTATTTTAAAAAATTTATTTTAATAAGTTACATTAAAGGGACTCTTAGAAGAACCAATATCTATGTTTGTATGTATTAAACGAGAAAACAATCTTTAAAAAAATGAGTACTGTAGGGGAAGCATATTAAACACTTTATAAGACAAAACTTTGATTGCATTATTTTAGAACTCAAGCCCAAGGGAGAGTCCAACCTAAAACACCGGTTTAATAGGTGGAAGAGCCATTAGGCTTAGTACCACACTTGGTGGATGTGAGATCCTAACATTACATCTCCTTTTAAGAGCCGATGTCTACGATGGATTTCACTCTATCGACATTCACCGATGTCCAACCCAAAAGACCAGTTTGATAGGTAGGAGAGCCTAGTGTCACGACCCGCTTGCTTAGTGACTCAAGTGGGTTGCACGTTGCTTAGTGGCTAAGTATACTTCGGAGTTAAGTAAACTTAGTGGCAAAGAAACTTAAAGGATAATGCTTATCCATCNATCTAACTTACCCTCCTTCCTAAACTCAGTATCCTTAGTAGTAATAGCTACCACAACCTCATCTAGCTTAAGGGTTTGTCTACCATACTTAAGTGTATCAACAAAATTTGAAAAACTTTTGGGAAGAGAATTCAGAAGAATTACAGCCTGAACCTCATCTTCAATGGTAACACTGAGACCTTCTAAGTCTTGAATTAGTTTCCTAAAATCATTTATGTTGTCACCTAAGACCTTGTTTTCATCCATTTTAAAACTAAAAAATTTCTGTTTTAAAACTAACCTATTTGGTGAAGACTTAGACAGATATAAGGAGTCTAATTTTTCCCAAATCTCTGCTGGTGTTTGCATCTTCTTAACCTCTCTTAGGACTTTATCTCCTAGCCCTAGGATTAAAGAACTGTAAGCCTTATCTAGAAGTTCTTTCTTTTCTTTTTCAGTCAAGATCTCTAGTAAACTCTCCTCACCCTCTAAGGTAGCAGACAACCCATCCTTGACTAAGACAACTCTCATTTTCATCTTCCACAACCCATAATCGTTATCTCCTGTAAAATTTTCCAGTTCATACTTAGACATTTGTAAGTTTCTAACCTTCCTAGTACCTTAGAAACTAAAAGCCCCAAATTTTAGAGACCAGCCGAAAACCCTAAGTAGCAAATAGAACTGTAGAAACCCTAGATTACTGCAGAAAAAAAAAT
Source organism: Pistacia vera (assembly GCF_008641045.1). Taxonomy (NCBI): domain Eukaryota; kingdom Viridiplantae; phylum Streptophyta; class Magnoliopsida; order Sapindales; family Anacardiaceae; genus Pistacia; species Pistacia vera. The sequence continues at coordinate 173,707 of NW_022195877.1, read as the reverse complement.
TGGATCTCACAACCTAGAATTAATGGAATCTAGGTACTCGAAAACCAAGCTCTGATACCATATGTTGTAAATAAGACCCAAAAACAAGTGTAATCATGCAGTAGCTCAAAAGTGTTCATTCAACCAAACAAGCACAAAAGCAAATAATAACACAGTAAAGCAGAAAATAAGAAGAATAACACCAGATTTATAGTGGTTTGGTAATCTGAATGATTACCTACATCCACTCTTCAGAACAACTAGAAAGATAATTTCACTATGAGTTTGAGAAACCTTACAGAAGAATCGGCTCACCCCTTTACACCAAGGCATCACCCCGATACAAAACCCTCTGATTTTACACCCGTATACCCAGATGCTCTCACCACTCATACCACATCAAATAGGCAGAAATCAGTACATATTTATACAAAGAAAAGAAGACTACACAATAAGGACAGCTCACACCTACCATCACCGTTGATTCCATGGACAGATCTTGGATTTCTAGCACAGCACCTCTAATCGTTTCTCTCTCTGTTAACCAAGAGAGAAATGAGAGAAGTGAGTTGCGCACAAAACCTAAAACGAATTTAGGTTTTAGAACACAGGGAAAAGACTGAACTGCCCCTCAAGTCTTAACAAATTACTTTTGACCAGCCAACTCCAAAGTTGACTTCCACGTGTGTCATCAAAATGCCACATCACAACACAAACTCATCAGATGACATGAATCATCACAGCAGCTCAGCAAATGCCGANTGCCATGACTTGCTGCTGCTGCCGTGACCTGTTGCTGCTGCCGTTAGAGAAGTCAAAGAATGAGGGAGAGTGGAGCTGCTGTGAGAGTGAGAGAGTAAGGGAGTGGAGCTGCTGTGAGAGGACTGGAGCAGTGGAGGCTGTGGAGCTGCTGTGGAAGAGAATGGTTGCTGCGTTTTTTGTTTTTTTCTCTGATAAGTTTTGCTATTTTGGTTTAGATTAGGGTTTGAGTTGAGACTTGAGAGTGAGACTATGAGAGGACGAGACGAGTCATTCATAAGTTTTATTTTATTTTTTTTTTAAATTTTGAATTTGCGGGTTCGCGGGTACCTGCGGGTAGTACCCGGTCCACCCGTAAAAGTCACTGGCGGGCCGGGTACGGGTTAATTTTTCACGGGTTGAAATATGTATTACCCGTACCCGCCCGTTGGGTACGGGTACCCGTTCACCCGCGGGTACACCCGCTCGTTTGTCAGGTATAGTCAAGCCTAGTTAGTAAATACGGATACGGTAAAAAAACGATACGAGAATTTTACAGGTATGGTACGGCAAATGTTGAAAAATACGTTTGTAAAAATTTGATTGTAAAATTTGGATACGAAAAAAATATGATACGGGTTTAATACGACACATTGTCAATAATACGTTTTGAAAAATATGGTAATATCAATTCTAGTTTTAGTATTTTTCATGGGTCACTTGGTTAAAATCTATATAACATTTTAAATATATAAGTATGAAAATTTTATGAATATGATACGAAAAATAGTAAAAAATACGATTATAAAAATTTGGTAAAAATTTGAATACAAAAATAATTCGTGAATAATATGATTGGGACATATAATTTATGAATAATATGACTGGGTTTATAAAATACGGTTGTTCACGAATTTACTAATACTCTGTGTGTGTGTGTGTGTGTGTGTGTTAGCTTCTTTATCTAGAAGTAATTAATTCAGTCAAAGCATGCAATGCCATGCATTAATTGAGCCATAGCTTGGGTGTTATGGCCAGATACTAGCGGGCTGGTAAGGGCTCTGAAAAAGATCCTCAACATTTAATTTGTGATGTTCTTTGGATTTACTTAAGAAAAAGAAATTAGAATATGATTTTTATTTTTTATCTTTTACACTTGAAAACAAATGGAATATGATTTTTATTTTTTATCTTTTACACTTGAAAACAAATGGAATTGACTCGAACCCGTATTTGCTAAAATATGCTTTGAAGATGTCAATGTTGTATTGTATTAAGTTTATTGAAGAAACATGCCTTATTGACATGAAACGATACAACTTATTTCAATAAATTGTTTATTTACCAATTACATGCTATTGATATTTTTCATTGGATTTCCTTATCGTCAATGTTCATACTGTCAGTTCAAATCTTTATTGGTAAGTTTAGGGCTGTAAACAAGTCAAGAAGAGCTGAACTTTTGGCTTATCGAACCTAGCTCGTTTGCAACAATGTCAAGCTCGAGCCTGGCGAGCCTAAAAATTGAGACTCGAACTCAAGCTCGGTCAAGTTGGAGTCGAGCTTGAGCCGGCTCGCGAGCTCAAGCTCGATAAGGCTCGATCAAACCACCATTTCAAGCGTCTCTAAATTCCTTGCTTTGAGGCAAATTCTTAAACAAAATCATTAAGAGGTCTCCCCTTCAACCTCCCAATATTGGAACAAAAAACATACAAGCCCTGGGCGATCAAGTGAAGGTTCCTGCAATATCATCCATTCATTAAAATACAAGCAACTCATCAAAAGACCTTCCTCTGCCATCAACCCCAACATTTGAACATACTCTTTTACTAACTCTTCCCTCATAACCCCCTAAGACTTCACCTAACGTGGAATTCTCCGGTAAATTCCTTGCAATTTGTAAAATTCATCGACAGGACCATCAGGTGAAGACTCTGTATGTTTTTTCTTCTGTGAAACGAAAAAGTCCTGAAATCAGAATCAATAAGAGTTCGGGTTGATTAATGGAATGATAGGGGAGAGAGATGCCAAGAAGAGTGGCGATTCTTTTGGAAAAGAGTGTGCCAAGGCGAGGTGGGTCTTGATTTGGGGTTTGAGTTTTGAAGAAATTGAGAATTGGGATTTAGGGCAACTGGGATTGGGAACTGAAATTGACTTGGTATTTGGTGTATCGTGTTATAAGAATTTGCACTTTTTTGGGGGGGGGGGGGGGGGGGGGGGGGGGGGGGAACTGGCATTTTTTAAAACTTTTACACTGAAAAAATATCAGTTTAATACCTAATAGTTTTAAAAATCACCAAAGTACCATGCATAAGTGTACGTGCTTACACGAGTCGAGCGGCTCGCGAGCCCACTAGCCGGGCAGGATTAGCCCATAAGCTGAGCTTCACTGTGTTCGAACTCGACTCAGTTAACAAACTGAGTTCGAGTTGAGCCTTTCAAGCCGAACTTCTAAACGAAACTTTTACGAGTTGAGCCGAGCACGGAAAAGTATGTACTATTTATATGAGGTTTATCATTAAAATGTATACTTGTTTAAAAAAAAAAAAAAAGAGAAATGGAAAACAATATTCAATAATATATAATGTAATAGTAATACAGCAACGGAACAAACATTGAAGCCATCTGTATAAAGTAGAACCTATTTGAAATGACATCAGCTCAGCCGCATTTTTTCGATAAAGATGTCAGAACCACGCATTCATCTGCATGCATGTGATTTTCCCGAGAAAATTTACTCACCCAACTTCCAAAAGACTTCCGAAAAACTTTTTCCACAAATTCTCCCTTGTTGATTGCAATTCTATAATTATTTATGAGCTTATTTAAAGTATTGAAGTGCAAAAAAATATTGAAATAAGATGTTGTTTGTCTAAGCTTATAAGCTGATCAAAGTAGTTTATAAACTCTAAAATTAAGTCAATAAGTTTGTTTACTAACATACATATTGAGGTTTGATTACTTAACTCAATTAAACCTCTCAAATTCTAGTTTCTCAATTCTATCCCCCTCTAAAGCATTTTGCTTACTTAACTCAATTAAACCTCTCTCACTAATGTGTCCCAACCTTTATGCCAAATAGAGGTTTGATTAGGTTTCTGAGATGTTACTGCTGCTGTTCCAGTAATAGTGGATCCATTTAAGACATATAGACCATTCCTTTTCTCTCATTTCAAACCACCAAAGACCCTTTGGTAACTTTAATGACTCCACCTTGAGCTTGTAACTAAAACCATTGAGTCCAGACTACCTAGGGAAATCAGGTTCCTTTTTAACTCAGGTATGTACCTAACTTCTGAAAGAATTCTAGAACTGCCATCATGAAGACTTAATCTGACATCCCCAATGCCTAATACACTACATACTGCATTATTTCCCATTAGGACCTTGCCAGATTCTATCTTTCTAAAGTTTATAAGAGAACTCCTATTTGAAATCATGTGAAAAGTGCAACCAGAGTCCAAAATCCACTCAGATTCAGATTCCCTATCAGAAGCTACAAGAACATCAGAGTCATCAACCCATCTGAGGCTATATCAACACTGCCACTAACCTCTTTCTCCCCTGATCTCTTCTTCCTATCTGGACAATCCCTTTTAAAGTGTCCTCTTTGTGACAGTGGAAACACTTCCTGACAAACTTGGATTTTGACTTAGATCTATTTCTAAAAAGACCTGTCTTAAACTCCTTTTCTCAGTTCTGCCCCTGACATTCAGACCTTCCCCATCTAACTTACCTCCTTCCTAAACTCAGTATCCTTAGTAGTAATAGCTAACACAACCTCATCTAGCTTAAGGGGTTGTCTACCATACTTAAGTGGTATCAACAAAATTTGAAAAACTTTTGGGAAGAGAATTCAGAAGAATTACAGCCTGAACCTCATCTTCAATGGTAACACTGAGACCTTCTAAGTCTTGAATTAGTTTCCTAAAATCATTTATGTTGTCACCTAAGACCTTGTTTTCATCCATTTTAAAACTAAAAAATTTCTGTTTTAAAACTAACCTATTTGGTGAAGACTTAGACAGATATAAGGAGTCTAATTTTTCCCAAATCTCTGCTGGTGTTTGCATCTTCTAACCTCTCTTAGGACTTTATCTCCTAGCCTAGGATTAAAGAACTGTAAGCCTTATCTAGAAGTTCTTTCTTTTCTTTTTCAGTCAAGATCTCTAGTAAACTCTCCTCACCTCTAAGGTAGCAGACAACCCATCCTTGACTAAGACAACTCTCATTTTCATCTTCCACAACCCATAATCGTTATCTCCTGTAAAATTTTCCAGTTCATACTTAGACATTTGTAAGTTTCTAACCTTCCTAGTACCTTAGAAACTAAAAGCCCCAAATTTTAGAGACCAGCCGAAAACCCTAAGTAGCAAATAGAACTGTAGAAACCCTAGATTACTGCAGAAAAAAAAAATTGGATCTCACAACCTAGAATTAATGGAATCTAGGTACTCGAAAACCAAGCTCTGATACCATATGTTGTAAATAAGACCCAAAAAAACAAGTGTAATCATGCAGTAGCTCAAAGTGTTCATTCAACCAAACAAGCACAAAAGCAAATAATAACACAGTAAAGCAGAAAATAAGAAGAATAACACCAGATTTATAGTGGTTTGGTAATCTGAATGATTACCTACATCCACTCTTCAGAACAACTAGAAAGATAATTTCACTATGAGTTTGAGAAAACCTTACAGAAGAATCGGCTCACCCCTTTACAACAAGGCATCACCCCGATACAAAACCCTCTGATTTACACCCGTATACCCAGATGCTCTCACCATCAACCACATCAAATAGGCAGAAATCAGTACATATTTATACAAAGAAAAGAAGACTACACAATAAGGACAGCTCACACACTACCATCACCGTTGATTCCATGGACAGATCTTGGATTTCTAGCACAGCACCTCTAATCGTTTCTCTCTCTGTTAACCAAGAGAGAAATGAGAGAAGTGAGTTGCGCACAAAACCTAAAACGAATTTAGGTTTTTAGAACACAGGGAAAAGACTGAACTGCCCTCAAGTCTTAACAAATTACTTTTGACCAGCCAACTCCAAAGTTGACTTCCACGTGTGTCATCAAAATGCCACATCACAACACAAACTCATCAGATGACATGAAATCATCACAGCAGCTCAGCAAATGCCGAACTTAAAGAGTGTTGAAGAAAATGCAGCTGCAGTGAAAGAAAGAAACGGAAAAAAAAAAAAAAAAAAAAAAAAGGTTTGAATAGCTGTTAGTGTTATTGGACCTAGGAGGGCCATGGCCACCCCGAACCTAAAATTTTGAAAATTTAATGTATGACTATGCAATTTTACCCCTTAAAAATCCTTTTAGTTTCTTTGGCCCCTTGTTTTTCCAACTCGACCTTCACCCCCTCAATAATTACAATGTAGTTCAGATGCTATTCGGCTTCGCACTTTGCTAGGTGAAGGGCTTTGCAGCATAGTTCCAACAGTGGTATTGGACTCAAATCCCACCTTCAAATTCTCAAATGAAGCTTTAAGTTTAGAATAAAATGTTTATTCTTCCATGTATCCCTTTTCTTGAGAAGAATATTAAAAAGGGTGCTTCAACAGATCCTGAGAAGAATAGTAGTAAGGGTGACTTGAGCTTGCGACTTGAACTTTGTATTCCTTTTCTCTTCATATTTTCTAGCTAGGGATGCTTATTCTTTTATCATTTTTCTTAACCGGCTCTAATGAACATCCTGAGATCCAGGTGAACTCATTCTTTGTCAATAACATACATTACACACTCAAGTTCACCACCTCTTAGCACTTCCACCAAGTCAAGTGCATCACCTGCAACTAAGAATGAGTGAAATTGTCACCAGGAATCCAACTTTCAGCCGCCACCAAGAATCCAACCAGGTTTCGACGAAATTCTGTAAAGAAACAACGGTGATATTAAATGAAAACCGCGTGAAAGTGAATCGAATTACAGATACAACTAGTTTTTTAGAGAACACGGTTGTGGAGATGGGGTAAGGGCAGTAAGAGCAGCAACACTTTTGTTAAATTAAATTGCTCTTTTACCCCCTAATATTGTAATTGATAATGGTTTTATGGTAATTAATTTTGTAATTGCTACCGAGACTAACCAACACTTAATTTATTCGCAAGTAATCTAAAAAAGTGGCGGTAGACGTAAAATAATAACTAGGATGCTCAATACCCACCATCAAATTTAAATCTAATTATACGGTAGGCACATGGGTACAACTCCAAATGGACCAAAGTTTAAAAGTTCAATACTGACAACTCATCAATGCAAGAGTCCACGAGAAGAAAGCATATAATCTCTTATACTAAAATCAGGAAAGGTAACCATGAGTTGTGGTTGTAACTAGTAACTGAACTCTTAGTGGATGAGCTTTACCTGTAATGTCAAAGGTTTGAATTTCACTGAAAGCACAAGCTTTATTGCCAAGCCATTTACCCAAGTCCCGATCAAGAATTAATCTCATAAAACAAATAAGGAAAAGTTATTTACATCCAAATAGAAGTGTAGATAGTGATTACATAATTGTAATTATAAGAAAATAATCTCCAAAAACATTATTGTTTTTATACTAACATCAAGAAAGATTATTTACATCATAATATAATATATATATATATATATATATATATATATATGTGTGTGTGTGTGTGTGTGTGTGTGTGTGTGTGTGTGTGTGTTAGAAGTTTTATACTGACTAGGTACAATCAAGTCTATTGATTTATAAGGGTTTGATTGTGAAGGAGAGTGTTGAAATCTTACACCGATTAGGTGCACTTAAATTTATTGGTTTATAAGAGGGGGTAATCCTCGGTGAGGAGTCAGACACACCTCAAATTTTATATATATGTGTGTGTGTGTGTGTGTGATTATATATATAATTAACTAAAAGTAATCCCAATAAAATTAACTAAAAGTCATGCCAATCGGCATAAATGTCGATACATAAGCTCGGGTATGCAGCAGCTAAATGTCTATTAACCTTAACCAATTTATTAACCCTTTCATATTTGACAGTTCATAGTACTATACTATATGACTTTCCTTCATCTTCGACTATTCACCAATAATTTTGTCGTTTGCTCCTTCAACTTTAAAATTAAAAATGACACACATAATTAAACATAATGTAATCTATATCTGTATATGAAAGTTTTGGAGTGTATATTACTATATTATTAATGGAAAAGAAATAATAATAATAATAATAGTCGTTTGCTCCTTCAACTTTAAAATTAAAAATGACACACATAATTAAACATAATGTAATCTATATCTGTATATGAAAGTTTTGGAGTGTATATTACTATATTATTAATGGAAAAGAAATAATAATAATAATAATAATAAAAAAGGATAATTTTTGAGTTGATTTATCTAAGCAAGTATATACTTTCATTCGCCCATAAACATTAGCTCATAAACAAAGCCAAATCACATTCAAAGAGAGAACTAATTAATTAACACATTATAATTAATCAAAAGTTCGAGCTGGGAATCATACATAACATATCAACTTATACATAAAATAAACTAAAAGTTATCCCAGTCGGCATAAATGTCGATACATAAGCTAGAGTATGCAGCAGCCAAATTAGCCGAAAAAGCAACTTCATCTTCATAATTCACTCCACCATTAACACACTTATTACCATTTTCCATTACAGTAGCACATGAAGATTCTGAATTCGAATTTGAATTCTCCGTCGCTTGTTTACCGGTAAGCCGCTGCACGAGCCCCATGAATTCTTCAGGTCTTACATGAATAATCTTGGGAGACACCAAATATATCACTACAGGAGATTTTACTCTTTGAACATTATTATTATTGTTCTTCTTCTTCGTCATAATCTTTGAAGAGCTCTTGCTTACCTTAAGAGCCGCAGGCCGCGGACCCTGAAGCTTTGAACTTTTTGCAGACATGTTCATCATCGATAAGATTGATTTTCTGGAAAACTTTGAGAGTTTTGGAATGAAAGTGAAGAATCCCAGAAGGGTTTATATATATATATAAACGAAATGAAGAGAGGGAGAAAGAAATGAGTGAACTTGGCCTAGGGTTGAATAGGTCTTGGGTTTTTGTAACAGAATATCTATTTATTTTGCATGGGTTGGATATGCCGGCATGCACTTTGTCAAGAAATTATAAAGTAAACTTTTAAGGTTCTATCTTTAGTTGAACAATTAATCAAAAGGAGGATGAGACAAAGTCAGTGAGTGAGTCAAGTCAAAAGGACAGTAGATGAGTCTTTTTCTTCTTTCGTCTTACAACATTCACCAACTTCATTAAATTTTTGTGTATGACTTTACTCTTTGAAATTTTCGCATACAACAAAACCAATAACCCTCTTCTCATTCTTTATGATGTGTGTTTTATTTTTATTAAAAATAGATATACTCATGTCTTCAATATATATATGTTTGAAGATTAATAAGTGGAGAGAGGCAATTTGCTATTCAAAGTCATTATTGATTCATAGTAATTAATTTAGATTTAAAAATTATTTATTATTTCATAAAACCATCTATCAAAAAGAAAAAAAATTTAAATAAAATAGCTTTGACACGACCTTGCCGACATAAATACTAAACTTATCATCGGTAGAAGAATAGAGAAAAATTAAATTAAATTAATTTGGGTAATGTTGTGTGTGGCTTTTCCGCTAAGCTCGGGCCAACAAGAGGATATAGCTCGACCTAGAATGAGCTCGGCAACAATGATTGATCAACCCAGCAAAGCTCGTCGAGCCAAAGTTCGACCCAGTATAAGCTAGACATGGACAGTTCAAGGAGTCATTCAATCAACCTCCAGATTATTTCAGATCTCATATATTACGAGAATGATCAGATCAACCGCGATCACAACGCCCAATTGCGAGAATACAGGAATTGCGATTTAGATAAATTATAATTCCCTTAATTTCGCTCTTTTCTTTGTACAAATCCTATATATAAACCTCTTCAAACAAGGAGGAAGGGGTTACGAATTTCACATAGGAACTATATTGTAAGCTCTCATAGCAAATACAAAAACAGTGGATATAGGCTTTAGAGTTAATCTCGCCGAACCACTTTAAAACTCTAAGTGTCTTTACTTTATTGCGTTTTTTACATACATTACAAATTATTCTTAATCACGCACACATCAGTTCCAATCCCGACAAGGTCGATCGGATCTCACTGATTGGTGCAAATTTCTATATCAACATCTTGGTGCTAGAAGGAGGGCTTAAACCTTCGCCAATATTTCGAAGATCCTGGCAAATGTTCACTGCAATTTACTTGTCCTAGGACCAAAATAGTGTTCACCAGATCAAGAACTACCACCGGAAATCACGAGAACGTGGAAACCACCCATCAGGAGGTGCAACAGGAGAACGCTGGACGCCGACCACTTATGCCGCTAGCTCAGCACGCCGCAAACAACTAGAGGGCAGGGACATCAAATCCCGAGGATGGCCAGCTGATGGAGATGATCAGGACAATGGTTGTACAGGCAGTGCAACAGAACATGGCTGAGCTGAGGAACCAACAACCAATTGCCTAGAACCTTGACTAGTTGCACTTCGCCAACGCCAACACCACCCCAACAGGTATGAATTTTGCAGGTGGACAGTCCTCTTCATCGCCGCCGAGGGGTGATCAACACCTCCAACCTCGCAAGCAGCACTCCATACATGAGCGTGAATCCCGCAGGCAAACAAACCCCAGAAGGCGTCTAGGGAAGCAATTGTTGAGGGAAAGCGAAGGCGACGAACACAACCGAGAACCTTGGCGGTATTCCCAACATTAGCATGCCAGTTTTAACCCACGCCCAAGACAAGATCGATCATCATAGGCTCGCGATGCGAGTCATGTATTACAATTTGGCAATGACTGACATTCCAATTATGACCGACATCGCGAGCAACACACTAACGAGCATGATAGTACCTACCAACCCAGCCATCATGACTCAACCTCGCACATCAACATGCGCACCGGAAGAGCTTCACAAGCAACAGACTTGCGAACTCATTTGCTCGAGGTACAACTTAATAGAGCCAACCAGGCCAGGGCTACCAAAGTGAAGACTTAGATCGTATGCAAAAGATGATAGATGATCTAAAAGTTAGCCAGAACAATCTGGTTGAGGAAATAGTAAGTTCCCCCTTTACAGAGGAAGTTTGCCAAGCCTCGCTTCCACAAAGGTTTAGGGCGCCAGAGAGCAAGTTCGACGAGAGAGGGGACCCTAGGGATCAGCTCGATAACTTTAATGACTTGATAGAGCTATACCAGGTTAGTGATTTAGCAAAATGTCGGTGCTTCGCAGTCACATTAGTCAAGGATGCCAAGAGGTGATACAAGCGGCTTAAGGCGAACTCCATCAACTCCTAACAATAATTGTCCGTATTGTATCTACAGTAATTCCAAGCGAGGAGACAGTTCATAATGCCACTCAGCTACTTGAGCAACATTCGCCAAGAGCAGAATGAATCACTGACCTCATATTTAACAATGTTCTAAAACGAGCAAGCAAAGGTCATTAATGCCCCTGAAGAATCCATTCGAACTCTACTGATCATAGGGATCAGACCTAACATAGAGTTGTGGAAAGAGCTCCTAAGCGAAGATCATGTGAGCCTGGCCAAACTCTACCAGATGGCCACGAAGCACCAGCGAGTAGAGAGCTCGTTAGCGATACTAGCTAGAAGCTTGACGCATGGGGGCTGGACAGAAGACAGGATCGCCCCTCGGATAAGCGTGGGGGCCAAGACCGTGGTGACATGGATCACAACAGATTTCAAAAGGAGCAGAGAGTAGATAACCGCGGAGACAAGCAACCTTTCCCATGGTATGTAGAGTACACCCCCCTCACTCAAGACATTGCTCAAATCTATGAAGTATCCCGAGAGGCAAAAAGGCTACCCGATCCACAAGGATAAGGGGGGCACTAGGCAAAAGTGATCGGCAAAAATATTGCCAGTACCACAGGGATGTCGAGCACAACACGAGTGACTGCCGAGCTTTGAAGGATGTCATCGAGGACCTGATAAGAAGAGGTCATTTGAAAGAATTTGCCAAGGTAGAACCAGCTCGAGAGAATCCTAGCGAGCAACGTAGCCAGGTCCCAAGTTAGGCTCAGACCCCAGCTCAACAAGCTCCGCCAAATCCCAATGAGGTCTTCGTGAATATGATCTACGGAGGATCAGATATAGCGGGAGGCTAGAACAGACTCGGTTCCCCTAATAATGAGTTGCGAACAGAAGCTGCCCAAGCGATCCAAACAGGAAAACTAGGTAGTGGGGTTCATAGTCGACGAGTGCGAAACATCCCCTCGCCATAATCATGATGCAATTGTAATCGCAATCAGGAATTGCAATGCAAAGGTGTTAAAGGTTATGGTTGACAACAGGAGCACAACAAACATCATTTTCTTGAGAGCCTTCCAAGGAATGAGATTCACAGAAAGGAACTTACGAGCATGCCTTTTTCCGTTCTATGGGTTTACCAGGGACAACCTAGTTCCCAAGGGTACTATCGATCTTCCCGCAACAATAGGGATAGAGCCGAAGGTCAGAACTATGATGGCTGAATTCCTGGTGGTGGACTACCTGACCACGTATAACATCATCCTTAGAAGGCCAATCCTGAATGATTTAAGCGCAATCACATCAACGCGCTACCAAGCAATGAGATTTTTGACTTTCGGGAGAGTTGTGACGATCAAGAGCTACTCAAAGGAATCTTAAGAATGCTACAATCGGGCTATAAACATCGCACAGAAATGGCCGCATCTAAAAACAATGATCATCGCAGAATCCAAGCTGAACCTCGGACTGCTAGAGGACACTATAGATCCTCACATTCATAAAAAAGAGCCAGCGACGAGACCAATCGAAGAGCTGCTAGAGATAAGTGTTAGCGAGGAGGATCCAACTCGCATGCTGAAGATCGACATCACTTGACTAGAAAGATGGCCAATAGTCTAGTCGGGTTCTTGAAGAAAAATCTCGACATATTCACATAGGTGCATGCGGATATGGTTGGGATCAACCCCGAGGTGATGTGCCACAAGTTAAACCTCGACTCACAAGCTCAGCCCATAAGACAAAAAAGAAGGGCCATGGACGTAGAACGATCTCAAGCGCTCAAGGATGAAGTCAACTAACTCCTAGAAATCAATTTCATCAGGGAAGTCAAGTATCCGGACTGGCTCGCTAACCTAGTCCTAGTCAAGAAGCTGAATGGCAAGTATCGTACTTGCATCGACTTTATGAATCTGAATAAAGCTTGTCCGAAAGATAGCTTTTTGCTACCACGAATTAACCAGCTAGTAGATGCGACAGCGGGAAATGCATTGCTTAGCTTTATGGACGCATACTCGGGATATAACCAGATCCTAATGTATCAGCCCGATGAAGAGCATACTTCATTTATTACTGACCGTTGGATTTATTGTTATAAGGTTATGCTGTTTGACCTCAAGAACGTAGGGGCGACCTACCAACGTTTTGGTGAACAAGATGTTCGCCAACCAAATCAGGTATTCCATGGAAGTGTATATCAACGACATGCTCGTCAAATCAAAGGTTGCCAAAAGCCATATTGGGCACTTGAGGGAAATGTTCGACATCCTTAAAAGTACCAAATGAAGCTCAATCCATTGAAATATGCTTTCGGGGTGAGCTCCAAAAAATTCATAGGCTTCCTCATGAACCAATAGTGTATAGAAGCTAACCCGAAGAAGATTCAGGCCCTACTCAATGTGAAAAGCCCAACCGACATAAAACAGGTACAGAGTCTGACTGGACATGTGGCTGCGCTCAGTAAGTTCATTTCTCGAGCCACGGATTGGTGTTTACCATTCTTTGAGACATTGAAGGGGAAGAAAGGTTTCAAGTGGACAGAAGAGTTTGAAAGAGCCTTCTAGGAGCTGAAGAAACACCTCGGAACACCTCCCTTATTGTTAAAACCCATCCAGGGCAAGTCGCTACTATTGTACCTATCAGTATCAAAGTTAGCTATCAGCACGACATTGGTACGTGAAGAGAAAGGAATACAATGGCTAGTGTATTATGTGAGTAAGAGACTACTCGACGCGAAGACAAGGTATCCAGAGATGGAGAAACTCGCTTACGCCCTCATTGTTCCCGCCAGAAAGCTAGGACCCTATTTTCAGGCACACTCCATCCATGTGCTGACAAACTTCCAATTGAAGAAGATAATGTAGAAGCTCGAGGCATCAGGTAGACTGATCCAGTGGACGATGGAGATGAGTTAGCACAACATCAGGTATATCCCGAGGATATCGATTAAAGGCCAGGCCGTGGCATATTTTATAGCTGAGTTCTCCTATCAACCATAGGCCAAGCCAAGCCCACCAGAGATCGAGCAACATAAACCAAAGAGTGACGAATTATGGCCATGGACCCTGTACGTAAATGGCTCCTCGAATGAAAAGGGAGCAAGGGCAGACCTATTGCTTGAAAGCCCAAAGGGAGACCCAATCAGAGCCATAGTAAAGTTCGGATTCAATGCCTCCAATAATGAAGCTGAATATGAGGCATTGCTCATAGGTATCCGTCTCACCAGGGAAATAGAGGTAGAGTCTATCAAGATCCACAATGACTCATAACTTGTGGTCCATCAAGTTACCGGGGAATACTAGGCAAAAGAAGATAGGATGGCATCCTACCTTCAGCAAGTAGAGATTGAGCTCGGACAGTTTAAATCATTTTCCATTCACCAGATCCCAAGGGAGAAAAACTCCCAGGCAGATGCACTAGCTCGCTTGGCCTCAGCAATGAATAATAAGAAGGCCGATTTAATCCTAGTTAAATTCCTCTCAAAACCAAGCATCCCCACTCTACAAGGCCCAGTGTTGACTACAAGTCTAAGGTACAGTTGGATGAATGTAATCACCGCCTACTTGAGGAACAACACACTGCTAGATGACAGGACCGAAGTTAGAGCACTCCGCGCGAAGGTAACTCGGTACATGCTTATTAACGATAGATTGTACAAGCGAGGATTCAATGTACCATTGCTGCGATGTATTGACCACGAGGATGTAAATTATGTTATGAGGGAAATACACGAGGGAATTTGCAGAAACAACGCAGGAGGCAGATCTCTAGCTTACAAGGTGCTCCGCTAAGGATACTACTAGCCAACAATTTACAATGATGTAGCGGACTATGTCCCTAAATGTGACAAATGCCAGAGATTTGCAGATATTTCGCGAGCTCCACCTCAAGAATTGACCACTTTGACAAGCCCGTGGTCATTCACGATCTGGGACATCAACCTTATTGGCCCATTGCCTTAGGGAAAAGGAGGCGTTAAGTTCATGATAGTTACCGTAGATTATTTCACCAAGTGGGTGGAAGCCGAACCGCTAGTAATAATAACGTCGAGCAGACTAAAGGACTTTGTCTATAAGAACATAATTTTTTAGTTTGGGATTCCCCCCACAATAATAATCGACAATGGGAAGCTATTCAACAACGAAGATTTCAAGACCTTCTACTAGTAGCTCGGTATCAAGAAGTCTATCGGCCTTAAGCCAATGGATAAGTAGAAGCTGTGAACAAAGTAATCAAGCACATCATAAAGAAAAAGCTCGACGACCTTAAAGGGAATTAGGCCGATAAGCTGCCAGAGGCTTTATGGTCCTACAAGACGACCGCTAGAAGCTCGATGGGCAAAACCCCATTTTCTTTATCTTATGGATGTGAGGCGATGATCTTAATTGAAGTAGGAATCAGTTCGTTCCGAAGAGAAGTATTTGACGAAGAAGCAAACGAAGACCTTCTCCGCCTAAAGCTAAACCTAATCGAAGAACATTGGGCTAAGTCCCAACTAAGGCTCGCCTCGTATCAACAGCGAGCCAAGCGATACTTCAATACCAAGATTAAAATAGAGACTTTGAAATGGGTGATCTAGTCCTTAGAAAGGTTGTACAGGGTACTCAAAATCTGAGCTTGGGGGCACTTGGGCCCAAATAGGAAGGCCCCTTATGGATATATGAAAAGCTCGCACCAGAGTCCTTTTGCCTAGACTGCCTCAACGGAAGCAATAATAAGAGCATAGAACGCTGAGGACATGCAAAGGTATTATCAATAAGAAGCTCGGGTTTCACTCGTTCTTATGTGTAAGGCCATTCACAGCCAAAACACTTGATAAATAAACAAGGTGTTGTTCATTATTTACTTCAATTCATTGTTAGCGTTTTACTAAATTGTGACTTAAGCGATGATATTCTAAAAACTCGAAGTCAAGAGTCTAGAAAAGACAACTTATCTCGAATAAGCCACTCCAAAATCCAACTCATTGAGGGTGAAACATTCCCAAATTGACGAGGTTAAACTTGAAAAATCCAAAAAAAAGCACATCGAGGAAAATCGTCCTTAAGCCAGCAATGAAAGGCCGAAAAGGAAGACAAATCCGAAATCAATGCTAAACGTCGCATAAAGATTTTCTCACAAAAATTTGAAAAGCTCCTAAAGAAGTGAGCTATGCATAACTTGGAGCAAATTTGGATCCCAAAGTTCGACTAGGACGAATTAAATAACTCCACAAAAATATAACAGCTATTGCTTGAAAAAGAAATAATAAAAAAAAAATTATTTCATTAATTGAAGCTCGATTACAAATGGGCAATTACAAAAAAGAAAAACAAAATAAAACAAGGAATTCTTTAGGCTGATAGAGAAGCCGGAGCTTCATCCTCGACCTGTCCAGAAAGGTCGACACCATTAGGAAGAGACGGCTTGTCAACAGAAGAAGCGGTGACTTCCACTCCGAGATTGGGAACGGTGGCATTGTGTTCGGGGGAGTTGGATCCTTGACCTGGAGCTGGGGCTCGACCTCCTTCTCGCTGCCTTTGGCCTCTCCTTGGACCTCGCCTTTTTCCTTGGACTCGTCCGAGGAAACATAGGTCTCCCCTTAGGTTTCGATCCTCATCTTTTCATCCTTTTGATAAGCTCGAGGAAGGAAAGAGAAGTCGATTAAAGGATAGGCTTCCCACAATTTTCAGACAAGGAAGACAGATGTTTCCCAAACCTGAGCAGTGATGGCCTCGTTCAGTTCGTCAACCTGAAGCCTGAGCTGCCTAGCCTCAACTTCGGCCTCCTAGCGACCTTCTACCTCCCAGCCAAGGTCAAGCGTAGACTTTTTGGATTCGGCCTCCTAGCTCGTGATAGCTTTTTAAGCTGAGGAATGCTCAGAATTCAGTTTGTTGTTGGCACCCCACTGTTGCTCCAAAGTCTCCACAACCTCTGCTGCCTTTGCCTTAGCCTTCACCTTGGCCCGAGCAGCCTCGTTGGCTTTAAGTTTGTCAAGGAATTCATTTTCCTTGACCTAGAAGGTCGCAACTTCCCTCCTAAGCCGCTCGAGCTCAACAAGGCTGACTTCTTTCTCCTTCTCTATAAGCTCGGCCCTAGCCATAGCATCTTCCTTCACTATCTCCGCAGCCTGCCATTTTCAGTGGTTCACCTCTAAAGTGTCATTGCATTCCTCGTATAGAAGTCTGCTCGCCATGACAACCTAAAAAGAGGAGATGAAGAATCAATGAGAAACAAGAATAACTTGCAACAACCAAAAAAAAAAAAAAAAAAAAAAAAAATTCCCGAACTATCAGCACCTTCACCACGTAGCTGCAAATTAAAGTCAACATCTAGGAGGGAGATGAGTCCCTAACGGCCGCGAATGTTCCCGGGTGACACAATCCCTAGCCATTGCAACCCCAACAACAATATGGTCGGGAAGTTGGTCGATCAGCCCATCACCATGGCTTGGACCGCTTCATCTGTTTCCTTATTCTTTGGCTAGGACGAGCCAGGTTTGCTTGCCGCAGAAACACCTGTCTCGCTAGCAGGAGCGGTTTTATTCTTGGCCAAGCCTTTGGCTGCTTCCTTTCGAAGATCGCCAGCTTACGTGGCGACCTCTTAGCCTGAGCCAATTTTCTGCTCAGGTGCTTTTTTTTTTTTTTTTTGAACCTCCAATTGGTTTGGATGCCTTCTTCACTAGCCCTTTCGAGGCTCCGTAATGTTTTTCGCGCCAACCGCCTTAGTGGTAGTCGCAGGCTTCTTCGCACTTGGGCCTCCCCCAAGCTCGCCACTAGCGCGTTTCAAACCAATAGTTTTCGCAGGTTGTTTCATCCCCGAAGTAGTTGGAGCCTTCGTAGCAGTCGCAAGGGCAGCCTCTTTCTTTTTTTTTTTCAGTTTTTCGGCCCACATTTCTGCAAGGAAAAAAGGCAAGAGAATTAGCAATCTATTTTGCGTGGGAAAGCAAGCGCGAGCAAATAACAACTTACCTTTTACCAAAAGTACTAAGAAATTGGCTTCGTCCCAATAGAAGCAGTATGTTTTCAAGTGAGGAAGTATAAGAAGCTCATTGATGTTGCGCTGATTATTCAAAAGACAGCTAAAACGCCGCAACCTCTGTAAGCTCGTGGATGGAAGATAACTATGCTCGACATTAACTGCAAAAACAAACAGGAGGATCAATTAGAATTTACAGCTCGAGAATAATCGTCGCACGTACATGGGAAGCTTGAGCCTTACTCGCTTCCGCAGCGAAGACATGGGTCTCTCGGGCTTCGTAGAAAAAGAATTGTGAAACTTTTTTCGGAACATCGATCAATCCGTTAAAATGTACTCTCCTCACTATGGAAAGGTAGTACGTTTGGTCTTGCTCTTTTTTGAGCCTGTACAAGTGGATGAGCTCTTTGACTGATGGCTCACCCAATTTAGCGATCATATACATAATGTACATCGCGATAATGATCACGTAAGAGTTGGCCATCAATTGAAGAGGAACAATGTTGAATCGCCTCAGTACGTTGTTGATGAAGTAATGCGGGGAATGAATACTCCGCACCTAAGGAGAGTCTCGGAGGTAGCTACTCATCCAAGTGCGGGGTTCTTTTGAGAATATTCCCCTAGAACCATTAAGTTAAGTTGCGGCGCGTAGACCACCCTTATGCATTTGAGGTCCCCGAGGGTAATTGAGGATTGTGGTTCTTTTCGTAGCCTATGGACTATAAATGGTGGAGATTGGGCTAGTTGAATCGAAGCACGATCGGATAAGCCCGCAGCATCGGGGTCTGAGCTTCAAGCGACAAATTCTTTAGAGACCTCGGGGAACACATCCCTAAATGATGCCGAGCCTACTGAGGAATCAAAAATTTGATCTATTGTATGACTGCTAGACGATGACATGGTTGTAACTCGACTCTGGGTAGCTAAAAAAAAAGAAGCGAACATGTGTCAGAGCTCAAACAAATCGACAACCATTCCACACTTGTTTCTATTTCAAGCACTTGAGATAGCTTGTGCAATACGGCAAAAATATGCAACCAGCTCGAGACCGCCAGAGACGCAACCAAAAAACCCTACTAAAACCTTAACACATCCAATATGGCTACTATAGTAGCCACCCTTGGATGCAAAAATCAGAAAAACAAAAGAGAATAAGGGAGAGAAGCCTGACCGGAATGGAGAAAGTGCCAGGAACTCATGAGAAAGACCACCGTGATAACTCAAAAGCAATAGCGAAGAGCAGCAAGAAAGTTAGAATAACTTTCGGAGTGACTATTCTGAGGTTTTTTTGCCACCTTTTATAGTGGTTTGCATGGAAGATGAAAGGGCGGGGTTTAATCGTGGCCATCGGCTTAAATTCGATCCTCACCCTTCATTTATCAAGCAATCTTGGCCCTTGGACATTGCCACATGTCAACCATCCACAGGGAGTGATGAACTGTCAGATTGTAGTAATGATAACTATCGCCTCGACTTCGCACGTGAACAGCTGTCGTCACTCACGTGCGACGAAACGTAATTGACAAAGGCTGTCGCATTTAATGCGACATGACCACATGGAAATTACCTTTATAACCTAACTTTTCGTATTCTGAATTTTGATAGGTACCATGGGAGATCCAGGTGTGAGGTACGTTGGCCAAGTGTAAGGTCAACCATAGGAGCCCGTTCGGACATGCACTCAGAGATTCACTATTGAAGCTGAGCTTGGCATCAAATTGAGCAATAGTCTTCGATACCCGAAGCGAGCATCGAACACTAGGGGGCAGATATTGTGTGTCACCAAGCTCGGGCCAACGCAAGGATATAGCTTGACCTAGCATGAGCTTGACAACAATGATTGATCGTTTGACCCAGCATAAGCTAGTCGCGGAAGTTCAATGAATCATTCAATCAACCTCCAGATTATTTCAGATCTTAGATATTACGAGAATGACTAGATCAACCGCGATCACTATGCAATCACAACGCCTAATCATGAGAATACTAGAATTACGATTCAGATTAATTGTAATCCCCTTAATTTTGCTCTTTTCTTTGTACAAATCTTATATATAAACCCCCTCAAACGAGGAGGAAGGGGTTACGAATTTCACATAAGAACTATATTGTAAGCTCTCACAGCAAATACAAAAATAGTGGACGTTGGCTTTAGAGTTAATCTCGCCAAACCACTTTAAAACTCTCAGTGTCTTTACTTTATTGCATTTTTTACATACATTGCTGATTATTCTTAATCACACACACATCAGTTTCGATCCTGGCAAGGTCAATCCGATCTCTCTGATTGGTGCAGTGATTGTATTATTTATAAGGAACTCTCTTTTTCTTATTGATTCTTTTTTCTTTTGATGACCGGGGATATCCAGGCTAACATATGCGTATCTCAACTAATCCCCCGAGACCCTAAAGTTAACTATTGGGTAAGCCTTTAATGGCCACCCCTATTAGGAACCTAGAGGCGAGGTGAATCCAACTCAAAACTTTTTAAGCAATACATTGAAAAATCAAAATTAACCGTTCAACCACCCATGGTGGTTTTTATTTTTCATTTTCCTCTAAGTCAATAAAGAGGATGAAGCATAGCTTGATGGCTAGGTCTAGCTGACTAATTTTTCTGCTCAGAAGCCAATGAATTCGAACGAGATTTAAATAACATAGCCAGACAATGTCTCTTTAGAAGTCAAAGTCCAAAATTTACGGAGACAATAAACTATTATATATTTATATATATTTGACTTGATTACAAGCGAGTCAAGCTCCAGGTTGTTTTTGACTCGATTGTAATTGAGTCAAGCTCAAGCTTCGACCATCCAATCGACCGAGCTCGAACTTCGCAATACTCAGCTCGCTTCGATTTGCAACCCTACATAAGCAAATGAGCTTCATGCTTTTGATAAAATAAAAATTAGCTGCAAAGTTCTAAGAATTTTGTTCCTTCTTGAAGCTTCTTTTTCTCTCAATCTTTCAAGGATCAAAACCACAAACTAATGTTAGGGCTGAGTTTTTTTATATCCAATATAAGAGAAACATCTTGAAAAAAGATTTGGAACACATTTCAGTCTTCAAATAAGTTCGCGAAGTTCTATTTTCCTACTTCGTTGCCTACAATTGTGTTAAAATTAGGGTGTGGAAATCCAGTAACTGGAAGGATTACTAATATTTGTCCGAACCAGTTTTTCAATTAGGAGATAATCCAAACCAAAAATCTCTTGAACAGTTATTAACCGAATAAATAATTCAGTTTGGTTACCGGTTAACCAGTTTATGAATTGGTTTATAAAACAATCCCAACCCACTATTTGAGGGTTTAGGATGTCGAACTAGCCTCACCAACTTCCTGCACCGTCAAACCACCAAGACTCCACCTTCCACCCCATCCCACCCATCAACCTATACCATCATATCTGAACTTTGTGGATAGAGTGACCTTTCAGAGAGAGAAAAATAAGAAGATAGGTGAATAAAAAAACTTGCAAAACTTAGAAAGTTGAGGAGATTAGTCAAAGGATTACCTTATCAAACGAATGCTATGGATGTGAGGCTGCTACGATTGAGATGGGGAGATGACTTGAAAAAAGAATAAAGTCGATTGTGATTGGGAGATGAACCGGGAAAAAATTGTTCTAGGAGCTACGATTGCGGTGAAAAGTTGATTTAGGAAAAAAATGGGTGTTTATAGTTATAGGAGAAGAAGCAATTAGTTAAGTATATAGCCATGTAAATTTTACTTGGCCAAAGGTTGAAGTCATGAGAGAGATGTTGCAAGTGGAGAACCATAAAGCGAAACAAAGCCATAAGGTTTAAAGGAGGCGTGGTTAAAAAGATCTACAACGAACAATACCTTGGTATATTGATGTGTAGAAAAAACCCTTGAGTCCAAAAAGATGGTAAAATAGAGGATAGTCCTCAGTCATAATAATAAAAAAAAAGTCTTTTTATTATCACGATTAGAGGCTATCCTCTATCTTACCATCTTCGGGTTAAGGGATTTTATTGCACACCAAACATGTCCATGATATATTTGTTACGGGTCTTTCTGTTATGCCTACCCTTCGTCCCTTACAGTTACAGTTAGTGGGGTATTGAAAACGTGAGGGCTGAGGAGTGTTTTAAATTTTAATTAAATATGGTGAAAGTTCCAAGGAATTAATTGCAAACCAGGCATGCAGCTAAGATGGTGAGAGTTTTCAAGAATTAAATGCAAAGCAAACATGCAACTCTCTCGCTCTTTACTCTCTGGTTTTAGTTTTAAAATTTGAAACAACCGTTCGGTTAATCATTCAAAATTACATTCAACCGTTACCAAACCAATTTTTTAGTTTTCTCATTTTAAAATCGAAATCGAACTAATTATTTTGAAAAATCAGTTTACGAGCGGTTTTAATTCGGTTTGGTTTTCGATTTTTTTCAACCTAAGTAAAATGTTTGAGAAGAATTATATAGGTGCGTTGTTTCCATTTTTTCTATTCTATTCCTATCATTTAAAGTACACATTTATTTCCTATTCTGAATACTATTATATTTTATTCAATTAATTTAAACCCCCTAATTTTGTTAATTTGGCTAAACACACCCCAACAAAGTTTAAAAATTAACAAAAACACCTCCCCCCCACCACATTTGTCAGATTTCAGCCACACCCATCGGAAGGTGGCCAAATCTAGTATAATGGCACACTACCAACTGGATCTGGTCAGTAAGGCGTCGATATACATTTTTCGACCAGATATTACCGTGAATCTGACCGAAAAATGATAGATCTACAGCCAAAGGTCTTATCGTTGGTGGATCTGGCCGAAAAATGACAGATCTATAGTCAAAGGTCTGGTCATTGACAACTAGATCTTTGGCCGTAGCTAGTCGTCAAGCCGTCGTTGACAATCAAGACGGTCATATCTTTCGCCGTTGTTGACGACCAAACGCAGTCAGATCTAGCGTTAATGGCTAAATGTAGTCGTAGATCTAGCATTTTTTGCCATCTCAGAGCATGATTGGCAGATTCAGTCGATCGTGCGTCGACGATGACTCCAACTATCTTTCAACGGTAGTGATCGACTACCGATATTTAATATGCGGATGAGGGTGTTTTTATAATTTTAATATTTTTATTACAGAAATATTAAAAATTAACAATTTGTAATATATTTTTATTAATTTTCAAATTTTATTTCGTATCATTATTGACTCTTATTTTTCAAACACACCCGTAGTTATTCGGCCAACAACATTCAGCGAAATTGGAATGAAAATTACGTGTCTTAAATGTTATGCTGAGGTGGTGTGTGTGTGATTCACGAGGTATGCAATAGATATGTACCCATTTGAGAAAACGTGGCTATAATTGAAATTCAATAATGCTAGGGATACCGAAAATTTTACACCGAAAATGTGTATCAGCCTACGTGTAACACGTATATGATTTGTTTAACAATTTTTTTCTAGTGAACGGCCATCCATCAAATTTGAACGCCGTTCACTCACATGGACGCCCGTCCATTTATATGAACGCGGCGTCCATATACAGGGACGGGCGTCCATTTAAAGGCGCCCGTCCCTGATAAAATACAATAAAAATTTATAAACATAGGGACGACCGTTCATAAATTTTGGATGGCCGTCCTTACGTTTGGACAGGCGTCCATTAGGAATGAACGCCAGTCCCTTACATTTGGACACCCGTCCATGCTTTAAAAAAAAAAAAAAAATTCTAAACCTCTTCTACTTCGCTCTTCTTCTTCGTCTTCATTCCCCATCTCCGTCTTCATTCCCCATCTCGGGTTTCATGTTAGTTCTTAGATTACTGCCAGTTTCATTAATTGCTTTCCTTTCTTTTTGCTTATTGAAACTGGCAGTAATCAATCTAACAACGAGCATATTGAAACTGGCAGTAATCAACACTAACATGAGAGGATAAATCTGGGGTTCTCCTTCCTTTCTTTTGCTTAAAAAAAAATCAATCACACACTTGTCTTCCGCCATTTTTTTGGTCAAATCCACGCACAAAGAATATCAACTTGTCTTATTCCTCATTCCTCTCTTTTTCTTTGTCTTCATTCCAACTTCTTGCAAACCGATCAAGAACAGTAAGAAAGTCTCTCACCACCATGAAGATTCTGAAGGGATGAGCTTCTTCCTTTGCTGAGTTTCCATGAAAGTATTATGTAATCTCCTTCACTAATCGAACCACCTCGCTGATGTTTGCGAGGGCCTCTAGAAAGCTTGGACACATCACTGCTGGGCACGTCAGAATCCATGGCATCCTTGACATCAACAAGTTGAGGAGTGTGTCAAGCTTAAGGCGTGAGCATCACCACGGTTTGTCCCAACATTCATGCGGTTCCCAGTCTTAAGTACAGCCTCTAGAAGCTTTAGAAACATTCTGCTATTTCTCAATTCCTCACAGGCAGCCTGAACAGAAGAAAAAAGAAAAACAATGAGACTTGGCCAACCATAAGAACAACAATAATACATTTTAATTTGCTGTAAAATGAAGAAGATCTTCTTGCCTTCACAAATACACAGGACAATGAACCAGATAGTTCCTAAAACCACAAATGTGCCTTTCAGAAATTTCCAAATCACCAAGTGGCCTAGCCGAATAATAATATTCATACGAACATATGCAAATTAAAATACATTTCATGGGCGAGGATGGCAAAATAGCTAAGCACATACAGCAGAGAGAGAGAGAGGAGAGTCAAGAACCCAGATTTTATGGTGAGTTGGAATGCCAATTAATGAAACTGGCAGTAATATAAGAACTAAATGAGAACCAGAGATGGGAATGAAGACGAAGAAGAAGAGCGAAGTAGAAGAGGCTTAGAAATTTTTTTTTTTTTTTTTTTAAAGATGGACGGACGCCCGTCCAAACGTAAGGATGGCCGTCTTTTTTATTGTATTTTAATCAGAGACGGGCGTCCTTTAATAGGGACACCCGTCCCTTGTATATGGACGCTCATCAAAATATGGACGAGCGTTCTATGAGTGAACGGCCGTCCAAATTTGATGAACGGCCGTTCACTAGAAAAAATTATAAAAAATTAGATGCGTTATATACGTAAATCGATACACATTTTCAGTGTAAAATTTTCGGTGTCGGTGTCCCTAGCATTATTGTAATTGAAATTTGCATAAATCAATACAAAAATCATATGCTCATGTCATGATTTGTGCGTCATGAATGATAATCAGACCCCAGCTGTCATATCTCGTAATACCCAGGATTTTTATCCCAGCCTCCTCAGGTGATTAATATTTGTCAATCAATTAGTAAAATCTTAAAATATTACCAAACTTTAAACAAAAAAATACTTATATAATATTAAGAAGCTTAAAGTATTTTTCTAACTTAAATAAATCAATAAGAAACAAAGTTATGAGTAAATAGTTGAATAAAACTTGATCAAAACTTTTTTTATTTTTATTTTTCAATTCGAAAGATTATAATATAATTTTTTATAACTTTAATAGTACCTAACTTAAGTTTCACAAAAATTTAAATCCAGTAATATTATGTTAACTTTTAATATAAATATAAAAAAATTTTTGATATAACATAGATAATAACTCAAATTTCTTTAATAATTTATATCAAATTAATTTCAAATATTATATGCTTTTATCATGAATGTTAATCACATCCAACTTCTGTGATTATATTTAGAGAAATTTTCATTTCAGATATATATGTTTTTTTTAATGATTAGAGTTATCTATAATCTCTCAAAATCTTAAACTTAACTAAATAAAAATTTTATAACTACCTCTTAACAATTAAAAGATAGGCTCAATTTAAGATTACTCAAATAATATACTTAATCATTTTTATCAAATCACTCAATAATCTGAAATGGCACGCGATATTAGATTGTGACTGGCAGCATTTAAGAAGATTTTTTATTATATTAAATTTTTGGCCCTACATCTGCATGTGGAAGCTTAGTTGTCCTCCAGTAATTACAAAATGAAGTCTCGTCGTATAATTTCTCCAGCATTTTCTGCCGGTAAAGAAAGTGAAGAAATCGATTTGCAGGGAAGCTCCTAGATCTGTCGACTAGCGGAGGCTATACTCAAACAAGTAAGTGACTAAATTTTCAAGTTTCACACGATATGCTAATATTTAATTGTAGTTATATCATAAACTTAGAATGCGATTTAGAATGAGATTACTTCTTTGTTATAATAAATTCATGAGCTTAGTGTAATACATCTGATGTGAAGTTAAGAATTAGGAATCATCATGCTCTAAGTAGTGAAGACATCATGGTTCAGTTTTTGAGAAATCACAAGTGAACTAAATCCGAGATCGATCAGCATAGAAATTTGTATGCGAACCAAGTTTCAACTGCTAATTTGATTCTCTCTTCGTTGGAGGGTATGTTTCGCAAAAGAGTCTAGAATCTTACTTATATACCGGTTGGAGGGTTAGTATGTTTAAGATATTGAATGGGGAAGTTTTGAGAATTGAGATCAGTATTTGGAATAGAAATGAAAAACACTGTATATATAGTTGTTTAGCAAGCCCACTGTATGTGCACTTCCTTCCAAATTTCTACTTAAAAAACACTACCTGACTTGGGCTTAGATTAAAATGTTTAATTTTTCATATTATAAGAAAATAACTCAGATCAAAATCGTGATTTCCTACTAATGATCCTATGCATGCATGGTAATTCTGATATCCTTTATGATTTGTGGGGACACCGATGGTAATACATCAGTCAGAGATCGAGATGGCTGATGATCATTCATCTCATCCCGATAGAACTGGATAGAGATGCCTGATGAAGATGGTGGTAAAGAGAACGTAGCAGCTAAAACGTAGATGATCGATTATCTAATCGTATCACTAGAAAGCTCGCTGATCTGAAATCAACATCGTCTAGTCGTCCCATATCTAAGTACCTGAACATCTACGTAAGGGAAGGAAGTAACCTATGAACCATACATGCTAGCATTGGTCCTTATCATACGAGAGAGCCACAGTGAGAGATGGAGAGCGCAAACAAGGAGTATCTGAAGAGCTTCTCGAACGAACAGGGGAAGAATATGTGATAGGTCTGTCACTGCCATGAGGAAATTGGAAGACAAGCTCGTTCATGCTATGCGATGATTTTTCGAAATATTAAAACAGAGATTTGTGGAAATGATTGCTCCTTGATGGCAGTTTTATTATGAGCTACTTCGCAAGTTATGTTTGGATAACACGATGGAGTTGAGTTCGATAATCAAGAGAATTGGGCCGCGATTTGTTATAATTGAAACAAATCTCCTTCGTTGTTCTCGAGAAGTTACCAGCATAACAACGGCGTTAGAACAGCGAGATAAAGTTGATTACAATTTGCATGAAATGGTTTGAATTTCTTCGCTGTTCTGTATTGCCATCCCAATCAAGAGTCATGGGAAAATCGGCAGTATGTTTCCAAATTTCCACTGAAAAAAGCCAGCATCAGCATCTACTGGGTTTTGTACATGATAAACTGGCTACGTGAAGAGAATTGGGAGATCAGTAGTCTCGTTAAACAAACTGTCAGTGCTTTGTACATGATAACTGGCTACGTGTAGAGAATGGGAGATCAGTAGTCTCGTTAAACAAAACTGTCGGTTTTTATATGGACATAAACGGAGACCATCACCCAAGGACATAACGGAGACCATCACCCAATGGACATAAACGGAGACCATCACCCAAATGATACGTTTACGAGGTTCATGCGTTGTGCAACAGAGCTTAATGGAGGCAGGAATCAAGTTTAAGAGGGTTATAGAAGTATATCTTGACTGATTATGTTTTGAAAATGGAACGATGAAAATGCCGCAATTGGAAATTACCGGAGAAAACGGAGTCTATCTTCCGAAATCTTATTGTCTATGAGCACTACTTCGCTCCAAGTGATAAGGTCAAGCTTGGCAGTCAAATATAAATTCATGGCTGCCTCATCAACTCCAAAAGGATGTGGAATTACTTTGTAAGCGCAATATTCTTCATCATTGTTTAGGTGATGATGCAACGGTTGCCAACATTTTTCAATACGCTCAATGATTTGTCAATCTCTCTCCTATCAACCATTACAAAGATACAATCGTCAGTGTGAACCAGTATTGCGCCACCGACCTCACACATGGATGGCAACTTAAGGCACAAATATTTAACAGTCCAGGGCTTTGATTTCCTGTTTGCTGCTGTTTTGTTGCTTTGTTTACCTTCATTCAAACTTGTATTCTGTTCTCGCTTATTATAAATAAATGGTGAGTCGTCCAAATATTGAGGTCCCCTGGCGGCCGTAGTCGTAGTCATGGAGATCATAAATGTCAAGACAAGGTGGTACTTGATAGGCCGGACTATAAATCGTAGTTCTTGCAATTTCTTAATAGTTGAATTCCTGCTTGTCGAAGGTTTCTTTTATCGTAATGTAAAACTGCACCCTAATTTAATTTATGCTTTGAACTTTCCTACAACATTCAGGAGCATATGGATTTGGATTTGAGTAATTCGTGAATTTGTTTACTATTTTTCATTGTTCATTATTTATTCAATTTCTTAATTTTACTTTAATTTTAGTCTTAGAATGTACCATAATTTTTATAAACTCTATTTAACAACAATATTGAAGCAAACTCATCAGATGACATAAATCATCACAGCAGCTCAGCAATGCTGAACTTAAGAGTGTGAAGAAATGCAGCTGCAGTGAAAGAAAAGAAACGGAAAAAAAAAAAAAAAAAAAAAAAGGCTTTTGAATAGCTGTTAGTGTTATTGGACCTAGGAGGCCATGGCCACCCCGAACCTTAAAATTTGAAAATTTACATGTATACTATACCAATTTTACCCCTTAAAAATCCTTTTAGTTTCTTTGGCCCCTTGTTTTTTCCAACTCGACCTCACCCCCTCAATAATTACAATGTAGTTCAATGCTATTCGGCTTCGCACTTTGCTAGGTGAAGGGCTTTGCAGCATAGTTCCAACAGTGGTATTGGACTCAAATCCCACCTTCAATTCTCACATGAAGCTTTAAGTTTAGAATAAAATTTTATTCTTCCATTTATCCCTTTCTCTGAGAAGAATATTAAAAAGGGTGCTTCAACAGATCCTGAGAAGAATAGTAGTAAGGGTGACTTGAGCTTGCGACTTGAACTTTGTATTCCTTTTCATATTTTCTAGCTAGGGATGCTTATTCTTTTATCATTTTCTTAACCGGCTCTAATGAACATCCTGAGATCCAGGTGAACTCACTCTTTGTCAATAACATACATTACCACATCAAGTTCACCACCTCTTAGCACTTCCACCAAGTCAAGTGCATCACGCAACTATGAGAATGTGAAATTGTCACAGTGAATCCAACTTTCAGCCGCCACCAAGAATCCAACAGGTTTCGACGAAATTCTGTTAAAGAAACAACGGTGATATTAATGAAAACCGCGCGGAAAGTGAATCGAAATACAGATACAACTAGTTTTTTAGAGAACACGGTTGTGGAGATGGGGTAAGGGCAGTAAGAGCAGCAACACTTTGTTAAATTAAATTGCTCTTTTACACCCTAATATTGTAATTGATAAATGGTTTTATGGTAATTAATTTGTAATTGCTACCGAGACTAACCAATTCTTAATTTATTCGAAGTAATCAAAAAGTGGTGGTAGACATAAAATAATAACTAGGATGCTCAATACCCACCATCAAATTAAATCTAATATACGGTAGGCAATGGGTAAACTCCAATGGACCAAAGTTTAAAGTTCAATGCTGACAACTCATCAATGCAAGAGTCCACGAGAAGAAAGCATATAATCTCTTATACTAAAAAGGAAAGGTAACCATGAGTTTTGGTTGTACTAGTAACTGAACTCTTAGTGGATGAGCTTTACCTGTAATGTCAAAGTTTGAATTTCACTGAAAGCACAAGCTTTATTGCCAGCCATTTACCCAAGTCCCGATCCAGATTAATCTCATAAAACAAATAAGGAAAAGTTACTACATCCAAATAGAAGTGTAGATAGTGATTACTAATTGTAATTATAAGAAAATAATCTCAAAACATTATTGTTTATACTAACATCAAGAAAGATTATTTACATCATAAATAAGTTTATATATATATATATATATATATATATATATATGTGTGTGTGTGTGTGTGTGTGGGGTGTGTGTGTGTGTTGAAGTTTATACTGACTAGGTACAATCAAGTCTATTGATTTATAAGGGTTTGATTGTGAAGGAGAGTGTTGAATCTTACACCGATTAGGTGCACTTAATATTGTTTATAAGAGGGGGTAATCTCGGTGGGGTCAGCCACACCTCAAATTTTATATATGTGTGTGTGTGTGTGTGTGTGTGATTATATATATAATTACTAAAAGTATCCAATAAAATTAACTAAAAGTCATGCCAATCGGCATAAATGTCGAACATAACCGGGTATGCAGCAGCTAAATGTCTATTAACCTTAACCAATTATTAACCCTTTCATATTTGACAGTTCATAGTACTATACTATATGACTTCCTTCATCTTGACTATTCACCAATAATTTTGTCGTTTGCTCCTTCAACTTTAAAATTAAAATGACACACATAATAACATAATGTAATCTATATCTGTATATGAAAGTTTTGGAGTGTTATTACTATTTATTAATGGAAAAGAAATAATAAATAATAATAAAAAAAAAAATTTTTGAGTTGATTTATCTAAGCAATATATACTTTCATTCGCCCATAACATTAGCTCATAAACAAAGCAAATCACATTCAAAGAGAGAACTAATAATTAACACATTATAATTAATCAAAAGTTCGAGCTGGAATCATACATAACATATAACTTATACATCAAATAACTAAAAGTTATCCCAGTCGGCATAAATGTCGATAACTAACTAGGTATGCAGCAGCCAAATGCCGAAAAAGCAACTTCATATTCATAATTCACTCCACCATAAACACTTATTACCATTTTCCATTACAGTAGACACATGACGATTCTGAATTCGAATTTGAATTCTCCGTCGCTTGTTTACCGGTAAGCCGCTGCACGAGCCCCATGAATTCTTCAGGTCTTACATGAATAATCTTGGGAGACACCAAATATATCACTACAGGAGATTTTACTCTTTGAACATATATTATTGTTCTTCTTCTTGTCATAATCTTGAAGAGCTCTTGCTTACCTTAAGAGCCGCAGGCCGCGGACCGAAGCTTTGAACTTTTTGCAGACATGTCATCATCGATAAGATTGATTTTCTGGAAAACTTTGAGAGTTTTGGAATGAAAGTGAAGAATCCCAGAAGGGTTTATATATTATATTAACGAATGAAGAGAGGGAGAAGAAAGAGTGAACTTGGCCTAGGGTTGAATCGTCCTGGTTTTGTAACGAATATCTATTTATTTTGCATGGTTGATATGCCGCATGCACTTTGTCAGAAATTATAAGTAAACTTTAAGGTTCTATCTTTAGTTGAACAAATATCAAAAGGAGGATGAGACAAAGTCAGCGAGTGAGTCAAGTCAAAGGACAGTAGATAGCTTTTTCTTCTTTGTCTTACAACATTCACCAACTTCATTAAATTTTGTGTATGACTTTACTCTTTGAAATTTTCGCATACAACAAAACCAATAACCCTCTTCTCATCTTTATGATGTGTGTTTTATTTTATTAAAAATAGATATACTCATGTCTTCAATAAATGTTGAGATTAATAAGTGTGAGAGAGCAATTTGCTATTCAAAGTCATTATTGATTCATAGTATATTAATTTAGATTTAAAATTATTTATTATTTCATAAAACCATCTATCAAAAAGAAAAAAATTAAATAAATAGCTTTGACACGACCTTGCCGACATAAATAAAACTTATCATCGTAGAAGAATAGAGAAAATTAATAAATAATTGGGTAATGTTGTGTGTGGCTTTTTCCGCTAAGCTCGGGCCAACAAGAGGATATAGCTGACTAGAATGAGCTCGGCAACAATGATTGATCAACCAGCAAAGCTCTCGAGCCAAGTTCGACCAGTATAAGCTATGACTGGACAGTTCAAGGAGTCATTCAATCAACCTCCAGATTATTTCAGATCTCATATTACGGAATGATAGATCAACTGCGACACTCGCAACACAACGCCCAATTGCGAGAATACAGGAATTGCGATTAGATAATTATAATTCCCTTAATTTCGCTCTTTCTTTGTACAAATCTATATATAAACCTCCTTCAAACAAGCGGAGAAGGGGTTACGAATTCTCACATAGAACGATATTGTAAGCTCTCATAGCAAATACAAAACAGTGGATAGGCTTTAGAGTTAATCTCGTGAAACACTTTAAAACTCTAGTGTCTTTACTTTATTGCGTTTTTTACATACATCTATCAGATTTCTCATCACGCCACATCAGTTCCAATCCCGACAAGGTCGATCGGATCTCACTGATTGGTGCAATTTCTATATCAACATCTTGGTGCTAGAAGGAGGGCTTAAACCTTCGCCAATATTTCGAAGATCCTGGCAATGTTCACTGCAATTTACTTGTCCTAGGACCAAAATAGTGTTCACCAGATCAAGAACTACCACCGGAAATCACGAGAACGTGGAAACCACCCATCAGGAGGTGCAACAGGAGAACGCTGGACGCCGACACTTATCCGCTAGCTAGCACGCCGCAAACAACCAGAAGGCAGGACATCAAATCCCGAGGATGGCCACTGATGGAGATGATCAGGACAATGGTTGTACAGGCGTGCAACAGAACATGGCTGAGCTGAGGAACCAACAACCAATTGCCTAGAACCTTGACTAGTGCACTTCGCCAACACCAACACCCACAACAATAGAATTTGCAGGTGGACAGTCCTCTTCATCGCGCCGAGGGGTGTTAACACCTCCATCTGCAAGCAGCACTCCACGCATGACTGCGGAATCCACGAGCAAACAAACCCCAGAAGGCGTCTAGGGAAGCAATTGTTGAGGGAAAGCAAGGCGATGAACACAACCGAGAACCTTGGGTATTCCCAATTAGCATGCCATTTTAACCCACGCCCAAGACAAGATCGATCATCACAGGCTCGCGATGCGAGTATGTTACAATTTGGCAATGACGACATTCCATTATGATCGACGTCACGAGCAACGCACTAAACGAGCATGATAGCACTACCAACCCAGCATTGACTCACCTCGCCATCAAGCTGCGCACCGGAAGAGCTTCACAAGCAACAGACTTGCGAACTCATTTGCTCAGTAAACTTAACTAGAGCCAACCAGGGAACCAAAGTGAAGACTTAGAGTCGTATGCAAAAGATTAGATGATCTAAAGTTAGCCAGAACAATCTGGTTGAGGAAATAGTAAGTCCCCCTTTACAAGGAGTTTGCCAAGCCTCGCTTCCACAAAGTTTAGGGCGCCAGAGAGCAAGTTGACGGAGAGGGGACACCTAGGGATCAGCTCGATAACTTTAATGACTGATGAGCGCTAACCAGGTTAGTGATTTAGCAAAAGTCGGTGCTTCGCACTCACATTAGTCAAGGATGCAAGAGGTGATACAAGCGGCTTAAGGCAACTCCATCAACTCCTAACAATAATTCCGTATTGTATCTACAGTAATTTCAAGCGAGAGACAGTTCAGTAATGCTACTCAGCTACTGAGCAACATTCGCCAGAGCGGAATGAATCATTGCCTCTATTTAACCAGTGTTCTAGAACGAGCAGGCAACAGGCATGAATGCCCCTGAAGAATCCATTCGAACTCTACTATGCAGGGATCAGACCTAACATAGAGTTGTGAAAGAGCTCCTAAGCGAAGATCATGTGAGCCTGGCCAAACTCTACCAGTGGCCACGAAGCACAACGATTAGAGAGCTGTTAGCGTACTAGCTAGAAGCTTGGAGGGGGCTGGACAGAAGACAGGATCGCCCCTCGGAAAGCGTGGGGCCAAGACCGTGGGACAGGATCACAACAGATTTCAAAGGAGACAGAGAGTAGATAACCGCGGAGACAGCACCTTTCCCATGGTATGAGAGTACACCCCCCTCACTCAAGGACAGTATCCCGAGAGGCAAAAGGTGCCCACTCCAAGGATAAGGGGGCACTAGGCAAAGATGATCGGCAAAAATATTGCCAGTACCACAAGGATGTGGCATAACACGAGTGACTGCCGAGCTTGAAGGATGTCATCGAGGACCTGATAAAGAAGATGCATTTAAAGAATTTGCCAAGGTAGAACCAGCTCGGAGATCCTGAGCGAGCAACGTAGCCAGTGTTAGGAAACGACCCGGTTGCCGCAGCGAGGAAAACAAAAAATTACAAACCATGGATACTGCTTCAGTACGAACCAACAAATAGGGCATAGAAATTACAGTTTATATATTTATAAGAATTGCAGGAAAATAAAATCCAAGTTAGAGTCATTACCCACGTTGGAGGCTCCAACAATTTGTTGCGGAACGTGTTTGCTACGATCTACGTATAGGACCGAACCGTAGAGGTGCCACACGAAGACAATCAACAAACAAGGAGATTTGCTAGTCATCCTTGGCCTCCTTAAGAAATCAAGAAGAAAAACAAAAGTGTTTGTTTCAATGGAACAGTAAAAAGTGGTGTGTGGGAGAGTGTTTGTGGGGCTGCTGTTATTTTTCCTGTTTGCAATGAAATAGTGATGAGATGAAAAGTTTTCTCTATTTACAAAGAAACTTTGATTTTTATGTAGTAAAAAATAAGTTGCCCTATTCCCACATGGACATGGCTGGCTCCAACCCAAACAACCCATGCTGCCAAAACTACCCAATTAGATATTTTAATTAATCATCATTATCTCCAATTAAAAATCAGTAATATTTAATTACATTTAACAATAATGATGATTATTAATTGTGCGAACACATCTTAACCGTAATTTCACTTATTTAATTCTTAACAATTAAATAAAAGGCTACGACCTCAGCAAATTTAATTGCACTCGTAAAATTACCAAACATACCCCTTCGCCCCAAAAAGACGAAAACGCCCTTCTTTCTGATTGGCTCTTAAATTATCTTACTATGCGTAGTGACCCATGGCCCTCTAATCGGTAGTGGTATAGTATCGCGATTAACACCAAATAATCGTACTACTAAACAGACCAAGATTGGCCCTAGCCAGGCAGCATGGCCACCCGATAGATTGGATTCAGCAAAGTAGTTACCTGTCAACGATTGGTTACGTACAAATTCGATCCTCTTTCATCATAGTATCTCACGAGACGAAGCCATAGAAATATGTCAAACCTTCGATTAAACTTCTCGAATATTATATATTCGTTTCTGACCCAATGGACCCGTATTATAATCGGATGGGAGCCAACAACTCAATCCCACGTGGCCACAGTTTAGTGTCATGCCATATACTTGAATTGCGACGTGAGATAACTTTCTCAAGTACCGGTGAGTGAGAATCGCTCGTCAAGCCACACAGTCTGATAATCCTATGATATAGCAGCAATTACCCCGTACTGACAGCCTCTGAATAGAACTGCGTTAGGCTTAGTGTCAAACTGTTTACCAATCGGTGACAAGGCGCTCCGGTGATCTCAAGTCTAGGATCACATGCACCACCATCGTTAGCAAGATTTGTCATAGAAAGCGGGGTCTCCATATAGGCAATCCTCTGGTGGGGTCAGTCAGTAGAACTGCTTGCGGTAATACGCACTACAACAAGCAACCCATGTGTTGCACCAGGTTATCACCAACCAGACCTTGACAACGTGAGATCAGTCACTTCCTTTGGACAGGGTCGTCCAAAGCACGTATGATAGCCTTGACCTATTATCTGTGCCCTTACTCAGAATAATACTGGGGTTACGGAGTTGTCTAGAATGGACATATGTGTATATGGGTTCTCACTATTCAAAATTTGAAACACTTGATAACCTCGTTCACGGGTTCTACCAATTACTAAGGACATATATCAATACATATTGCATATATAATGATTACGCGATGATAGAATAAAATGCCTTTTAGTATGATGATTAATGAAACATTATTACAAAGAGTAATTCTACCTATTGATTGGCTTTAGGGCATCACTCTCAACAGCAGGTCACAAGTCAGGCCTCAGACCCGGCCTCAACAGCTCCACCAAGGACCAATTGAGGTCTTCGTGAAATTATGATCTACGGAGGATCAGACTAGTAGCAGGAGCTTAAGACAAGCTGCCGAACAAATATGCTCGGGATGGCTTAGAACAGATCGGTTGCCCCCCAAAATGGAGTGCGAACAGAAGCTACCTAGCGACCCAAACAAGAAAGCGAGGTAGTGGGGTTCACAGTCGATGCGTGTGCAAAACATCCTTCGCCATAATCATGATGCGATTGTAATGCAGCCAAGAATTGCAATGCAAGAGTGTTAAAGGGTATGGTTGACAACGGAGCACAACAAACATCATTTCTGAGAGCCTTTCAAGAAGAGATTCACAGAAAGGAACTTAGAGCATGCCTTTTTCGTTCTATGGTTACAGAGGGACAACCTAGTTCCAAGGAGTATATACGACTTCCGCAACAATAGGGAGTAGAGCCGAAGGTCAGAACTATGATGTCTGAATTCTAGTGGTAGAACTGCCGACCACGTATAACATCATCCTTAGAAGGGCCAAATCATGAATGTATTAAGTGCAGTACATACAAGCGCTACCAAGCATGAGATTTTGACTTTCGGGTAGCGGTGGACGATCAGGAGCTACACCAACGGAATCTACGAATGCTACAATGGGCTATAAACATCGCACAGAAATGGCCGCATTAAAAACAAGGATTCCTCGCATAATCCAAGCTGAACGACGACTGTAGAGGACACTATAGATCCTCGCATTCTAAAAGAAGAGCCAGCGACAGAGGACAATCGAATAGCTGCTAGAGATAAGGTTAGCGAGGAGGATCCAACTCCCATGCTGAAGATCAGACAGTCAGCTGCTAGAAGAGATGGCAATAGTCTGTCGGGTTCTTGAAGAAAACTTGACTATTCATGCGTGCGACGGATATGGTTGGGATCAACCCGAGGGTGAAGGGTACAAGTTAAACCCGAACCACAAGCTCAGACCTAAGACAGAAAAGAAGGCCTGGACGTTAGAACCCTCAAGCGCTCCAAGAATGAAGTCAGACTAACTCCTAGAAATCAATTTCATCAGGAAAGTAAGTATCGATGGCCGCTAACTTGTCCTAGATCAATGAGCGGAATGTGCTAAGGTTAGTCGGACGCTTAGCATCGGGATATAAACGATTCCAAATGATAGCAGCCGATGAAGAGGATACTTTCATTATTATGATGTTGATTAGTTAAAGGTTATGCGTGACCTCAAGAACAGTAGGGGCGACCTACCAAGTCTGGGAAAAGATGTTCCACAACCAAATCAGGCATTCCATGGAAAGGGTATACGAAACATCTCGTCAAATCAAAGGTTGCAAAATCAATATTGGCACTTGGGGGAATGTTCGAATCTTTAAAGTACCAAATGAAGCTCAATCCTTGAAAATGCTTTCGGGGTGAGCTCAAAAAATTCATAGGCTTCTCATGAACCAATAGTGTATAGAAGCTAACCCAAAGAAGATTCAGGCCCTACTCAATGTGAAAAGCCCAACCGATATAAAAACAGGTACAGAGTTGAATGGACATGTGGCGCGCTCCATAGTTCATTCTGACGCGACCGAATGGAAGGTTTACCATTCTTTGAGCATTGAAGGGGAAGAAGGTTTCAAGGGACAGAAGAGTTGAGAAGAAGCCTTCTAGGGGCTGAAGAAACATCTCGGAACACCTCCTTATTGTTAAAACCACATCCAGGCGAGCCGTACTATTGTACCTATCAGTATCAAAGTAGCTATCAGCGCGGCCGTGGTACGTGAAGAGGAAGAAATACAGGCTTGTGTATTAGTAAGTAGAGACTACTCGACGCGAGAGAGGACAAGGTATCCAGAGATGGAGAAACGTCGCTTAGCCCTCATGTTGCCGCCACAAAGCTAGGACCCTATTTCAGGCACACTTACCATGTGTGACAAACTTCCCATTGAAGAAGATAATGGGAATCTCGACGGCATCAGGTAATAGTCCAGCGGACGATGGAGATGAGTTAGCACAACAAGGTATATCGAGGATATCGAATAAAGGCAGGTCGTGGACATATTTAATGAGTTCTCACTATCAACCATAGGCCAAGCCAAGCACCACCAGAGATCGAGCAAATAAACAAAGAGTGACGAATTAGGCTAGGACCTGTACGTAATGGCTCCTCGAATGAAAAGGGAAGCAGGAAAGCAAGGCCTATTGCTCGAAAGCCAAAGGGAGACCCAATCAGAGCTATAGTAAAGTTCGAGATTCAATGCCTCCAATAATGAAGCTGATATGAGGCATTGCCCACAGGTATCCGTCTCACCAGGGAAATGAGGTAGAGTCCATCAAGATCCACAACGACATAACTTAGGGGCCATCAGTTTACCGGGGAATATAGGCAAAAGGAGATAGGATGCAATCCTACCTTCAGCAAGTAGAGATGAGCTCGACAGTTTAAATCACTTTTCCATTCACCAGATAACAAGGGAGGGAAAAACTCCCAGGCAATGCACTAGCTCGCTGGCCTAGCAATGAAAATAAGAAGGCATTTAATCCTAGTTAAATCCTCCAAAACAAGCATCCCCACTCTACAAGGCCCAGTGGTGACTACAAGTCTAAGGTACATGGAGAATGTAATCACC
This sequence comes from Pistacia vera, assembly GCF_008641045.1. Classification (NCBI taxonomy): domain Eukaryota; kingdom Viridiplantae; phylum Streptophyta; class Magnoliopsida; order Sapindales; family Anacardiaceae; genus Pistacia; species Pistacia vera. The sequence goes on along the minus strand of NW_022195877.1, from coordinate 134,955 downwards.
GCCTACTTGAGGAACAACACAGCTAGATGACAAGGACGAAGTTAGAGCACCTCACGAAGGCAGGCAACTCGGGTACAGTTATCAACGATAGATTGTCACAAGCGGAGGATTCAATGTACCTGTGCTGCGATGTATGACCACGAGGATGAAATTATGTTATGAGGGAAAATAAACGAGGGGAATTGCAGAAAACAAGCAGGAGGCAGATCTCTAGCTTACAAGGTGCTCGCAAATTACATTAGCCAACAATTACGATAATGTAGCGGACTATGTCATAGATGTGACAAAGCCAGAGATTGCAGATATTGCGCAAGCTCACCTCAAGAATTGACCACTTGACAAGCCCTGTGGTCATTCACGATTGGGCATCAACTTATTGGCCCATTGCCTTAGGGAAAAAGAGAGGCGTTAAGTTCATGTGAGTTACCGTAGGATATTTCACCAGCGTCGGTGGGAAGCACGAAACCGTTAGTATAATAACTCGAGCAGGCTAAAGGACTTTGTCGCTATAAGAACAAATAATTTTTAGTTTGGGATTCCCTCCACAATAATAATCGACAATGGGAAGCTTTCAAAGCAAGATTTCAAAAGCCTTCTACTAGTAAGACGGTCATCAGAGAGTTCACGTCTATCGGCCTTAAGCCAATGGAAAGTAGCAAGCTGTGAACAAAGTAATCAAGCACATCAATAAGAAAAACCTCGCGACCTTAAAGGGATTAGGCACAGAGAGCTGCCAGAGGCTTACGGTCCTACAAGCGACCGCTAGAAGCTCATGGGCAAAAACCCCATTTTCTTTATCTTATGGCATGTGAGGCGATGATCTATGAAGTAGAATCAGTTTCGCGAAAGAGAAGTATTTGACGAGGAAGCAAACGAAGACCTTCTACTGCCTAAAGAGTCAAGAAGAACATGGGAAAACCCAACTAAGGCCGCTGTATCAACAGCAGCAAGCGATACTTCAAGTACCAAGATTAAAATAGAGACTTGAATGGGTGATCTAGTCCTCAAAAGGTTGTAAGGTTCTTAAATCCGAGCTTGGGGCACTGGGCCCAAATAGGAAAGGCCCCTTATGGATATATGAAAGCTCGCACAGGGTCCTTTCCCTAGACTGCCTCAACGGAAGCAATAATAGAGCATAAACGCTGAGGCATTGTGAAAGTATTACAATAAGAAGCTCGGTTTCACTCGTTCTTATGTTAGTATCATTGTAAGGCCATTCACAGCAAAAACACTTGATAAATAAACAAGGTGTTTCATTATTTACTTCAATCATTGTTAGCGTGTTTACTAAATTGGACTTAAGCGAATGATATTCTAAAAACTCGAAGTCCAAGAGTCAGAGAGAGACACACTATCTCGATCAAGCCACTCCAAAATCCAACTCATTGAGGATAAAACTTTCCCAAATGACGAGTTAAACTTGAAAATCCAAAAAAAGAAAATCGAGGGAAATCGTCCTTAAGCCAGCAATGAAAGGCCGAAAAAGGAAGACAAATCCGAAACAATGGTAAACGTCGCATAAAGATTTTCTACAAAATTTGAAAAGCTCCTAAAGAAGTGAGTATGCATAACTTGGAGCAAATTTGGATCCCAAAGTTCGACTAGGACGAAATTAAATAATATCAGCCAGTATTGCTGAAAAAGAAATAATTAAAAAAAAATTTATTTCTTAATTGAAGCCGATACAAATGGGCAATTAAAAAAAGGAAAAAATAAAAAAACAAGGAATCTTTGGCTGATAGAGAAGCCGGAGCTTCATCCTGACCTATCCAGAAGGACGACACCATTAGGAAGAGACTGGATTGTCAACAGAAGAACGGGTGACTTACACTCGAGATTGGGAACGTGTGGCATTGTGTTAGGGGGAGTTGGATCCTTGAACTGGAGCTGGGGCTCGACCTCCTTCTGCCTTTGGATCTCCTTGGACTCGTCCTTTCCTTGGACTCGTTCGAGGAAACATAGGTCTCCCCTTAGGGTCGATCCTAATCTTTTCAATCTTTTGATAAGCTCGAGGAAGGAAAGAGAAGTCCGATAGGCTCCCACAATTTTCAGACAAGGAAGACAGAGTGTTTCCCAAACCTGAGCATATGGCCTGTAGTCGGGCACTAACGCGAAGCTCTGAGCTGTGCTAGCCTAACTTCGCCTCCTAACGGGCCTTCTACCTCCTGAAGCCAAGGTCGAGTGTAGACCTTTTTGGAATGGTCGGCAGATCACTACGCTGCATAGGCAAGTATCTTGTTGAAGCTGAAGAGAATGCTCAGATTCAGTTTGTTGTTGGCAACCCACGTGCTCCAAAGAGTTCCAAAACCTCTGCTGCTCTTAGCCTTCACTTGGCACCGGGCCAGATAGCGCTAGTTTTAGTTGTCAAGGAATCATTTTCCTTGAAACCAGGGAACGTTCAGCAAACTCCAACAATGGCTGCCTTCTTTCTCTTCTTATAAGCTCGGCCCTAAGCCATAGCATCTTCCTTCACTATCTCCGCACGCCTGCTATTTCAGTGGCTCACCTCTAAGTGTCATGCATTCCTCGTATAGAAGTCTGCTCGCACATGGCAAACCTAAAAAGAGGAGATGAAGAAATCAATGAGAAACAAGAGCAACTGCAACCAAAGAATAAAAAAAAAAAAAAAAAAATGGCCGAAATACAGCGCACCTTCACCTGAGCTTGCAAGATAAAGCAAAATACTGGAGGGAGACCTGAGCCCTGAAGCTCGGAATGTTCCGGGGATGACAACCCAATCCTAGGCCATTGCACCCAACAACAAATATGGTCTGGAGGAAGTTGGCGATAGAACATCACCTGGCTGGAGTCGCTTATTTTCCGTTATACTTGTCGGCAGGACGAGCCAGGTTTGCTGCCCACGAAGCACTGCTCACTAGCAGGGAGCGGTTTTTTCTTGGACAGCCTTTGGCTCACTTCCTTGTAGAAGATCGCCAAGTTAACGTGGCGACTCTCTAGCTGACGAGCAAGTTTTCTCAGGTGCTTTTTTTTTTTTGAAACCTCCAATGGTTCGGATTGCCTTCTCATAGCCCCTTTCGAGGCTCCGATAATGTACTTTCGCCGCAACCGCCTTAGGGTAGTCGCAGGGTTTCTTCCGCATGGGCCTCACCCCAGCTCGCCACCAAGGGCCGGGGTGGCCGTTTTCAAAAAACCAACAGACTGTATTTCACAGGAATAGTTCAATCCCGTTGAAAGTAGAGATGGATGCCTTAGTACAGGCAGAGAAGGTCGGTACAAATCACAGAAGGGTAGCCTCTTTTCGTGAATTTATTTCGTTTGGTATTTCGGGGCCTCAACCAATTTTCTGCAATGGAAAAGAAGGCAGAGAGAATTAGCCAATATATTTGGCGAGTGGGAAAGCAAGCGCGAGGCAAATAACAACTGACCTTTCACCAAAAGTACTAACGAAATTGCGTTAGTAACCAGATGATAGAAGCAGTACGCTTCAGGTGAGGAAGTATAAAAAGCTCTCATGATATGTTATTCTGTATGTGGTGATTGTTCTAAATATGGATCGCTATTTTAAAAAAAGCGCCGACGGCACGCTCTCTCTAACTTGTGCTGGAACTAACTCTGCTACTGACAAAAAACAAACGGAGGATCAATTAGAAATTTTAAACCGAGAAAATCCTCACAGTACTTTGAGCTTGTTAGTTGTGTGAGCGTTAGGCTGCTTAACTCATTTCCGAAGGGTTAAGGCCGCACGAACTTAGCAAAGAAGTTAAGTGCGTGACACTAGGCTTAAGTACCACACTAATTGGTGGATGTGAGATCCTAACTAACACTCACCCGTCCACGATGGATTTCATTCTATCGACACTCACCAGACATCAGCTTTCACTCTATCAACACTCACCCATCGTTAGTCCTTCCCCCTTTGAGCGGCTTTACTCACCTATTAGTTATTTGATGTAGCACCTCCTCCCAAAGAAAGTACACTACACCTTAATTTAGCTTATATGTAAATCAATCTATAGCTCAACTCTCAACGAAAACACCAATATTATAACTCAAGCTCAAGAAAGAGCGCAACCTAAAAAACCGACCTAATAAATGGGAGAGCCCTTAGGCTTAAGTACCATATTGGTGTGTGTAAAATCTCGATGTAATTAACATATTAATTATTCATGAGAATATATGAAAATAAATAAAATTTTCAATACTTAATTTTGAATTATATATTAATTTAATGTTTGAACAGTAGTTTATGTAATTGAAGTCCATTTTATAATAAAACAGAAAGCTAACACTTAAACGCAAAGTATACAGAAAAGTTAAAGGAGGATGTCAAATCATAATCTCATTCTAATTAGAAATACTTAATCAAATTGTATATTAATTAATTCTCATTAACCGTAATTAATTTTCTCTACTTTCAATCAATGGTGCTATTCAAGAACTGGAATACACACTAATGAGCGATGCCATTGATCTTGAACAACCCCTCCTCCCCATCTCTTGGCCACCACCGTTCAAAACTATTGCCGCCGCTGCTGCCACCGCCAACTCGCCGCAAGACTCAACCGTACACACCCCAAAACTGGAACACTACAAAAAGCACAAAGACGAGCTGCAAGAAACATATTTTAACCACAGTTTTAACGTTATTATTTGTGGTCTATTTTGTGCTTCTTCTTGGGTTAATTATCTCTTCAACAGTGGAAGAAACATATGTAAAAGAGGTAGTTTCAAAGCGTGTGAAGATAATTTTTCAGGTTTTAACGAGGAGAAAAGAATCTCTTTCGTGACAAATATTAGTGCTTTCTTAGCGTATATCAATGTTTTATTTATTTTTTTTTTTTTAATTTCAGATTATGAGTTGCGTAGTTTGATTTTCCTTCTAAGATATATGATAATACAATAAGAAATCCACATTCATATGTGTAATTACAGTCCATTAGTTAGTTCCTTTAAGAAGCTATCCGTTCTGCTGATTTGCAGGAATTTGCTATCAGAGGGCTTCCCGAGTCATCATAGTCGGTCTTTATAGTAGTATACAATGTAATAGTGATACTATCGTGTATCATAAACTTGAAGTTATGAAGATTTAAGATGAAGATGAAGAAAAACAAAAGTGCAGATTTTGATAGAAGAAATAAAGAATCGAAGAGTGAAGATGAAAGAATGAAAATTTAGGAAGTCAGGGATTTTAATCTTGTGACCCGATTCTGGCACCGGGCCGGTTGAACCGGCGATTCATTACTGTTCTACCGGTTCAATCGCGGTTCAAACTGAGTTAAATATAAAAGCGGGATTCAGGGGTGGCCAGCCCGACGAAGGCCCCTGTTCTCAGTCAAACCGGGAATCTTTCTTGATGCTAGTATAAAAGCAATAATGTTTTGAGAGATTATTTTCTTTCTTCTCATAATAGAAGTATATATATATCAGAATTTTGCTTGTCGAGCTATATCATAACCAATTTATTAACCTTTTATGTATCTTTGACAGTTCATGTTACTATATGACTTTCCTTTATCTTTGACTATTATCCAATAATTATGTCGATTGCTCCTTCAACCTTAAAATTAAAACAGACACACATAATTAAACATAATGTAATCTACATGTATGAAAGTTTTGAAAGTATACTATATTATTAACTTCTGCCGTGGCACACAATGACATCCATTTTCACGTATGAACCCTTATAAATTTGACAAAGTCAACAATATATGAAATGTAGCCCTCTTTATTAGCTTTCTAACTGTCCAAAATCATCTAAATTAGAGATTTACAGCTCTAGATATCATTAAAATACCGAGATATACTCAATACTTAAACAATTTTCTAGATTTTACAATTAATCTTCAACGTGTCGTAGCCTCTTCATTTTAACTCCGATTTTTAAACCGTTTGTTAGCTCGCATTTTTCTTTATTTGAATGTATTTTTATCCTTATTAACCTAAAAATATTCAAAACATGTCTATAATCTCACAAAAGATAATTATGAAATATATATTTAACTCAAATTTCACAATTCAAACTAATTTTCCTATAAATAATCTTAATAAATCACAAATTAAATATGTATTTTCAAATTCTTATCAATAATACTCGACTCGAACAGCTCACTCGAGCTTGACATATTATATAATATTTTAATTATATATATATATATATTAAAAATTAATATTATATATATATTTGACTTGATTACAAGCGAGTCAAGCTCAAGGTTGTTTTTGACTCGATTGTAATTGAGTCAAGCTCAAGCTTCGACCATTCCAATCGACCCGAGCTCGAACTTCGCAATACTCAGCTCGCTTCGATTTGCAACCCTAACATAAGCAAATGAGCTTCATGCTTTTGATTAAAATAAAAATTAGCTGCAAAGTTCTAAGAATTTTGTTTTCCTTCTTGAAGCTTCTTTTTCTCTCAATCTCTTCAAGGTATCAAAACCACAAACTAATGTTAGGGCTGAGTTTTCTTATTATCCATATATATAGAGAAACATCTTGAAAAAAGATTTGGAACACATTTCAGTTCTTCAAATAAGTTCGCGAAGTTCTATTTTCCTACTTCGTTGCCTACAATTGTTGTTAAAATTAGGGGTGTGGAAATCCAGTAACTGGACCGGATTACTAATATTTTGATCCGAACCAGTTTTTCAATTAGGAGATAATCCAAACCAAAAATCTCTTGAACCAGTTATTAACCGAATAAATAATTCAGTTTGGTTACCGGTTAACCAGTTTATGAATTGGTTTTATAAAACAATCCCATTACCCCACTATTTTGAGGGTTTAGGATGTCGAACTAGCCTCACCAACTTCCTCGCACCGTCAAACCACCAAGACTCCACCTTCCACCCCATCCCACCCCATCAACTCATATACAATCATATCTGAACTTTGTTGGATAGAGTGACCTTTCTAGAGAGAGAAAAATAAGAAGATAGGTGAATAAAAAAAACTTGCAAAACTTAGAAAGTTGAGGAGATTAGTCAAAGGATTTAACCTTATCAAACGAATGCTATTGGATGTGGAGGCTGCTATCGATTGAGATGGGGAGATGACTTGAAAAAAGAATAAAGTCGATTGTGATTGGGAGATGAACAGGGGAAAAAATTGTTCTAGGAGCTACGATTGCGGTGAAAAGTTGATTTAGGAAAAAAATGGGTGTTTATAGTTATAGGAGAAGAAGCAATTAGTATAAGTATATAGCCCAATAGTACTAATTTTACTTGGCCAAAGGTTGAAGTCATGAGAGAGATGTTTGCAAGGTGGAGAAACCATAAAGCGAAACAAAGCCATAAGGTTTAAAGGAGGCGTGGTTAAAAAGATCTACAACGAACAATACCTTGGATATATTTGATGTGTAGAAAAAACCCTTGAGTCCAAAAAAGATGGTAAAATAGAGGATAGTCCTCAGTCATAATAATAAAAAAAAAGTCTTTTTATTATCACGATTAGAGGCTATCCTCTATCTTACCATCTTCGGGTTTAAGGGATTTTATTGCACACCAAACATGTCCATGATATTATTTGTTACGGGTCTTTCTGTTATGCCTACCCTTCGTCCCTTACAGTTACAGTTAGTGGGGTATTGAAAACGTGAGGGCTGAAGGAGTGTTTTAAATTTTAATTAAATATGGTGAAAGTTCCAAGGAATTAATTGCAAACCAGGCATGCAGCTAAGATGGTGAGAGTTTTCAAGAATTAAATGCAAAGCAAACATGCAACTCTCTCGCTCTTTACTCCTCTGGTTTTAGTTTTAAAAATTTGAAACAACCGTTTCGGTTAATCATTCAAAATTACTATTCAACCGTTAACCAAACCAATTTTTTAGTTTTCTCTATTTTAAAAATCGAAATCGAACTAATTATTTTGAAAAATCAGTTTTACAGAGCGGTTTTAATTCGGTTTGGTTTTCGATTTTTTTTCAACCCTAAGTAAAATGTTTGAGAAGAATTATATAGGTGCGTTTGTTTCCTTATTTTTTCTTATTCTATTCCTATCATTTCTAAAGTACACATTTATTTTCCTATTCTGAAAATACTATTATATTTTATTCAATTAATTTAAACCCCCTAATTTTGTTAATTTGGCTAAACACACCCCAACAAAGTTTAAAAATTAACAAAAACACCTCCCACCCACCCACATTTGTCAGATTTCAGCCACCACCATCGGAAGGTGGCCAAAATCTAGTATAATGGCACACTACCAACTGGATCTGGTCAGTAAGGCGTCGATATAATCTTTTTCGACCAGATCTACCGTGAATCTGACCGAAAAATGATAGATCTACAGCCAAAGGTCTTATCGTTGGTGGATCTGGCCGAAAAATGACAGATCTATAGTCAAAGGTCTGGTCATTGACAACTAGATCTTTGGCCGTAGCTAGTCGTCAAGCCGTCGTTGACAATCAAGACGGTCATATCTTTCGCCGTTGTTGACGACCAAACGCAGTCAGATCTAGTCGTTAATGGCTAAATGTAGTCGTAGATCTAGCATTTTTTGCCATCTCAGAGCATGATTGGCCAGATTCAGTCGATCGTGCGTCGACGATGACTCCAACTATCTTTCAACGGTAGTGATCGACTACCGATATTTAATATGCGGATGAGGGTGTTTTTATAATTTTTAATATTTTTATTACAGAAATATTTAAAAATTAACAAATTTGTAAATATATTTTTATTAATTTTCAAATTCTATTTCGTTATCATTATTGACTCTTATTTTTTCAAACACACCCGTAGTTATTCGGCCAACAACATTCAGCGAAATTGGAATGAAAATTACGTGTCTTAAATGTATATGCTGAGGTGGTGGTGTGATTCACGAGGTATGCAATAGATATGTACCCATTTGAGAAAACGTGGCTATAATTGAAATTCAATAATGCTAGGGATACCGAAAATTTTACACCGAAAATGTGTATCAGCCTACGTGTAACACGTATATGATTTGTTTAACAATTTTTTTCTAGTGAACGGCCATCCATCAAATTTGAACGCCCGTTCACTCACATGGACGCCCGTCCATATTATATGAACGGGCGTCCATATACAAGGGACGGGCGTCCCCATTTAAAGGACGCCCGTCCCTGATTAAAATACAATAAAAAAATTTTATAAACATTAGGGACGACCGTTCATAAATTTTGGACGGCCGTCCCTTACGTTTGGACGGGCGTCCATGCTTTAAAAAAAAAAAAAAAATTCTAAACCTCTTCTACTTCGCTCTTCTTCTTCGTCTTCATTCCCCATCTCCGTCTTCATTCCCCATCTCCTGGGTTCTCATGTTAGTTCTTAGATTACTGCCAGTTTCATTAATTGCTTTCCTTTCTTTTGCTTATTGAAACTGGCAATAATCAATCACTAACAACGAGCATTATTGAAACTGGCAGTAATCAATCACTAACAACGAGCATTATTGAAACTGGCAGTAATCAATCACTAACAACGAGCATTATTGAAACTGGCAGTAATCAATCACTAACATGAGAGTATAAATCTGGGTTTCTCCATTCCTTTCTTTTGCTTAAAAAAAAAATCAATCACACACTTCTCTTCCGCCATTTTTTTGGTCAAATCACTGCACAAAGAATATCAACTTCGTCTTCATTCCACATCTCCTCTCTTTTTCTTAGTCTTCATTCCAACTTCCTTGCAAACCCGATCAAGAACAGTAAGAAAGTCTCTCACCACCATGAAGATTCTGAAGGGATGAGCTTCTTCCTTTGCTGAGTTTCCATGAAAGTATTATGTAATCTCCTTCACTAATCGCACAACCTCGCTGATGTTTGCGAGGCCTCTAGAAAGCTTGGACACATCACTGCTGAGCACGTCAGAATCCATGGCATCCTTGACATCAACAAGCTTGAGGAGTGTGTCAAGCTTAAAGGCGTGAGCATCACCACGGTTTGTCCCAACATTCATGCGGTTCCCAGTCTTAAGTACAGCCTCTAGAAGCTTTAGAAACATTCTGCTATTTCTCAATTCCTCACAGGCAGCCTGAACAGAAGAAAAAAGAAAACAATGAGACTTGGCCAACCATATAAGCAACAATATAATACATTTTAATTTGCTGTAAACATGAAGAAGATCTCTCTTGCCTTCACAAATACCACAGGACATGAACCAGATAGTTCTCTAAACACCACTAAATGTGCCTTTCAGAAATTTCCAAATCACCAAGTGGCCTAGCCGAATAATAATAATTCATACGAACAATATGCAAATTAAAATACATTTTCATGGGCGAGGATGGCAAGAATAGCTAAGCACATACAGCAGAGAGAGAGAGAGAGAGAGAATCAAGAAACCCAGATTTATATGGTGATGTTGGAATGCCAATTAATGAAACTGGCAGTAATATAAGAACTAACATGAGAACCCAGGAGATGGGGAATGAAGACGAAGAAGAAGAGCGAAGTAGAAGAGGCTTAGAAATTTTTTTTTTTTTTTTTTTAAAGAATGGACGGACGCCCGTCCAAACGTAAGGGATGGCCGTCTTTTTTATTGTATTTTAATCAGAGACGGGCGTCCTTTAAATAGGGACACCCGTCCCTTGTATATGGACGCTCATTCATATAATATGGACGAGCGTTCATATGAGTGAACGGCCGTCCAAATTTGATGAACGGCCGTTCACTAGAAAAAAATTATTAAACAAATTAGATGCGTATTATACGTAAATCGATACACATTTTCAGTGTAAAATTTTCGGTGTCGGTGTCCCTAGCATTATTGTAATTGAAATTTGCATCAAATCAATACAAAATATCATATGCTCATGTCATGATTTGTGCGTCATGAATGATAAATCAGACCCCAGCTGTCATATCTCGTAATACCCAGGATTTTTATCCCAAGCCTCCTCAGGTGATTAATATTTGTCAATCAATTAGTAAAATCTTTAAAATATTACCAAACTTTAAACAAAAAAATACTTATATAATATTAAGAAGCTTAAAGATATTTTTCTACTTAAATAAATCAATAAGAAACAAAGTTATGAGTAAATATGTTGAATAAAACTTGATCAAAAACTTTTTTTTATTTTTTTATTTTTAACTTCGAAAGATTATAATATAATTTTTTATAACTTTTAATAGCCTAACTTAAGTTTCAATCAAAATTTAAATCAAGTTAATATTATGTTAACTTTTAATATAAATTAATAAAAAAATTTTTTTGATATAAACATAGATAATAACTCAAATTTCTTTAATAATTTATATCAAATTAATTTCAAATATTATATGCTTTTATCATGAATGATTAATCACATCCAACTTCTGTGTTATTATATTTAGAGAAATTTTCATTTCAGATATATATGTTTTTTTAATGATTAGAGTTATCTATTAATCTCTCAAAATCTTAAAACTTTTAACTAAATAAAAATTTTAATAACTACCTCTATTAACAATTAAAAGATAGGCTCAAATTTAAGATTACTCAAATAATATACTTAATCATTTTTATCAAATCACTCAATAATCTGAAATGGCACGCGAATATTAGATTGTGACTGGCAGCATTTAAGAAGATTTTTTATTATATTAAATTTTTTGGCCCTACATCTGCATGTGGAAGCTTTTAGTTGTCCTCCAGTAATTACAAAATGAAGTCTCGTCGTATAATTTCTCCAGCATTTTCTGCCGGTAAAGAAAGTGAAGAAATCGATTTGCAGGGAAGCTCCTAGATCTTGTCGACTAGCGGAGGCTATACTCAAACAAGTAAGTGACTAATACTTTCAAGTTTCAACACGATATGCTAATATTTAATTGTAGTTATATCATAAACTTAGAATGCGATTTAGAATGAGATTACTTTCTTTGTTTATAATAAATTCATGAGCTTAGTGTAATACATCTAGATGTGAAGTTAAGAATTAGGAATCATCATGCTCTAAGTAGTGAAGAACATCATGGTTCAGTTTTTGAGAAATCACAAGTGAACTAAATCCGAGATCGATCAGCATAGAAATTTGTTTATGCGAACCAAGTTTCAACTGCTAATTTGATTTCTCTCTTCGTTGGAGGGTATGTTTCGCAAAAGAGATCTTAAGAATCTTACTTATATAACGGTTGGAGGGCTTAGTATGTTAAGATATTGAATGGGGAATGTTTGAGAATTGAGATCATGTACTTTGGAATAAAGAAATGAAAACACTGTATATATAGTTGTTTAGCAAGCCCACTGTATGTGCACTCCTTCCAAATTTCTACTTAAAAAACACTACCTGACTTGGGCTTAGATTAAAATTGTTGTAATTTTTCATATTATAAGAAATATAACATAGATCAACATCGTAATTTCCTATTAATGATCCTATGCATGGTTGGTAATTCTAATATCCTTTTATGATTTGTGGGGACACCGATGGTAATACATCAGTAAGAGATCGAGATGGCTGATGATCATTCATCTCATCCCGACAGCACTGAGATAGAGATGCCTGATGAATATGGTGGTCAAGAGAGCGTAGTAGCTAAAACAATAGATGATCAAGCATCTGAGAGTATCGCTACAAAGCTCGCTCATCTGAAATCAACATCGTCTAGTCGTCACATATTTAAAGTACCTGAACATCTACGTAAGGGGAACAAAAAGGCCTATGAACCATACATGCTAGCAATTGGTCCTTATCATCGAGAGGAGCCACAAGTGAAGGAGATGGAAGAGCGCAAAAAGGAGTATCTGAAAGAGCTTCTCGAACGAACAGGGGAAGAATATGTGAATAGGTCTGTCACTGCCATGAGGAAATTGGAAGAACAAGCTCGTTCATGCTATGCAGATGATTTTCGAAATATTAAAACAGATGACTTTGTGGAAATGATGCTCCTTGATGGCAGTTTTATTATTGAGCTACTTCGCAAGTTTATGTTTATGGATAACACGATGGAGTTGAGTTCGATAATCAAGAAATTGGGCCGCGATTTGTTATTAATTGAAAATCAAATCTCCTTCGTTGTTCTCGAGAAGTTATCCAGCATAACAACGGCGTTAGAACAGCGAGATAAAGTTGATTACAATTTGCATGAAATGGTTTTGAATTTCTTCGCTGTTTCTGTATTGCCATCCCAATCAAGAGTCATGGGAAAATCGGCAGTATGTTTTCAAATTTCCACTGAAAAAAGCCAGCATCAGCATCTACTGGGTTTTGTACATGATAACTGGCTACGTGAAGAGAATTGGGAGATCAGTAGTCTCGTTAAACAAAACTGTCAGTGCTTTGTACATGATAACTGGCTACGTGTAGAGAATTGGGAGATCAGTAGTCTCGTTAAACAAAACTGTCGGTTTTTATATGGACATAAACGGAGACCATCACCCAATGGACATAAACGGAGACCATCACCCAATGGACATAAACGGAGACCATCACCCAATGATACGTTTACGAGGTTCATGCGTTGTGCCACAGAGCTTAAGGAGGCAGGAATCAAGTTTAAGAGGGTTTATAGAAGTATCTTGACTGATATATGTTTTGAAAATGGAACGATGAAAATGCCGCAATTGGAAATTACCGGAGAAACGGAGTCTATCTTCCGAAATCTTATTGTCTATGAGCACTACTTCGCTCCAAGTGATAAGGTCAAGCTTGTCAGTCAATATATTAAATTCATGGACTGCCTCATCAACTCCCAAAAGGATGTGGAATTACTTTGTAAGCGCAATATTCTTCATCATTGTTTAGGTGATGATGCAACGGTTGCCAACATTTTCAATACGCTCAATGATCTTGTCAATCTCTCTCCTATCAACCATTACAAAGATACAATCGTCAGTGTGAACCAGTATTGCGCCCACAGACCTCACACATGGATGGCAAACTTAAGGCACAAATATTTTAACAGTCCATGGGCTTTGATTTCCTTGTTTGCTGCTGTTTTGTTGCTTCTGTTTACCTTCATTCAAACTTTGTATTCTGTTCTCGCTTATTATAAATAAATGGTGAGTCGTCCAAATATTGAGGTCCCCTGGGCGGCCGTAGTCGTAGTCATGGAGATCATAAATGTCAAGAGCAAGGTGGTACTTGATAGGCCGGACTATCAAATCGTAGTTCTTGCAATTTCTTAATAGTTGAATTCCTGCTTGTCGAAGGTTTCTTTTATCGTAATGTAAAACTGCACCCTAATTTAATTTATGCTTTGAACTTTTCCTACAACATTCAAGGAGCATATGGATTTGGATTTGAGTAATTCGTGAATTTGTTTACTATTTTTCATTGTTCATTATTTATTCAATTTCTTAATTTTTACCTTTAATTTTAGTCTTAGAATGTCCATATATTTTTATAACTCTATTTTAACCCACAATATTGAAGCAAACTCATCAGATGACATAAATCATCACAGCAGCTCAGCAAATGCTGAACTTAAAGAGTGTTGAAGAAATGCAGCTGCAGTGAAAGAAAAGAAACGGAAAAAAAAAAAAAAAAAAAAAAAAGGCTTTTGAATAGCTGTTAGTGTTATTGGACCTAGGAGGGCCATGGCCACCCCGAACCTTAAAAATTTTGAAAATTTACATGTATACTATACCAATTTTACCCCTAAAAATCCTTTTAGTTTTCTTGGCCCGTTTTTTCCAACTCGACCTTCACCCCCTCAATAATTACAATGTAGTTCAGTGCTATTCGCTTCGCACTTTGCTAGGTGAAGGGCTTTGCAGCATAGTTCCAACAGTGGTATTGGACTCAAATCCCACCTTCAAATTTCTACATGAAGCCTTAATTTTAGAATAAAATGTTTATTCTTCCATTTATCCCTTTTCTTGAGAAGAATATTAAAAAGGGTGCTTCAACGATCCTGAGAAGAATAGTAGTAAGGGTGACTTGAGCTTGCGACTTGAAATTTGTATTCCTTTTCTCTTCTATTTTCTAGCTAGGGGGCTTATCTTTTATCATTTTTCTTAACCGGCTCTAATGAACATCCTGAGACCAGGTGAACTCACTCTTTGTCAAAACATACATTACACTCAAGTTCACCACCTCTTAGCACTTCCACCAAGTCAAGTGCATCACCTGCAACTAAGAATGAGTGAAATTGTCACCAGGAATCCAACTTTCAGCCGCCACCAAGAATCCAACCAGGTTTCGACGAAATTCTGTAAAGAAACAACGGTGATATTAAATGAAAACCGCGGTGAAAGTGAATCGAATTACAGATACAACTAGTTTTTTAGAGAACACGGTTGTGGAGTGGGGTAAGGGCAGTAAGAGCAGCAACTGTTGTTAAATTAAATTGCTCTTTTACCCCTAATATTGTAATTGATAATGGTTTTATGGAATTAATTTTGGAATTGCTACCGAGACTAACCAATTCTTAATTTATTCGCAAGTAATCTAAAAAAGTGGTGGTAGACATAAAATAATAACTAGGATGCTCAATACCCACCATCAAATTTAAACTAATTATACGGTAGGCACATGGGTACAACTCCCAATGGACCAAAGTTTAAAAGTTCAATGCTGACAACTCATCAATGCAAGAGTCCACGAGAGAAAGCAATAATCTCTATACTAAAATCAGGAAAGGTAACATGATTGTGGTTTGACTAGTAACTGAACTCTTAGTGGATGAGCTTTACCTGTAATGTCAAAGGTTTGAATTTCACTGAAAGCACAAGCTTTATTGCCAAGCCATTTACCCAGTCCCGATCAAGAATTATCTCTAAAACAAATAAGGAAAAGTTACTTACATCCAAATAGAAGTGTAGATAGTGATTACATAATTGTAATATAGAAAATAATCTCCAAAAACATTATTGTTTTTATACTAACATCAAGAAAGATTATTTACATCATAATATAAGTTTATATATTATATATATATATATATATATATGTGTGGTGTGTGTGTGTGTGTGTGTGTGTGTGTGTGTGTGTTAGAAGTTTATACTGACTAGGTACAATCAAGTCTATTGATTTATAAGGGTTGATTGTGAAGGAGAGTGTGAAATCTACCGATTAGGTGCACTAATTTATTGGTTTATAAGAGGGGTATCGGTGAGGAGTCAGACACACCTCAAATTTTATATATATGTGTGTTGTGTGTGGTTTGATTTATATATAATTAACTAAAAGTAATCCCAATAAAATTAACTAAAAGTCATGCCAATCGGCATAAATGTCGATACATAAGCTCGGGTAGCAGCAGCTAAATGTCTATTAACCTTAACAATTTATTAACCCTTTCATATTTGACAGTTCATAGTACTATACTATATGACTTTCCTTCATCTCGACTATTCCAATAATTTTGTCGTTTGCTCCTTCAACTTTAAAATTAAAAATGACACACTAATTAAACATAATGTAATCTATATCTGTATATGAAAGTTTTGGAGTGTATATTACTATTTATTAATGGAAAAAGAAATAATAATAATAATAATAATAAAAAGGATAATTTTTGAGTTGATTTATCTAAGCAAGTATATACTTTCATTCGCCCATAAACATTAGCTCATAAACAAAGCCAAATCACATTCAAAGAGAGAACTAATTAATTAACACATTATAATTAATCAAAGCGAGCTGGATCAACAAATAACATATCAACTATACATAAATAAACTAAAAGTTATCCCAGTCGGCATAAATGTCGATACATAAGCTAGAGTATGCAGCAGCCAAATTCGCCGAAAAGCAACTTCATCTTCATAATTCACTCCACCATTAAACACTTATTACCATTTTCCATTACAGTAGCACATGAAGATTCTGAATTCGAATTGAATTCCGTCGCTTGTTTCCGGTAAGCCGCTGCACGAGCCCCATGAATTCTTCAGGTCTTACATGAATAATCTTGGGAGACACCAAATATATCACTACAGGAGATTTACTCTTTGAACATTATTATTATTGTTTCTTCTTCGTATAATCTTTGAAGAGCTCTTGCTTACCTTAAGAGCCGCAGGCCGCGGACCCTGAAGCTTTGAACTTTTTGCAGACATGTTCATCATCGATAAGATTGATTTTCTGGAAAACTTGAGAGTTTTGAATGAAAGTGAAGAATCCAGAAGGGTTATATATATATATTAACGAAATGAAAGAGAGGAGAAAGAAATGAGTGAACTTGGTCTAGGGTTGAATCGGTCCTGGGTTTTGTAACAGAATATCTATTTATTTTGCATGGATTGGATATGCCGGCATGCACTTTGTCAAGAAAATTATAAGTAAACTTTTAAGTTCTATCTTTGGTTGAACAATTAATCAAAAGGAGGAGAGACAAAGTCAGGAGTGAGTCAAGTCAAAAGGACAGGATTAGTCTTTTTCTTCTTTCGTCTTACAACATTCACCAACTTCATAAATTTTCGTGTATGACTTACTCTTTGAAATTTTCGCATACAACAAAACCAATAAACCTCTTCTCATTCTTATGATGTGTGTGTTATTTTTATTAAAAAAGATATCTCATGTTTTCAATATATATAGTTTGAGGATAATAAGTGGAGATAGGTAATTTGCTATTCAAAGTCATTATTGATTCATAGTAATTAATTTAGATTTAAAAATTATTTATTATTTCATAAAACCATTATCAAAAAGAAAAAAATTAAATAAAATAGCTTTGACACGACCTTGCCGACATAATACTAAAATTATCATCGGTAGAAGAATAGAGAAAAATTAAATTAAATTAATTTGGGTAATGTGTGTGTGGCTTTTCTGCCAAGCTCGGGCCAACGTGAGGATATAGCTCGACCTAGAATGAGCTCGGCAACAATGATTGATCAACCAAGCAGAAGCTCATCGAGCCAAAGTTCGACCCAGTATAAGCTAGTCGTGGACAGGTCAAGGAGTCATTCAATCAACCTCAGATTATTTCAGATCTCATATATTAGGGAATGATTAGATCAACTGCGATCACTACGCAACACAACGCCCAATTGCGAGAATACAGGAATTGCGATCCAGATCAATTAAATTCCCTTAATTTCGCTCTTTTCTTTGTACAAATCTATATATAAACCTCCTCCAATGAGGAGGAAGGGGTTACGAATTTCACAAAGGAACTATTTGTAAGCTCTCATAGCAAATACAAAAACAGTGGATATAGGCTTTAGAGTTAATCTCGCTGAACCTTAAAACTCTTAGTGTCTTTACTTTATTGCGTTTTTTACATACATGCATATTATTCTCAATCACGCACACATTAGTTCCAATCCCGACAAGGTTGATCGGATCTCGCTGATTGGTGCAAATTTCTATATCAAAATCTTGGTGCTAGAAGGAGGGCTTAAACCTTCGCCAATATTTCAAAGATTCTGGCAAACTTCACTGCAATTTACTTGTCCTAGGACCAAAATAGTGTTCACCAGATCAGAAACTACCACCGGAAATCACGAGAACGTGGAAACCACCATCAGGAGGTGCAAAGGAGAACGCTGGACGCCGAACAACTTATACCGCTAGCTTAGCAAGCCGCCAAACAACCAGAAGGCAAGGACATCAAATCCGAGGATGGCCAACTGATGGAGAGAGATGATCAGGACAATGGTTGCACAGGCGGTGCAACAGAACATGGCTGAGCTGAGGAACAACAACCAATTGCCTAGAACCTTGACTAGCTGCGCTTCGCAACACCAACACCACCCTAACAAGTATGAATTATGCAGGTGGACAGCCTCTTCATGCCGCCGAGGGGTGATTAACACCTCCAATCTCGCAAGCAGCACTCCACGCATGAGCGTGAATCCCACGAGCAAACAAACCCAGAAGGCGTCTAGGGAAGCAATTGTGGGGAAAGCAAAGGCGATGAACACAACCAAGAACCTTGGTGATATCCCAACATTAGCATGCCGATTTTAAACCACGCCAAGACAAGATCGATCATCACAGGCTTGCAATGCGAGTTATGTATTACAATTTGGCAATGACTGACATTCCCGTTATGATCGACGTCACGAGCAACGCACTAAAGAGCATGATAGCACCTACCAAACCAGCCATCATGACTCGACCTCGCGCATCAACGCGCGCACCGGAAGAGCTTCACAGCAACAGACTTGCGAACTCATTTGCTCTAGGTACAACTTAACAGAGCCAACCAGGGCAACCAAAGTGAAGACTTAGATCGCATGCAAAAGATGCTAGATGATCTAAAGTGTAGCCAGAACAATCTGGTGGAGGAAATAGTAAGTTCCCCCTTTACAAAAGAAGTTTGCCAAGCCGCTGTCCACAAGAGTTTAGGGCGCCAGAGAGCAAGCTTGACGGGAGAGGGGACACTAGGGATCAGCTCGATAACTTTAATGACCTGATGGAGCTACACCAGGTTAGTGATTTAGCAAAATGTCGGTGCTTCGCACTCACATTAGTCAAGGATGCCAAGAGGTGATACAAGCGGCTTAAGGCGAACTCCATCAACTCCTAACAATAATTCTCCACATTGTATCTACAGTAATTTCAAGCGAGAGACAGTTCGTAATGCTACTCAGCTACTTGAGCAACATTCGCCAGGAGCGGAATGAACATTGACCTCGTATTTAACAAGGTTCTAGAACGAGCAGGCAAAGGTCATTGATGCCCCTGAAGAATCCATTCGGACTCTACTAATCGCAGGGATCAGACCTAACATGAGTGTGGAAAGAGTCCTAAGCGAAGATCATTGAGCCTGGCCAAACTCTACCAGATGGCACGAAGCACCAACGAGGTAGAGAGCTCATTAGCGGCATTAGCTAGAAGTGTGACGTAGAGGGGTGGACAGAAGACAGGATCGCCCCTCGGATAAGCGGGGGGGCCAAGACCGTGGTGACAGGGATCACAACAGATTTCAAAAGGAGCAAAGAGTAGATAAACGCGGAGACAAGCAAACTTTCATGGTATGCAGAGTACAACCCCCCTCACTCAAGACATATCCCGAGAGGCAAAAAGGTTGCCTCTCCAGAAGGATAAGGGGGGCATTAGGCAAAAGAGATCGGCAAAAATATTGCCAGTACCACAAGGATGTCGGGCATAACACGAGTGACTGCCGAGCTCTGAAGGATGCCATCGAGGACCTGATAAGAAGAGGTCATTTAAAAGAATTGCCAAGGTAGAACCAGCTCGAGAGAATCCTGGCGAGCAACGTAGCCAGTGTGAGAAAGACCCGGTTGCGCAGCGGAAAACAAAAATTACAACCATGGATCGTTCCTTAGAACCCAAAATCAGGGCATAGAAAATTACAGTTTATATTTTAAAGAATCTGCAGAAAAATAAATCCAAGGTTTAGATTCATACCCACGTTGGAGGCTCCACCAATTTTGTCTCTGAACGTGTTTGCTACCGATCTAAGTATAGGACCGAACCGTAGAGGTCCACACGAAGACAATCAACAAGAACCAAGGAGGGATTTGCTAGATCCTCCTTGGCCTTAAGAAATCAAGAAGAAAAACAAAAGTGTTTGTTTTCAATGGAACAGTAAAAGTGGTGTGGGAGAGTGTTTTTGGGGCTGCTGTATTTCTTCCTTTTCAATGAAATAGTGATGAATGAAAAGTTATCTTATTTTACAAAAAACATTTTCTTTATAGTAAAACTAAGTTGCCCTATTCCACATGGAATGGGCTTGGGCTCCAACCCAAACACCCCATGCTGCCAAACACTCCCAATTAGATATTTTAATTTAATTCATCATATCTCAATTAAAATCAATTAATATTTAATTAACATTTAACAATAATGATGATTTAATTAAATATGTGCGAACACACATTTAACCGTAATTTCACTTATTTAATTTTTACAAATAAATAAAAGCACGACCTCAGCAAATTTAATTGCACTGTAAAATTACCAAAATACCCCTTCGCCCAAAAAGACGAAAACGCCTCTTTCTTCTTGGCTCTTAAATATCTTCTATGGTATGACCCATAGGCTCCTCATCATACCGGTAGTGTATAGTATCGCGATTAACACCAATTAATCGTCTCACTAATACACAGACCAAGATTGGCCTCAGCCAGGCATCATGGCCACCCGATAGATTCGGATTCAGCAAAGTAGTACCTGTCAACGATATGGTTACCGTACAATTCGATCCTTTCATCATACGTTACTCTACGAGACGAAGGCATAGAAATAGTGTCAACCTTCGATTACTCTCGATATTTATATTCAGTTTCTGGACCAATGACCCGTATTATAATCGGATGGAGCAACAACTCAATCCCACTGTGGCCACAGTTTAGTGTCATTGCCATATACTGAATTGCGCCGTGAGATAACTTCCCCGTACCCGGGAGTGACGAATCCTCTGCAATCCACCATAGTCTTGATACACTCCTTGATATAGCCAATTACCACCGTATGACAGCTTGAATAGAACTGCGTTAGGCTAGTGTCAAACTGTACCAATCGGTGACAAGGCGCTCCGGTGACTCAAGTCTAAGGATCACATGCACCACAATTGTTAGAAGATTTGTTCCAAGACACTGGGGTTACCATCCATATGGAATCTCTGGTGGGTCAGTCAGTGAACTTGCTGCGGTATATCCGCTACAACAAGCACCCATGTGTTGCACCAGGTTATCACCAAACAACCTTGACAAGTGAGATCAGTCACTGCCTTTCGACAGGGTCGTTCAAACCTATGATAGCCTTACCTATTATCTGTGCCCTTACTTCAGAATAATACTGGGGTTACGGACGTTTCTAGAATGGCCACCATATGTGCTCATAGGGTTCTCACTATCAAGATTTGAAACACTTGATACCCTCGTCACGGTTCTACCATTCTAAGGACATATATCAATACATATTGCAATAATAATGATTTACGCGATATAGAATAAAATGCCTTTTATTATTGATTAATGAACATTATTACAAAGAGTCAATTCTACAATAATTGATTGGCTTTAGGGCATCTACTCTAACAGCCAGGTCCCAAGTCAGGCTCAGACCCCGGCTCAACAAGCTCCACCAAATCCCAATGAGGTCTTCGTGAATATGATCTACGGAGGATCAGATATAGCAGGAAGCTTAAGACAAGCTGCCGAACAATATGCTCGGGAGGCTAGAACAGACTCGGTTCCCCCAATAATGAGTTGCGAACAGAAGCTACCTAAGCGACCCAAACAAGAAAGCGAGGTAGTGGGGTTCACAGTCGATGAGTGTGAAACATCCCTTCGCCATAATCATGATGCGATTGTAATCGCAGCCAAGAATTGCAATGCAAGAGTGTTAAAGGTTATGGTCGACAACGGGAGCACAATAAACATCATTTTCTTGAGAGCCTTTCAAGGAATGAGATTCACAGAAAGGAACTTATGAGCATGCCTTTTTCCGTTCTATGAGTTCAGTAGGGACAACCTAGTTCCTAAGAGTACTATCGACCTTCCCGCAACAATGGGGGTAGAGCCGAAGGTCAGAACTATGATGTCTGAATTCCTAGTGGTAGACTGCCTGACCACGTATAACATCATCCTTAGAAGGCCAATCCTGAATTATTTAAGTGCAGTCACATCAATGCGCTACCAAGCGATGAGATTTTTTACTTTCGGGAGAGTTGCGACGATCAGGAGCTACACCAAGGAATCTCGAGAATGTTACAATTGGGCTATAAACATCGCACAGAAATGGCCGTATCTAAAAACAATGATCATCGCATAATCCAAGCTGAACGCCGGACTGCTAGAGGACACTATAGATCCTCGCATTCACAAAGAAGAGCCTGCGACGGGACCAATCGAATAGCTGCTAGAGATAAGTGTTAGCGAGGAGGATCCAACTCACATGCTGAAGATCGACAGTAGCTTGACTAGAGAGATGGCCAATAGTCTGGTCGGGTTCTTGAAGAAGAACCTTGACGTATTCGCATGGGTGCACGCGGATATGGTTGGGATCAACCCCGAGGTGAAGTGCTACAAGTTAAACCTCGACTCACAAGCTCAGCCCATAAGACAGAAAAGAAGGGCCATGGACGTAGAACGCTCTCAAGCGCTCAAGAATGAAGTCGACTAACTCCTAGAAATCAATTTCATCAGGAAAGTCAAGTATCCGGATTGGCTCGCTAACCTAGTCCTAGTCAAGAAGCTGAATGGCAAGTGTCGGACTTGCATCGGGATATAATCAGATCCTAATGTATCAGCCCGATGAAGAGCATACTTCATTTATTACTGATCGTTAGATTTATTGTTACAAGGTTATGCCGCTTGACCTCAAGAACGCAGGGGCGACCTACCAACGCTTGGTGAATAAGATGTTCACTAACCAAATCAGGCATTCCATGGAAGTGTATATCGATAACATACTCGTCAAATCAAAGGTTGCCAAATCCATATTGAGCACTTGGGGGAAATGTTCGACATCCTTAGAAGTACCAAATGAAGCTCAATCCATTGAAATATGCTTTCGGGGTGAGCTCCGAAAAATTCCCAGGCTTCCTCATGAACCAATATTGTATAGAAGCTAACCCAAAGAAGATTCAGGCCCTACTCAATGTGAAAAGCCCAACCGATATAAAACAGGTACAAAGTCTGACTGGACATGTGGCCGCGCTCAATAGGTTCATTTCTCGACCCATGGACAAGTGTTTACCATTCTTTGAGACATTGAAGGGGAAGAAAGGTTTCAAGCGGACAGAAGAGTTTGAAAGAGCCTTCTAGGGGCTGAAGAAACATCTCGGAACACCTCCTTTATTGTTAAAACCCATCCAGGGCGAGCCGCTACTATTGTACCTATCAATATCAAAGTTAGCTATCAGCGCGACGTTGGTACGTGAAGAGGAAGAAATACAATGGCTTGTGTATTATGTAAGTAAGAGACTACTCGACGCGGAGACAAGGTATCCAGAGATGAAGAAGCTCGCTTATGCCCTCATTGTTGCCGCCACAAAGCTAGGACCCTATTTTCAGGCACACTCTATCCATGTGCTGACAAACTTCCCATTGAAGAAGATAATGCAGAATCTCGAGGCATCAGGTAGACTAATCCAGCGGACGATGGAGATGAGTTAGCACAACATCAGGTATATCTTGAGGATATCAATTAAAGGCTAGGTCGTGACATATTTTATATCTGAGTTCTCCTATCAACCAGAGGCCAAGCCAAGCCCACCAGAGATCGAGCAACATAAACCAAAGAGTGACGACTTATGGCTATGGACCTTGTACGTAGATGGCTCCTCGAATGAAAAGGAAGCAGGAGCAGGCCTATTGCTCGAAAGCCCAAAGGGAGACCCAATCAGAGCTATAGTAAAGTTCAGATTCAATGCCTCCAATAATGAAGCTGAGTATGAGGCATTGCTCACAGGTATCCGTCTCACCAGGGAAATGAGGGTAGAGTCCATCAAGATCCACAACGACTCACAACTCGTAGTCCATCAATTTACCGGGGAATACTAGGCAAAGGAAGATAGGATGACATCCTACCTTCAGCAAGTAGAGATTGAGCTCGGACAGTTTAAATCCTTTTCCATTCACCAGATCCCAAGGGAGAAAAACTCCCAGGCAAATGCACTAGCTCGCTTGGCCTCAGCAATGAATAATAAGAAGGCCGATTTAATCCTAGTTAAATTCCTCCCAAAACCAAGCATCCCCACTCTACAAGGCCCAGTGTTGACTACAAGTCTAAGGTACAATTGGATAAATGTAATCACCGCCTACTTGAGGAACAACACACTGCTAGATGACAGGACCAAAGTTAGAGCACTCCTCACAAAGGCAACTCGGTACACGCTCATCAACGATAGACTACACAAGCGAGGATTCAATGTACCGTTGCTGCGATGTATTGACCACGAGGATGGAAATTATGTTATGAGGGAAATAAACGAGGGAATTTGCGGAAACAATGCAGGAGGCAGATCTCTAGCTTACAAGGTGCTCCGCCAAGGATACTATTAGCCAACAATTTACGATAATGTAGCGGACTATGTCCATAGATGTGACAAATGCCAGAGATTGCAGATATTTCGCAAGCTCCACCTCAAGAATTGACCACTTTGACAAGCCTGTGGTCATTCACGATCTAGGGCATCAACCTTATTGGCCCATTGCCTTAGGGAAAAAGAGGCGTTAAGTTCATGGTAGTTACCGTGGCTTATTTCACCAAGTCGGTGGAAGCCGAACCGTTAGTAATAATAACATCGAACAGGCTAAAGGACTTTGTCTATAAGAACATAATTTTTTAGTTTGGGATTCTTCCACAATAATAATTGACAATGGGAAGCTGTTCAACAGCGAAGATTTCAAGACCTTCTACGAGTAGCTCGGCATCAAGAAGAGTTTTGCTACCGTCTATCGGCCTTAAGCCAATGGACAAGTACAAGCTGTGAACAAAGTAATCAAGCACATCATAAAGAAAAACCTCGACGACCTTAAAGGGAATTAGGCCGATGAGCTGCCAGAGGCTTTACGGTCCTACAAGACGACCGCTAGAAGCTCAATGGGTAAAACCCCATTTTCTTTATCTTATGGATGTGAGGCGATGATCCTAATTGAAGTATGAATCAGTTTATTCTGAAGAGAAGTATTTGACGAAGAAGCAAACGAAGACCTTCTCTGCCTAAAGCTAGACCTAATCGAAGAACATTGGGCTAAATCCCAACTAAGGCTCGGCTCGTATCAACAGCGAGCCAAGCGATACTTCAATACCAAGATTAGAAATAGAGACTTTGAAATGGGTGATCTAGTCCTCAGAAAGGTTGTACAGGGTACTTAAAATCCGAGCTTAGGGGCACTTGGGCCCAAATAGGAAGGCCCCTTATGGATATCTGATAAGCTCGCACTAGGGTCCTTTCACCTAGACTGCCTCAACGGAAGCAATAATACGAGCATAAAACGTTGAGCACTTGTGAATGTATTATCAATAAAAAGCTCGGGTTTCACTCGTTCTTATGTTCAGTATTCATTGTAAGGCCATTCACAGCCAAAACACTTGATAAATAAACAAGGTGCTATTCATTATTTACTTCAATTCATTGTTAGCGTTTTACTAAATTGCGACTTAAGCAATGATATTCTAAAAACTCGAAGTCAAGAGTCTAGGAGAGACAACTTATCTCGAATAAGCCACTCCAAAATCCAACTCATTGAGGATAAAACCTTCCCAAATCGACGAGATTAAACTTGAAAAATCCAAGAAAAAGCACATCAGGGAAAATCGTCCTTAAGCCAGCAACGAAAGGCCAAAAAGGACGACAAATCCGAAATCAATGCTAAACGTCGCATAAAGATTTTCTTACAAAAATTTGAAAAGCTCCTAAAGAAGTGAGCTATGCATAACTTGGAGCAAATTTGGATCCCAAAGTTCAACTAGGACGAATTAAATGACTTCGCAGCAGCTATTGCTTGAAAAAGAAATGATAAAAAAAAATTTATTTCATTAATTGAAGCTCGATTACAAACGGGCAATTATAAAAAAGAAAAAAAAAACAAGGAATTCTTTAGGCTCATGGAGGAGCCGGAGCTTCATCCTTGACCTATCCAGAAAGGTCGACACCATTAGGAAGAGATGGCTTGTCAACAGAAGAAGCGGTGACTTCCACTCTGAGATCGGGAACCTCAGCTGATGGCATTGTGTTTGGGGGAGTTGGATCCTTGACCTGGAGCTGGGGCTCGACCTCCTTCTCGCCTCCTTTGGCCTCTCCTTGGACCTCTCCTTTTTTATTGGACTCTTCCGAGGAAACATAGGTCTCCCCTCGGGCTTCGATCCTAATCTTTTCAACTTCCTTTTGATAAGCTCGAGGAAGGAAAGAGAAGTCGATTGGCTTCCCACAATTTTCAGACAAGGAAGACAAATGTTTCCCAGACCTGAGCAATAATGGCCTTGTTTAGTTCGTCAACCTGAAGCCTGAGCTGCCTAGCCTCAACTTCGGCCTCCTAACGACCTTCTACCTCCCAGCCAAGGTCGAGCGTAGACTTTTTGGATTCGACCTCCTAGCTCGCGATATCTTTTTAAGCTGAAGATAGCTCAGAGTTCAGTTTGTTGTTGGCACCCCGCTGTTACTCCAAAGTCTCCACAACCTCTGCTGTCTTAGCCTCCACCTTGGCCAAAGTAGCCTCGTTAGTTTTGAGTTTGTCAAGGAATTCCTTTTCCTTGACCTGGAAGGTTGCAACTTCCCTCCTAAGCCACTCGAGCTCAACAAGCCTGGCTTCTTTCTCCTTCTCTACAAGCTCGGCCCTAGCCATAGCATCTTCCTTCACTATCTCCGCAGCCTGCTATTTTCAATGGTTCACCTCTAAAGTGTCATTGCATTCCTCGTATAGAAGTCTACTCACCATGGCAACCTGAAAAGAGGAGATGAAAAATCAATGAGAAACAAGAATAACTTGCAAATAAAAAAAAAAGAAAAAAAAAAGGCCTAAACTATCGGCACCTTCACCATGTAGTTGCAGATTAAAGCCAACATCTGGGAGGGAGACGAGTCCCTGACAGTCGCGAATGTTCCCGGGGTGACACAATCCCTAGCCATTGCAGCCCCAACAACAATATGGTTGGGAAGTTGGTTGATTAGCCCATCACCGTGGCTTGGACCGCTTTATTTGTTTCCTTATTCTTTGGCTGGGACGAGCCAGGTTTGCTTGCCCCAGAAGCACCTGTCTCACTAGCAGGAGCGGTTTTCTTCTTGGCCAAGCCTTTGGCTACTTCCTTTCGAAGATCGCCAGCTTACGTGGCGACCTCTTAGCCCGAGCCAATTTTCTACTCAGGTGCTTTATTTTTTCTTGAACCTCCAATTGGTTCGGATGCCTTCTTCACTAGCCCCTTTCGAGGCTCCATAATGCTTTTCCCGCCAACCGCCTTAGTGGTAGTCGCGGGTTTCTTCGCACTT
The DNA here is from genome assembly GCF_008641045.1 of Pistacia vera. Classification (NCBI taxonomy): domain Eukaryota; kingdom Viridiplantae; phylum Streptophyta; class Magnoliopsida; order Sapindales; family Anacardiaceae; genus Pistacia; species Pistacia vera. Next base: position 107,243 of record NW_022195877.1, on the reverse strand, counting down.
GGGCCTCCCCCAAGCTCGCCACTAGCGCGTTTCAAACCAACAGTTTTCACAGGCTATTTCATCCCTGAAGTAGTTGGAGCCTTCGTAGCAGTCGCGAGGGTAGCCTCTTTCTTCTTTTTCAGTTTTTCGGCCCACATTTCTGCAAGGAAAAAAGGCAAGAGAATTAGCAATCTATTTTGCGTGGGAAAGCAAGCGCGAGCAAATAACAACTTACCTTTCACCAAAAGTACTAAGAAATTGGCTTCGTCCCGATAGAAGCAGTACGCTTTCAGGTGAGGAAGTATAAAAAGCTCATTGATATTGCGCTGATTGTTCAAAAGATCGCTAAAACGCCGCAGCCTCTATAACTTGTGATGGAAGATAACTCTGCTACTGCAAAAACAAACAGGAGGATCAATTAGAATTTACAACTCGAGAATAATCCTCACACGTACATGGGAAGCTTGAGCCTCACTCGCTTCCGCAGCGAAGACACGGGTCTCTCGGGCTTTGTAGAAAAAGAACTGTGAAACTTTTTTTGGAACATCGATCAATCTGTTAAAATGTACTCTCCTCACTGTGGAAAGGTAGTATGTTTAGTCCTGCCCTTTTTTGAGCCTGTACAAGTAGACGAGCTCTTTGATGGATGGCTCACCCAATTTAGCGATCATGTACGCGATGTACATCGCGATAATGATCATGTAAGAGATGGCCATCAATTGAAGAGGAACAATGTTGAATTGCTTCAGTACGTTGTTGATGAAGTAATGCAGGGAATGGATACTCCACACCTAAGGGAAGTCTCGGAGGTAGCTACTCATCCAAGTGCGGGGTTCTTTTGAGAATATTCCCCTGGAACCATTAAGTTAAGTTGCGGCGCGTAGACCGCCCTTATGCATTTGAGGTCCCCGAGGGTAATTGAGGATTGTGGTTCTTTTCGTAGCCTATGGACTGGAAACAGTAGAGATTGGGCTAGTTGAATCGAAGCACGATTGGACAAGCCCGCAGCATCAAGGTCTGAGCTTCGAGCGACAAATTCTTTAGAGACCTCAGGGAACACATCCCCAAAGGCTGTCGAGCCTACTGAGGAATCAAAAATTTGATCTATTGTACGACTGCTAGACGATGACATGGTTGTAACTCGACTCTAGGTACCTAAAAAAAAAAAGCAAACATGTGTTAGAGCTCAAACAAACCGACGACCATTCCACACTTGCTTCTATTTCAAGCACTTGAGATAGCTTGCACAATACGGCAAAAATATGCAACCAGCCCGAGACCGCCAGAGACGCAACCAAAAAACCCTACTAAAACCTTAACACATCCAATATGGCTGCTACAGTAGCCACCCTTGGATGCAAAAATCAGAAAAACAAAAGAGAATAAGGGAGAGAAGCCTGATCGGAATGGGGAAAGTGCCAGGAACTCATGAGAAAGACCACCGCGACAACTCAAAAGCAATAGCAGAGAGCAGCAAGAAAGTTAGAATAACTTTTGGAGTGACTATTCTGAGGTTTTTTTGCCATCTTTTATTGTGGTTTGCATGGAAGATGAAAGGGCGGGGTTTAATCATGGCCGTCGACTTAAAGTCAATCCTCACCCTTCATTTATCAAGAAATCTTGGCCCTTGGACATTGCCACATGTCGACCATCCACAGGGAGTGATGAACCGTCAGATTGCAGTAATGATAACTGTCACCTTGACTTCACACGTGAACAGCTGTCATCACCCACGTGCGACGAAACGTAATTGACAAAGGCTGCCACATTTAATGCGACATGACCACATGGAAATTATCTTTATAACCTAACTTTTCATATTCTGAATTTTGATAGGTACCATGGGAGATCCAGGTGTGAGGTATGTCGGCCAAGTGTAAGGTCGACCATAGGAGCCCGTTCGGACATGCACTCAGAGATTCACTATTGAAGCCGAGCTTGGCATCAAATCGAGCAATAGTCTTCGATACCCGAAGTGAGCATCGAACACTAGGGGACAGATGTTGTGTGTCGCCAAGCTCGAGCCAACGTGAGGATATAGCTTGACCCAGCATGAGCTTGACAACAATGATTGATCGCTCGACCCAGCATAAGCTAGTCGTGAAAGTTCAATGAATCATTCAATTAACCTCCAGATTATTTCAGATCTCAAATATTACGAGAATGACTAGATCAACTGCGATCACTATGCAATCACAACGCCTAATCGCGAGAATACCAGAATTACGATTCAGATTAATTGTAATCCCTTTATTTTCGCTCTTTTCTTTGTACAAATCTTATATATAAACCCCCTCAAACGAGGAGGAAGGGGTTACGAATTTCACATAGGAACTATATTGTATACTCTCACAGCAAATACAAAAACAGTGGATGTAAGCTTCAGAGTTAATCTCGCCGAACCACTTTAAAACTCTCAGTGTCTTTACTTTATTGCATTTTTTACATACATTGCTGATTATTCTTAATCACACACACATCAGTTTTGATCCTAGCAAGGTCAATCCGATCTTGCTGATTGGTGCAGTGATTTTATTATTTATAAGGAACTCTCTTTTTCTCATTGATTTTTTTTTCTTTTGATGACTGGGGATATCCAGGCTAACATATGCGTATCTCAACTAATCTCCCAAGACCCTAAAGTTAACGATTGGGTAAGCCTTTAATGGCCACCCCTATTAGAAACCGAGGGGTGAGATGAATCCAATTTAAGACCTCTTAAATAATACATTGAAGAGTCATAATTGACCGTGCGGCCACCCATGGTGGTTTTTAATTTTTATTTTCCTCAAAGTCAATAAAGAGGATGAAGCATAGCTTGATGGCTAGGCCTGGCTGACTAATTTTTCTGCTCAAAAGCCAATGAATTCGAACGAGATTTAAATAACATAGCCAGACAATGTCTCTTTAGAAGTCAAAGTCCAAAATTTACGGAGACAATAAACTATTATAGAAAAAATAAAGGCAAAATTTCTTCAACCATATAAACACTCTTAAGAAGTCAAAATCTTCACAAAACATGACATTTAGGGGTAAATTTGAAGGTTAATACAGTTAGTTTATATTTGATTAACATTGTTGAGATTAACTGCATTTACAATAAAGTTTCAGTGTTTTAATACTACTTTGTTCAAGAAAATTATATGCATTTTACGTAGCCTATATATATTAATTCTCCCTTATCAACAACATTTAAAGAGTATCCAGATAATTACCAATTTAAATTTATAAAATTATAATTTATACTATAAAAAGAATAATTAGATTTATAGTTTTTAGCTTGTGATCGGGTCAATTTTGACTTACGATTTGCGCTTTAAATTATATTTTATATATATGTGTAAAATAAGGAGTTGAATCTTTTAGAAGACAAAGAGAGTTACATATTATAATCAATTTAAGAATTTATTTAATTTAATTTGACTTATTCAAACGCTCTAGTAAGAATATGCTTTGAGAGTTAAACATAAAATATGACTTGTGAGTAGACCTGGCAAACGGGCAGGTATGGGCCGAGTAAAGACGAGTTTGAGAATGTAAACGGGTAAGAGAATACAGAATCCATACGCGGTCATACAGGTATGGGTGGACCTGCGGGTCACCCTTTTCCCAAATATGTTTTTACTTTTTAAAGAAAATATCATTTAATATATAATGTAATAAAGGTTATTTGGTCATCTTAAAACAGAAAGAAATAAGAAAATATCATCAAATATCTACTGATATTATAATGTTTTTTCATGGATCATCGATTAATCACATTTATGATCTAATTACCTAATTGAAGCCACCAGTATAGGCAACTTCCACATCAATAGACAAACGACTAAGCATTAAGTTGACAATAAACAAAGATGATGGTCTAAACATTACTTAAATCCCTTTTTTTAAGTCAACAATGCAAATGGATTTTTGGTAACGGCAAATCTAAACCCAATTCAAAACCGTACGAGTATTGTGCACTAAGGTCCTAAATATATTAACTCGTAATCGCAAAAATTACCTAGGTAAGAATGGACCTGTGGGTGCAGTACCTGTTTGCCAAGTCTACTTGTGAGATTGTTATTAATTTTAAAAATCATATATTATGTAACAACATATAACATTATTTTATTACATAATTTTGACATACTAATAGAATAAAATTGCGAGATTGTCTCGTATATGTTCTAAAATAGGAGGGGGATGGATTTGAATTTATATTTGACTTTGGTTTTAGATTGATTTTATAGTGATGTTATTTAAATCCCTTCTAAACTCCTTTTAAATTTCCATTATAAAAAAAAAAAATTAAAAAATTAATTTTAAATCTATAATAATGAAATCCTAAATAACCTTTTTCAATACCTTGTAATTCACAAATATAATAAAAAAATATGATATCTTAATAAAAAGAAAAAATATATAGAATTCTAATTATTGATGGTGTAAGAGATGGAAAATACAGTTTTAGATTTTAGAGGAAACCACCTGTTTTGAGTTCAAAAAAGTCAATATCTCTTATATCCTTTTTGGTAATTTCAAAATAAAATAAATATTTAATTTTAAAACAATCAATAATGGGCTCCTATGGAGGTTTACTGGGCCTGAAATAACACTACTTTGGGTTTTATATAATAAGCCTTTTATGGGCTGAATAGGCCCAAAAGAGTTTCCATAAGTTTCCAAATCGGGTGTCGCATTTAACGGACAGTAACGGCGTCAATATACAGAGGAGGGAAACGAATTTTTCAAAATTAAAAACTCAAAATTCACGCTATTTTACCGCAATCTCTCGACACATTGCACACTCTCTCTCATGGTGATTTCGCCCTAAATCTAATCAATCGAAATCCAATCCGACCTAGCCTTCGAAATTAGATTGGGGCTCACTGTTATTTTCTCGCCTCTTTTCTCGATCATTTTCTCGAGAAAGTTCGTTTTTCGCTGAGGTAACGCATTCTTCTATTCTATTTTACTAGTGTTTTAATTACTTATATATTCAAATAGTATTTGAATCATCTCTTCTAAGTGATGATTATGTCTGTGTTTCTGGTCATTAGACTTCGTAAATTTTAATTAGGTTAGTACAGTTAGTCGTTGAAGACGTTGGAATTGTGATTTTTGTTTTGCTGTGATTCTATTGATTTTATTGGAAGAAAATAGTTGTTGGAAATGTAATTTTAGGGTTTGTGTGTTCGATTGAAAGGATCAAGGGTTGACTGAATCGATATCTTGAGTAATGCAATTTTGAGACTGAAAGATTAGAGAGTGCATTTCTGTTGTTTGATGATTTGCCTTGTTAGGTGCAAGTGAGATGGTTTTTATTTTTTATTTTTTATGGATTACTGTTGATTGCCTTTTTTTTTTCTAGTTAAAATATTGGAGGTGAGTTGCTGTTGGTGGTTTTTTGAGTTTTGAGTGGTTGGATAGCTCTGAAGTTGAATGCCATGTGTTTAATTGGCCCTGTTTTGTTCTTTTTGCTCTTCCTTGGTGTCACATGAATTCATGAGTTTTTATTGTTAAAGGAACTGAAGAAGTTTGAGATTCTGGAGTTTTTTCAGTAATCAAATATTCTGTTGGTTAAAATCACTAGGAGTGTGAAGACTTGCGGCTGCAATTTATGAGTTTTAGTAATCTGAGAACTTGTAATTGCCATTTAGGTCATTAATCGCAATGCAATCTACCTTTCTGCAATTTTAGAAAAACCCCTCTTCTGCATCTGTTCAAACGTTGCTTCTTGAATTTACTTCTTACCTTTTTATTTTTGTTCATATGACTTGAAAATACAAGGCAACGTAAAATTATATGTTTGACTGCAGGGGGAAAAAGATGCAATAATCAGTGATAATAGTGTTGCCTACTTGACAGCCGCATTGGTCAATGGCAGTTGGCTGCACTTTATTGTTTAAGAGTTTTCATTCGTAATATTTGAGGTTACAGTATGGCAAAGGTTGCTACTCGTGGTACTTTACCTTCTAATTCTCATCAAATTGGTGGAGGTTCCCTCAAGATGGGCTCAACAGTGAAAAGGAAGACTCCATCAGAGCTTAGAGTAAGTTTCTGAACTCATACACTTGTTCTGTTGCATGTCTTGCCTCATTAATTGCTTTCTTTAAATATAAAGAAAAAAGGGCCATTTATCTACATTTAATTTTGGTTTTCTCAGATGAAAACAGTCTGAGACATGTAGTATGTGAATCATTAGGGACTTGACTGTGGTGATTTATCTTCTTGGTTCCATCTTCTTTAGTTATTGGTGGTGATATTGGATAATAACCAGTTTAAACATTTTTGCTCCTCTTAATATTAGCTTAACTTTTTAAATCAAGGTAGATGCTCATCAGCTATTGTTAATGAGTAAGTGATTTATTTATGTATCACAGCCGTCATTTTCCCACCTTCTCTTAAGAAATCGCAAAGATCAAAGAGATTTGATATTTTTGTCACACGTCTTTCCATGCACCTATTTTTGTGTCCTCACTAAGCATCAACTGCTTGAAGGCATTTTCTAAAAATTTTAGTTACTCTTGCTTCATATTTTTGCCTATTTATATTAGAAACCCCCCTAGTATTTGCTCGTTAAAATTTTTTAGTGCATGAATTGATTCTAGTTGGATCATATTTCAATATATTGAGGATCTATAGATATTTACTGTAACAGCTGTGGTCTGGCCTGCATTATAGATTAAACCTTTGATGTTGAAAATGAAAATAAGGTGTAGATTGATGCACACATTGGATGTCAGTCTCATTTAAACCTGTTTTGATTTGCTCCCTTTTGATATGACATAATAACAATCCCGTTATGAGGTTTTTTTTTTCCTTGAATTTTCATTTGGTCAAAAAGTTCTAATTTTTGCATGTCCACATTGTGACAATGCCTAGTATTGCATGGTTTTTAGCTCTGGTCAGTTTTGATTCTCTATTTCAGTTTTTTGATGTCTAGATCCATTCACTCTCTCCTCTCTCTTGCCTTTTTAGAAGCTGATGGTCTTATGTTTTTGGGACTATTATCTTCCATCTTCTGGTCTACTTTGGAGGATATTTTATTAAGTCAATTAAGGAAGAGTTAGCCAATTATCACGACAGGATGACACTTTTCATAATTTATAGAGCGAGGAATTTTATATTATTTAGTTTGATGGTTCCTACCTTTAGGTGAACTTTAGAGAAAGACTTTTTAGCTGTATCTAATCGCACTTTAGCTCTCAAGATGCTTTGTAAAACATTATGCAAAATTTTTTATTTTGGAAAATTTGTTGGACAGGGAGAACAGTTGAAGAGGGTAATGCATAGGGCTTGTAGATGAATCTCCTGCTCCTTACTTGGTTCTACAAGTAAAAATTCCACAGTTCTTTATCTCTTTTGAGCTAGTAACTCACTGAATTTTTTTGTATTTCTCAGTAATACTAGTGAAGTGGGTGATGGGCTTAAGAACCAGACCTATTGCGAATCAAGATACATTGACACGCGTATGGATGAAGTATACCAGGCAAAAAGTCCAGGATTAGGGTGCTTTCTAAAAAAGAAAATGATAAGGTTCTTACTTTGCCATATTTATATAACTTTGTACTGTTCTAGTATACTATTACATTTGATTGATCTATGTTTATAAATGCAGTTGATATAAGCAAAATTATTTTATTTATTTGTTCAGATCTTTCTATGTATGAATAGGATAATAGTTTGATGAGCAGCCTAGCAGCTTGAAGTATCTTTCCACGCTTTCAAATATTGCTGCCAAAAGAAGAGACCAGCTTTCATGGTATGCATTCAGCAGAGTGTCACTATTTCATATTATGTTACTACTATTGCATTGTAATGTTCTTGTTCTATCGATCTGTATCTATCTCTTTCCTGTCTTGGTAGTTCTGTTCCTCTGGAGGTTCAAACGATGGTGAGGTGCAAGCTCGTCAAACGATTGAAAGTGTAGTCAAAGTATGTTTCGTAGTGTTACTGAACTTTCATTGGGTTATGAAAGATTATCCAACTTGGCTACTGCTGACTGGTATACTTTTCGGGAGCAGTTTTTTTTTTTTTTTTTTTTTTTTTTTTTTTTTTTTTTGTCTCTCTAAATTGATCGTCATTACCTTTATAGGACAAAGCATTAAAAGGCTTGGTTGCTCGTGACCGTTTCTGACTTTCCTGAGATTCTTCTGGAGATGGCGTGTTCGCCTTATTCAGGCGATTTCACTCTGAATGCCATATCCTGGCGGAAGGCTCCCCTGGATTTTATAGTGAAAACTTATATGAGAGTCGTTTCATCTGTAAGACTTGATGTGGCTACATGCCACAATTATCCAGTTCACGGTGGTTTAAAGGAGTTATTAATTACCTTTTTTGATCCTTGATAGGAGGTTAAAAGCGTTAATAAGAGTTATTTAGCTGTTAGCCTAGCCATATATAAATATTTATTTTCTCTATCAAAATGATATTACGTAAATACAAAAGGGAGAAAGGTTCGGAGGCATAAGCTAGAAGAACATGCTCAAATACTCACTACAATCATTCACGTTTTTGCTTTCTACAACACTGAGTAATATGCTGGAGGTAAGTGATTAAATTGTTATTATTATATATTTCACATCATCTTCATCTGTAAATTTGTAAGTATATTGGGATTTTGAAGTTGTCTTTTTAATTTAGTGTTGCTAGTATTGGAGGAAGACATTCCTTTTGGATTTATCGAGTTTCCTGCATAGCTGATTTTCTTGTTGTGTCAAGCCTAGACCTGGCAAACGGGCGGGTTGGGCGGGTATGGTTCGGGTAGCAGCGGGTCACGAGTTAACGGGTGAAATTCTCGCGGGGTGACATTTTCATGATCCGTTACTCGTCGTGCGGGCACGGTCATTCGAGGGTCACCCGTGAAAACCAAAACCAAATAGTCAACTACAAAATGTTTAGCAACCACATCCATAAGCTAACCCTGGAAAAAGAGAGACAATAGCAAAAAGTTCTCTTTAACTATCGGGCCTAAGAGCACTTTCTTTGAACAAATAAAGGTCCCAGTAGTGTCTTCAAAATTATTACAGCCTATAGAGCAGTTTTTTGTCATGCAAGATTTGTCTTTCTTCTTTCAGTTTCAAACTTTCAATTCGTCTCTACAAGATTGGTTTGAATTAAGAGACCACACTGACCTGATGTTGCCTCTGCTGTCGTGTTGTGTGTGATGCCGTGAGAGGAGACTGATGTTGCCGTGCTGGTGCTGCCATGAGTGAGATCTGCGTGTTGTGTGACCTGTTGCGTTGCCGTGACCTTGCTGCTGGCGCCTGCTGCTGCCGTGAGAGGAGACTGTTGCTGCCGTGCTGGTGCTACGTGAGTGAGATTTGCTGTTGCCATGACTTGCTGCTGCTGCCGTGACCTGTTGCTGTGCCGTTAGAGAAGTCAAGAATGAGGGAGAGTGGAGCTGCTGGTGAGAGTGAGAGAGTAAGGGAAGTGGAGCTGCTGTGAGAGGACTGGCAGTGGAGGTGTGGAGCTGCTGGGAAGAGAATGGGTGCTGCGTTTTTTGTTTTTTTCTTGATAAGTTTGCTATTTTGGTTTAGATTAGGGTTTGAGTTGAGACTTGAGAGTGAGACATGAGAGGACGAGAAGAGTCATTCATAAGTTTTATTTATTTTTTTTTTTAAATTTGAATTTGCGGGTTCGCGGGTACCTGGGTAGTACCCGTCCCACCCGTAAAAGCACTGGCGGCCGGGTACGGGTTAATTTTTCACGGGTTGAAATATGTATTACCCTACCCGCCCGTGGGTACGGGTACCCGTCCCGCGGGTACACCCGCTCGTTTGTCAGGTATAGTCAAGCCTAGTTAGTAAATACGGATACGGTAAAAAAACGATACGAGAATTTTACAGGTATGGTACGGCAATGTTGAAAAATACGTTTGTAAAAAATGATTTGTAAATTGGATACGAAAAAAATATGATAAGGGTTTAATACGACACATTGTCAATAATACGTTTTGAAAAATATGGTAATATCAATTCTAGTTTTAGTATTTTCATGGGTCACTTGGTTAAAATATATAACATTTTAAATAATATAAGTATGAAAATTTTATGAATTGATACGAAAAATAGTAAAAAATACGATTATAAAAATTTGGTAAAAATTTGAATACAAAAATAATTCGTGAATAATATGATTGGACATATAATTATGAATAATATGACTGGGTTTATAAAATACGGTTGTTCACGAATTTACTATACTCTGTGTGTGTTGTGTGTGTGTGTGTTTAGCTTCTTTATCTAAGAGTAATTAATCAGTCAAGCTGCATGCCATGCATTAATTGAGCCATAGCTTGGGTGTTATGGCCAGATTAGCGGGCTGGTAAGGGCTCTGAAAAAGATCCTCAACATTTAATTTTGATGTTCTTTGGATTTACTTAAGAAAAAGAAATTAGAATAGATTTTTATTTTTTATCTTTTACACTTAAAACAAATGGAATTGACACTCGAAACCGTTATTGCTAAAAATATGCTTTGAAGATGTCAATGTTGATTGTATTAAGTTTATTGAAGAAACATGCCTTATTGACATGAAACGTACAACTTATTCAATAAATTGTTTATTTACCAATACCTGCTATTGACGTTTTTCATGGATTTCCTATCGTCAATGTTCATACTGTCAGTTCAAATCTTATGGTGAGTTTAGGGCTGTAAACAAGTCGAGTCGAGCTGAACTTTGGCTTATCGAGCTAGCCGTTTGCAACAGTGTCAAGCTCGAGCCTGGCGAGCCTTAAAATTGAGACTCGAAACGAGCTCGGTCGAGTTGGAGTCGAGCTTGAGCCGGCTCGCGAGCTCGAGCTCGATAAGGCTCGATCAAACCACCATTTCAAGCGTCTTAAATTCCTTGCTGAGGCAAATTCTTAAACAAATCATTAAGAGGTCTCCCCTTCAACCTCCCCAATATTGGAACAAAAACATACAAGCCCTGGGACTCAAGTGAAGGTTCCTGCAATTCATCCATTCATAAAATACAAGCAACTCATCAAAAGACCTTCCTCTGCCATCAACCCCAACATTTGAACATACTCTTTTACTAACTCTTCCCTCATAACCCCCTAAGACTTCACCTAACGTGGAATTCTCCGGTAAATTCCTTGCAATTTGTAAAATTTCATCGACAGGACCATCAGGTGAAGACTCTGTATGTTGTTTTCTTCTTGTGAAACGAAAAGTCCTGAAATCAGAATCAATAAGAGTTCGGGTTGATTAATGGAATTGATAGGGGAGAGAGATGCCAAGAAGAGTGGCGATTCTTTTGGAAAGAGTGTGCCAAGGCGAGGTGGGTCTTGATTTGGGGTTGGTTTTGAAGAAATTGAGAATTGGGATTTAGGGCAACTGGATTGGGAACTGAAATTGACTTGGTATTTTGGTGTATCGTGTTATAAGAATTTGCACTTTTTTGGGGGGGGGGGGGGGGGGGGGGGGGGGGGAACTGTCATTTTTTAAAACTTTTACACTGAAAAAATATCAGTTTAATACCTAATAGTTTTAAAAATCACCAAAGTACCATGCGTAAGTGTACAGTGCTTACACGAGTCGAGCCGGCTCGCGAGCCCACTAGCCGGGCTAGGTCATTAGCCCATAAGCTGAGCTTCACTGTGTTCGAACTCGACTCCAGTTAACAAACTGAGTTCGAGTTGAGCCTTATCAAGCCGAACTCTAAACGAAACTTTTACCGAGTTGAGCCGAGCCGAGAAAGTATGTACTATTTTATAATGAGGTTTATCATTTAAAATGTATACTTGTTTAAAAAAAAAAAAAAAGAGAATGGAAAACAATATTCAATAATATATAAGTAATAGTAATACAGCAACGGAACAAACATTGAAGCCATCTGTATAAAGTAGAACCTATTTGAAATGACATCAGCTCAGCCGCATTTCTTCGATAAAGATGTGCAGAACCACGCATCATCTGCATGCATGTGATTTTCCGAGAGAAAATTTACTCACCCACTTCCAAAAAGACTTCCGAAAAACTTTTTCCACAAATTCTCCCTTGTTGATTGCAATTCTAAATTATTTATGAGCTTATTTAAAGTATTGAAGTGCAAAAAAATATTGAAATAAGATGTTGTTTGTCTAAGCTTATAAGCTGATCAAAGTAGTTTATAAACTCTAAAATTAAAGTCAATAAGTTGTTTACTACATACATATTGAGGTTTGATTACTTAACTCAATAAACCTCTAAATTCTAGTTTCTCAATTCTATCCCCCCTCTAAGCATTTTGTTACTTACTCAATTAAACCTCTCTCACTAATGTGTTCCAACCTTTATGCCAAATAGAGGTTGATTAGGTTCTGAGATGTTACTGCTGCTGTTCCAGTAATAGTGGATCCATTTAGACATTAGACCATTCCTTTTCTCTCATTTCAAACCACCAAAGACCCTTTGGTAACTTTAATGACTCCACCTTGAGCTTGTAAACTAAAACCATTGAGGTCCAGACACCTAGGGAAATCAGGTTCCTTTTTAACCAGGATGACTAACTTCTGGAAAGAATTCTAGAATGCATCATGGAAGACTTAATGACATCCCCAATGCCTAATACACTACATACTGCATTATTTCCCATTAGGACCTTGCCAGATTCTATTTTCTAAAGTTTATAAGAGAACTCCTATTTGAAATCATGTGAAAAGTGCAAACCAGAGTCAAAATCCACTCAGATTCAGATTCCCTATCAGAAGCTACAAGAACATCGAGCGTCAACCCATCTGAGGCTATATCAACACTGCCAACTAAACCTCTTTCTCCCTGATCTCTTCTCCTATCTGGACAATCCCTTTTAAAGTGTCTCTTTGTGAAATGGAAACACTTCCTGACAAACTTGGATTTTGACTTAGATCTATTTCTAAAAAGGACCTGTCTTAAACTCTTTTCTCAGTTCTGCCCCTGACATTCAGACCTTCCCATCTAACTACCTCCTTCCTAAACTCAGTATCCTTAGTAGTAATAGCTAACACAACCTCATCTAGCTTAAGGGTTGTCTACCATACTTAAGGGTATAAACAAAATTTGAAAAACTTTTGGGAAGAGAATTCAGAAGAATTACAGCCTGAACCTCATCTTCAATGGTAACACTGAGACCTTCTAAGTCTTGAATTAGTTTCCTAAAATCATTTATGTTGTCACCTAAAGACCTTGTTTTATCATTTTAAAACTAAAAATTTCTGTTTTAAAACTAACCTATTTGGTGAAGACTTAGACAGATATAAGGAGTCTAATTTTTCCCAAATCTCTGCTGGTGTTTGCATCTTCTAACCCTCTTAGGACTTTATCTCCTAGCCTAGGATTAAAGAACTGTAAGCCTTATCTAGAAGTTCTTTCTTTTCTTTTTCAGTCAAGATCTCTAGTAAACTCTCCTCACCTCTAAGGTAGCAGACAACCCATCCTTGACTAAGACAACTCTCATTTTCATCTTCCACAACCCATAATCGTTATCTCCTGTAAAATTTTCCAGTTCATACTTAGACATTTTGTAAGTTTCTAACCTTCCTAGTACCTTAGAAACTAAAAGCCCCAAATTTTAGAGACCAGCCGAAAACCCTAAGTAGCAAATAGAACTGTAGAAAACCCTAGATTACTGCAGAAAAAAAAATTGGATCTCACAACCTAGAATTAATGGAATCTAGGTACTCGAAAACCAGCTCTGATCCATATGTTGTAAATAAGACCCAAAAAAAAAGTGTAATCATGCAGTAGCTCAAAGTGTTCATTCAACCAAACAAGCACAAAAGCAAATAATAACACAGTAAAGCAGAAAATAAGAAGATAAACACCAGATTTATAGTGGTTTGGTAATCTGAATGATACCTACATCCACTCTTCAGAACAACTAGAAAGATAATTTCACTATGAGTTTGAGAAACCTTACAGAAGAATCGGCTACCCTTTACAACAAGGCATCACCCCGATACAAAACCCTTGATTTTACACCCGTATACCAGATGCTCTCACACCACTCATACCACATCAAATAGGCAGAAATCAGTACATATTTATACAAAGAAAGAAGATACACAATAAGGACAGCTCACACACTACCATCACCGTTGATTCCATGGACAGATCTTGGATTTCAGCACAGCACCTCTAATCGTTTCTCTCTCTGTTAACCAGAGGAGAAATGAGAGAAGTGAGTTGCGCACAAAACCTAAAACGAATTTAGGTTTTTAGAACACAGGGAAAGCATGAACTGCCCTCAAGTCTTAACAAATTACTTTTGACCAGCCAACTCCAAAGTTGACTTCCACGTGTGTCATCAAAATGCACATCACAACACAAACTCATCAGATGACATGAAATCATCACAGCAGCTCAGCAAATGCCGAACTTAAAGAGTGTTGAAGAAATGCAGCTGCAGTGAAAGAAAAGAAACGGAAAAAAAAAAAAAAAAAAAAAAAAAGGTTGAATAGCTGTTAGTGTTATTGGACCTAGGAGGGCCATGGCCACCCCGAACCTTAAAATTTTGAAAATTTACATGTATACTATGCAATTTTACCCCTTAAAAATCCTTTTAGTTCTTTGGCCCCTTGTTTTTTCCAACTCGACCTTCACCCCTCAATAATTACAATGTAGTTCAGATGCTTTCGGCTTCGCACTTTGCTAGGTGAAGGCTTTGCAGCATAGTTCCAACAGTGGTATTGGACTCAAATCCCACCTTCAAATCTCAAATGAGCTTTAAGTTTAGAATAAAAGTTTATTCTTCCATGTATCCTTTTCTTGAGAAGAATATTAAAAAGGGTGCTTCAACAGATCTGAGAAGAATAGTAGTAGGGTGACTGAGCTTGGACTTGAACTTTGTATCTTTTCTCTTCATATTTTCTAGTAGGGATGCTTATTCTTTATCATTTTTCTTAACCGGCTCTAATGAACATCCTGAGATCCAGGTGAACTCATTCTTTGTCAATAACATACATTACACACTCAAGTTCACACCTCTTGCACTTCCACCAAGTCAAGTGCATCACCTGCAACTAGAAAGAGTGAAATTGTCACAGGAATCACAACTTTCAGCCGCCACCAAGAATCCAACCGGTTTCGACGAAATTCTGTAAAGAAACAACGGTGATATTAAATGAAAAACGCGTGAAAGTGAATCGAATTCAGATACAAACTAGTTTTTTAGAGAACACGGTTGTGGAGAGGGGTAAGGGCAGTAAGAGCAGCAACACTTTTGTTAAATTAAATTGCTCTTACCCCCTAATATTGTAATTGATAATGGTTTATGGAATTAATTTTGTAATTGCTACCGAGACTAACCAACACTTAATTTATTCGCAAGTAATCTAAAAAAGTGGCGTAGACCGTAAAATAATAACTAGGATGCTCAATACCCACCATCAAATTTAAATCTAATATATGGTAGGCACATAGGTACAACTCCAAATGGACCAAAGTTTAAAAGTTCAATACTGACAAATCATCAATGCAAGAGTCCACGAGAAGAAAGCATATAATCTCTTATACTAAAATCAGGAAAGGTAACCATGAGTTGTGGTTGTAACAGTAACTGAACTCTTAGTGGATGAGCTTACCTGTAATGTCAAGGTTTGAATTTCACTGAAAGCACAAGCGTTATGCCAGCCATTTACCCAAGTCCCGACCAAGATTAATCTCATAAAACAAATAAGGAAAAGTTTTTACATCCAAATAGAAGTGTAGATAGTGATTAACATAATTGTAATTATAAGAAAAAATCTCCAAAACATTATTGTTTTTATACTAACATCAAGAAAGATTATTTACATCATAAATAAGTTATATATATATATATAATATATATATATATAATATGTGGTGTGTGTGGTGTGGTGTGTGTGTGTGTGTGTTGAAGTCTTATACTGACAGGCACAATCAAGTTATTGATTTATAAGGGCTGATTGTGAGGAAGAGTGCTGAAGTCTTACACCGATTAGGTCACTTAAGTTTATGATTTATAAGAGGGGGGAATCCTGGTGAGGAGTCAGACACACCTCAATTTATAATATATATATATGTGTGTGTGTCGGCGTGGTGTGTGATTATATATAAATTAACTAAAAGTAATCCAATAAAATTAACTAAAAGTCATCCCAATCGGCATAAATGTCGACACATAAGCTTGGGTAGCAGCAGCTAAATGTCTATAACCTTAACCAATTTATTAACCCTTTCATATTTGACAGTTCATATTACTAACTATATGACTTTCTTCATCTTGACTATTCACCAATAATTTTGTCGTTTGTCCTTCAACTTTAAAATTAAAATGACACACATAATTAAACATAATGTAATCTATATCTGTAATGAAAGTTTTGGAGTGTATATACTATATTATTAATGGAAAAGAAATAATAATATAAAAAAAAAAAAAAAATTTTGAGTTGATTCATAAGTAAGTATATACTTTCATTCGCCCATAAACATTAGCTCATAAACAAAGCCAAATCACATTCAAAGAGAGAACTAATTAATTAAACACATATAATTAATCAAAAGTTCGAGCTGGGAATCATACATAACATATCAACTATACATAAAATTACAAAAGTTATCCCAGTCGGCATAAATGTCGATACATAAGCTAGGGTATGCAGCAGCCAAATTAGCCGAAAGCAACTTCATCTTCATAATTCACTCCACCATTAACACACTTATTACCATTTTCCTTACAGTAGCACATGACGATTCTGAATTCGAATTTGAATTCTCCGTCGCTTGTTTACCGGTAAGCCGCTGCACGAGCCCATGAATTCTTCAGGTCTTACATGAATAATCTTGGGAGACCAAATATATCACTACAGGAGATTTTACTCTTTGAACATTATTATTATTGTTCTTTCTTCGTCATAATCTTTGAGAGCTCTTGCTTACCTTAAGAGCCGCAGGCCGCGGACCTGAAGCTTTGAACTTTTTGCAGACATGTTCTCATCGATAAGATTGATTTTCTGGAAAACTTTGAGAGTTTTGGAATGAAAGTGAAGAATCCCAGAGGGGGTATATATATATATAAACGAAATGAAGAGAGGGAGAAAGAAATGAGTGAACTTGGCTAGGGTTGAATGGTCTGGGTTTTTGTAACAGAATATCTATTTATTTTGCATGGGTTGGATATGCCGGCATGCACTTTGTCAAGAAATTATAAAGTAAACTTTTAAGGTTCTATCTTTAGGTTGAACAATTAATCAAAAGGAGGATGAGACAAAGTCCGTGAGTGAGTCAAGTCAAAAGGACAGTAGATGAGTCTTTTTCTCTTTCGTTTTACAACATCACCAACTTCATTAAATTTTGTGTATGACTTTACTCTTTGAAATTTCGCATACAACAAAACCAATAACCCTCTTCTCATTCTTTATGATGTGTGTTTTATTTTTATTAAAAATAGATATACTCATGTTCAATAATATAGTTTGAGATTAATGGGAGAAGGCAATTTGCTATTCAAAGTCATTATTGATTCATAGTAATTAATTTAGATTTAAAAATTATTTATTATTTCATAAAACCATCTATCAAAAAGAAAAAAATTTAAATAAAATAGCTTTGCACGACCTTGCCGACATAAATACTAAACTTATCATCGGTAGAAGAATAGAGAAAAATTAAATTAAATAATTTGGGTAATGTGTGTGTGGCTTTTCCGCTAAGCTCGGGCAACAAGAGGATATAGCTCGACCTAGAATGAGCTCGGCAACAATGATTGATCAACCAGCAAAGCTCGTCGAGCCAAAGTTCGACCCAGTATAAGCTAGACATGGACAGTTCAGGAGTCATTCAATCAACCTCCAGATTATTTCAGACTCATATATTACGAGAAGATCAAGATCAACCGCGATCACAACGCCCAATTGCGAGAATACAGGAATGCGATTTAGATAATTATAATTCCTTAATTTCGCTCTTTTCTTTGTACAAATCCTATATATAAACCTCTTCAAAAAGGAGGAAGGGGTTACGAATCACATAGGAACTATATTGTAAGCTCCTTAGCCAATACAAAAACAGTGGATATAGGCTTTAGAGTTAATCTCGCCGAACCACTTTAAAACTCTATGTGTCTTTACTTTATTGCGTTTTTTACATACATTACAGATTATTCTTAATCCACAATCAGTTCCAATCCCGACAAGGTCGATCGGATCTCATGATTGGTGCAAATTTCTATATCAACATCTTGGTGCTAGAAGGAGGGCTTACATTCGCCAATATTTCGAAGATCCTGGCAAATGTTCACTGCAATTTACTTGTCCTAGGACCAAAATAGTGTTCACCAGATCAAGAACTACCACCGGAAATCACGAGAACGTGGAAACCACCCATCAGGAGGTGCAAACGAGAACGCTGGACGCCGACCATTATGCGCTAGCTCAGCACGCCGCAAACAACTAGAGGGCAGGACATCAAATCCCGAGGATGGCCAGATGATGGAGATGATCAGGACAATGGTTGTACAGGCAGTGCAACAGAACATGGCTGAGCGAGGAACCAACAACCAATTGCCTAGAACCTTAGCTAGTTGCACTTCGCCAACGCCAACACCACCCCAACAGGTATGAATTTTGCAGGTGGACAGTCCTCTTCATCGCCGCCGAGGGGTGATAACACCTCAACCTCGCAAGCAGCACTCCTACCATGAGGGTGAATCCCGCAGGCAAACAAACCCAGAAGGCGTCTAGGGAAGCAATTGTTGAGGGAAAGCGAAGGCGACGAACACAACGAGAACCTTGGCGGTATTCCCAACATTAGCATGCCAGTTTTAACCACGCCCAAGACAAGATCGATCATCATAGGCTCGCGATGCGAGTCAGTATTACAATTTGGCAATGACTGACATTCCAATTATGACGACATCGCGAGCAACACACTACGAGCATGTAGTACCTACCAACCCAGCCATCATGACTCAACCTCGCCATCAACATGCGCACGGAAGAGCTTCACAAGCAACAGACTTGCGAACTCATTTGCTCGAGGTACAACTTAATAGAGCCAACCAGCCAGGGCTACCAAAGTGAAGACTTAGATGTATGCAAAAGATGATAGATGATCTAAAAGTTAGCAGAACAATTGGTTGAGGAAATAGTAAGTTCCCCCTTTACAGAGGAGTTTGCCAAGCCTCGCTTCCACAAAGGTTAGGGCGCCAGAGAGCAAGTTCGACGAGAGAGGGGACCCTAGGGATCAGCTCGATAACTTTAATGACTTGATAGAGCTATACCAGGTTAGTGATTTAGCAAAATGTCGGTGCTTCGCAGTCACATTAGTCAAGGATGCCAAGAGGTGATACAAGCGGCTTAAGGCGAACTCCATCAACTCCTAACATAATTGTCCGTATTGTATCTACAGTATTCCAAGCGAGGAGACAGTTCATAATGCCACTCAGCTACTTGAGCAACATTCGCAAGAGCAGAATGAATCACTGACCTCATATTTAACAATGTTCTAAAACGAGCACAGCAAAGTCATTAATGCCCTGAAGAATCCATTCGAACTCTACTGATCATAGGGATCAGACCTAACATAGAGTTGTGGAAAGAGCTCCTAAGCGAAGATCATGTGGCCTGGCCAACTCTACCAGATGGCCACGAAGCACCAGCGAGTAGAGAGCTCGTTAGCGATACTAGCTAGAAGCTTGACCGATGGGGGTGGACAGAAGACAGGATCGCCCCTCGGAAAGCGTGGGGCAAGACCGTGGTGACATGGATCACAACAGATTTCAAAAGGAGCGAGAGTAGATAACGCGGAGACAAGCAACTTTCCATGGTTGTAGAGTAAACCCCCCTCACTCAAGACATGCTCAAATCTATGAAGTATCCCGAGAGGCAAAAAGGCTACCCGATCACAAGATAAGGGGGGCACTAGGCAAAGTGATCGGCAAAAATATTGCCGTACCACAGGATGTCGAGCAAAACACGAGTGACTGCCGAGCTTTGAAGGATGTCATCGAGGACCTGATAAGAAGAGGTCATTTGAAAGAATTTGCCAAGGTAGAACCAGCTCGAGAGAATCCTAGCGGCAACGTAGCCAGGTCCCAAGTTAGGCTCAGACCCAGAGCAACAAGCTCCGCCAAATCCCAATGAGGTCTTCGTGAATATGATCTACGGAGGATCAGATATGCGGGAGGCTAGAACAGACTCGGTTTCCCCTAATAATGAGTTGCGAACAGAAGCTGCCCAAGCGATCCAAACAGGAAAATAGGTAGTGGGGTTCATAGTCGACGACGTGCGAAACATCCCCTCGCCCATAATCATGATGCAATGTAATGCAATCAGGAATTGCAATGCAAAGGTGTTAAAGGTTATGGTTGACAACAGGAGCACAACAAACATCATTTTCTTGAGAGCCTTCCAAGGAATGAGATTCACAGAAAGGACTTACGAGCATGCCTTTTTCCGTTCTATG
This sequence comes from Pistacia vera, assembly GCF_008641045.1. NCBI lineage: Eukaryota > Viridiplantae > Streptophyta > Magnoliopsida > Sapindales > Anacardiaceae > Pistacia > Pistacia vera. Next base: position 86,886 of record NW_022195877.1, on the reverse strand, counting down.
GGTTTACCAGGACAACATAGTTCCAAGGGTACTATCGATCTTTCCCGCAACAATAGGGATAGAGCGAAGGTCAGAATATGTGGCTGAATTCCTGGTGTGTGATACTGACACGTAAACATCATCCTTAGAAGGCCAATCCTGAATGATTAAGCGCAATCACATCAAACGCGCTACCAAGCAATGAGATTTTGACTTTCGGGAGAGTTGTGACGATCAAGAGCTACTCAAAGGAATCTAAGAATGCTACAATGGGCTATAAACATCGCAGAAATGGCCGCATCTAAAACAATGATCATCGCAGAATCCAAGCTGAACCTCGGACTGCTAGAGGACACTATAGATCCTCACATTCATAAAAAAGGCCAGCGACGAGACCAACGAGAGCTGCTAGAGATAAGTGTTAGCGAGGAGGATCCAACTCGCATGCTGAAGATCGACATCACTGACTAGAAAGATGGCCAATAGTCTAGTCGGGTTCTTGAAGAAAAATCTCGACATATTCACATAGGTGATGCGGATATGGTTGGGATCAACCCCGAGGGGATGTGCCACAAGTTAAACCTCGACTCACAAGCTCAGCCCATAAGACAAAAAAGAAGGGCCATGGACGTTAGAACGATCTCAAGCGCTCAAGGATGAAGTCAACAACTCCTAGAAATCAATTTCATCAGGGAAGTCAAGTATCCGGACTGGCTCGCTAACCTAGTCCTAGTCAAGAAGCTGAATGGCAAGTATCGTACTTGCACGAATTTATGAATCTGAAAAAGCTTGTCCGAAAGATAGCTTTTTGCTCAACGAATAACCAGCTAGTAGATGCGACAGCGGGAAATGCATTGCTTGCTTTATGGACGCATACTCGGGAGATAACCAGATCCTAAAGTATCAGCCCGATGAAGAGAAACTTCATTTATTACTGACCGTTGGATTTATTGTTATAGGTTATGCTGTTTGACCTCAAGAACGTAGGGGCGACCTACCAACGTTTGGGGAACAAGATGTTCGCCAACCAAATCAGGTATTCCATGAAGGTGATATCAACGACATGCTCGTCAAATCAAAGGTTGCCAAAGCCATATTGGGCACTTGAGGGAAATGTTCGACATCCTTAAAAGTACCAAATGAAGCTCAATCCATTGAAATATGCTTTCGGGGTGAGCCCAAAAAATCATAGGCTTCCTCATAACCATAGTGTATAGAAGCTAACCCGAAGAAGATTCAGGCCCTACTCAATGTGAAAAGCCCAACCGACATAAAACGGTACAGAGTCTGACGACATGTGGCTGCAGCTCAGTAAGTTCATCTCGAGCCACGGATTGGTGTTTACCATCTTTGAGACATTGAAGGGGAAGAAAGGTTTCAAGTGGACAGAAGAGTTTGAAAGAGCCTTCTAGGAGCTGAAGAAACACTCGGAAAACCTCCCTTATTGTTAAAACCCATCCAGGCAAGTCGCTACTATTGTCCTATCAGTATCAAAGTTAGCTATCAGCACGACATTGGTACGTGAAGAGAAAGGAATACAATGGCTAGTGTATTATGTGAGTAGAGACTACTCGACGCGAAGACAAGGTATCCAGAGATGGAGAAACTCGCTTACGCCCTCATTGTTCGCCAGAAAGCTAGGACCCATTTTTCAGGCACACAATCCATGTGCGGCCAAACTCCAATGAAGAAGATAATGTAGAGCTCGAGGCATCAGGTAGACGATCCGTGGACGATGGAGATGAGTTAGCACAACATCAGGTTATCCGAGGATATCGAATTAAAGGCCAGGCCGTGGCATATTTTATAGTGAGTTCTCCTTCAACCATAGGCCAAGCCAAGCCCACCAGAGATCGAGAACATAAACCAAAGGTGACGAATTATGGCCATGGACCCTGTACGTAAATGGCTCTCGAATGAAAAGGGAGCAAGGCAGACACTATTGCTTGAAAGCCCAAAGGGAGACCAATCAGCCATATAAAGTTCGGATTCAATGCCTCCAATAATGAAGTGAATATGAGGCATTGCTCACTAGGTATCCGTTCACCAGGGAAATAGAGGTAGAGTCTATCAAGATCCACAATGACTAATAACTGTGGTCATCAAGTTACCGGGGAATACAGGCAAAAGAAGATAGGATGGCATCCTACCTTCAGCAAGTAGAATGAGCTCGGACAGTTTAATCATTTCCATTCACCAGATCCCAAGGGAGAAAACAACTCCCAGCAGATGCACTAGCCGCTTGGCCTCAGCAAGAATAATAAGAAGGCCGATTAATCCTAGTTAAATTCCGCTCAAAACCAAGCATCCCCATCTACAAGGCCCAGTGTGACTACAAGTCTAAGGTACAGTTGGATGAATGTAATACACGCCTACTGAGGAACAACACACTGCTAGATGACGGACCGAAGTTAGAGCACTCGCGCGAAGGTAACTCGTACATGCTTATTACGATAGATTGTACAAGCGAGGTCAATGTACCATTGCTGAGATGTATGACACGGATGTAAATTTGTTATGAGGGAAATACACGAGGGAATTTGCAGAAACAACGCAGGAGGAGATCTCTAGCTACAAGTGCTCCGCTAAGGTACTAGCAAATACAGAGAGCAGGGGACGCCAGTAGGCGAACCGCGTAGCATGTCGGAGGGTGGGCGGGGGCGGCAGGGGGGGGTGTGTAGCGGACTTGTCCCTAAATGTGACAAATGCCAGAGATTGCAGATATTCGCAGCTCCACCTCAAGAATTGACCACTTTGACAAGCCCGTGGTCATTCACGATCTGGGACATCAACCTTATTGGCCCATTGCCTTAGGGAAAAGGAGGCGTTAAGTTCATGATAGTTACCGTAGATATTTCACCAAGTGGGTGGAAGCCGAAACGCTAGTAATAATAACGTCGAGAGGACTAAAGGACTTTGTCTATAAGAACATAATTTTTAGTTTGGGATTCCCCACAATAATAATGACAATGGGAAGCTTTCAACAACGAAGATTTCAAGACTTCTACTAGTAGCTCGGTATCAAGAAGTCTATCGGCCTTAAGCCAATGGAAAGTAGAAGCTGTGAACAAAGTAATCAAGCACATCATAAAGAAAAACTCGACGACCTTAAAGGGAATTAGGCCGATAGCTGCCAGAGGCTTTATGGTCCTACAAGACGACCGCTAGAAGCTCATGGGCAAAACCCCATTTTCTTTATCTTATGGATGTGAGGCGATGATCTAATTGAAGTGGAATCAGTTCGTTCGAAGAGAAGTATTTGACGAAGAAGCAAACGAAGACCTTCTCGCCTAAAGCTAAACCTAATCGAAGAACATTGGGCTAATCCCAACTAAGGCTCGGCTCGTATCAACAGCGAGCCAAGCGATACTTCAATACCAAGATTAAAATAGAGACTTTGAAATGGGTGACTAGTCCTAGAAAGGTTGTACAGGGTACTCAAATCTGAGCTTGGGGCACTTGGGCCCAAATAGGAAGGCCCCTTATGGATATATGAAAGCTCGCACCAGGTCCTTTTCCTAGACTGCCTCAACGGAAGCAATAATAGAGCATAAAACGTGAGGACATGCAAGGTATTATCAATAAAAGCTCGGGTTTCACTCGTTCTGTCAGGTGTAAGGCCATTCACAGCCAAAACATGATAAATAAACAAGGTGTTGTTCATATTTACTTCAATTCATTGTTAGCGTTTTACTAAATTGCGACTTAAGCATGATATTCTAAAAACTCGAAGTCAAGAGTCTAGAAAGACAACTTATCTCGAATAAGCCACTCCAAAATCCAACTCATTGAGGATAACCTTCCCAAATGACGAGATTAAACTTGAAAAATCCAAAAAAAAAGCACATCGAGGAAAATCGTCCTTAAGCCAGCAAGAAAGGCCAAAAGGAAGACAAATCCGAAATCAATGCTAAACGTCGCATAAAGATTTTCTCACAAAAATTTGAAAAGCTCCTAAAGAAGTGAGCTATGCATAACTTGGAGCAAATTTGGATCCCAAAGTTCACTAGGACGAATTAAATACTCGCACAAATATACAGCTTTTGAAAAAGAAATAATAAAAAAAAAATTATTTATTAATTGAAGCTCGATTACAAAGGGCAATTAAAAAAAGAAAAAAAAAAAAACAAGGAATTCTTTAGGCTGGATAGAGAGCCGGAGCTTCATCCTGACCTTCCAGAAAGGTCGACACCATTAGGAAGAGAGGCTTGTCAACAGAAGAAGCGGTGACTTCCACTCCGAGATTGGGAAGGTGTGGCATTGTGTTGTGGGGGAGTTGGATCCTTGACCTGGAGCTGGGGCTCGACCTCCTTCTCGCTCCTTTGGCCTCTCCTTGGACCTCGCCTTTTTTTGGACTCGTCGAGGAAACATAGGTCTCCCTAGGTTCGATCCTCATCTTTTCAATCCTTTTGATAAGCTCGAGGAAGGAAAGAGAAGTCGATTGATGGCTTCCCACAATTTCAGACAAGGAAGACAATGTTTCCCAAACTGAGCATATGGCCTGTTAGTTCGTCAAACGAAGCCTGAGCTGCCTAGCCTCAACTTCGGCCTCCTAGCGACCTTTACTCCCAGCCAAGGTCAGCGTAGACTTTTGGATTCGGCCTCCTAGCTCGTGATATTTTAAGCTGAGAATGCTCAGTTCAGTTTGTTGTTGGCACCCCACTGTTCTCCAAAGTCTCCACAACCTCTGCTGCTGCTTAGCCTTCACCTTGGCCACGAGCAGCTCGTTGGTTTAGTTTGTCAAGGAATTCTTTTCCTTGACCTGAAGGTGCAACTTCCCTCCTAACCGCTCGAGCTCAACAAGGCTGCTTCTTTCTCCTTCTCTAAGCTCGGCCCTAGCCATAGCATCTTCCTTCACTATCTCCGCAGCTGCCATTTTCAGTGGTTCACCTCTAAAGTGTCATTGCATTCCTCGTATAGAAGTCTCTCCATGACAACCTAAAAGAGGAGATGAAATCAATGAGAAAAAAAGAATAACTTGCAAAACCAAAAAAAAAAAAAAAAAAAAAAAAAAAAATCCTAAACTATCGCACCTCACCAGTAGTGCAAATTAAAGCAACATCTGGAGGGAGAGAGTCCCTAACGGCGCGAATGTTCCCGGGTGACACAATCCTAGCCATTGCACCCAACAACAATATGGTGGGAAGTTGGTGATAGCCCATCACCAGTGGCTTGGAACGCTCTATTGTTTCCTTATTCTTTGGCTGGACGAGCAGGTTTGCTTGCCCAGAAAAAACTGTCTCCTAGCAGGAGCGGTTTTTTCTTGGCCAAGCCTTTGGCTTGCTTCCTTTCGAAGATCGCCAGCTTACGTGGCGACCTCTTAGCCGAGCCAATTTTCTCTCAGGTGCTTTTTTTTTTTTTTTTTTTTTTGAACCTCCAATTGGTTTGGATCCTTCTTCACTAGCCCTTTCGAGGCTCCTAATGCTTTTGCCACCGCCTTAGTGGTAGTCGCGGTTCTTCGCACTTGGGCCTCCCCAAGCTCCGCACTAGCGCGTTTCAAACCAATAGTTTTCAGGTTGTTTCATCCCGAAGTAGTGGAGCCTTCGTAGCAGTCGCAGGGAGCCTCTTTCTTTTTTTTTTCAGTTTTTCGGCCCACATTTCTGCAAGGAAAAAAGGCAAGAGAATTAGCAATCTATTTTGCGTGGGAAAGCAAGCGCGAGCAAATAACAACTTACCTTTTACCAAAAGTACTAAGAAATTGCTCGTCCAATAGAAGCAGTAGTTTCAGGTGAGGAAGTATAAAAGTCATTGATTGCGCTGATTTTCAAAAGACAGCTAAAACGCCGCACTCTAACTGTGGATGGAAGATAACTATGCTCGCTACTGCAAAAACAAACAGGAGGATCAATTAGAATTTACAGCTCGAGAATAACTCCACAGTACATGGGAAGCTTGAGCCTTACTCGCTTCCGCAGCGAAGACAGGGTCTCTCGGGCTTGTAGAAAAAGAATGTGAAACTTTTTGGAACATCGATCAATCCGTTTTAAATGTACTCTCCTCACTTGGAAAGGTAGTAGTTTGGTCTTGCCTTTTTTGAGCCGTACAAGTGGAGAGCTCTTTGATGAGGCTCACCCATTTAGCGATCATATACATATGTACATCGCGATAATGATCAAGTAAGAGTTGGCCATCAATTGAAGAGGAACAATGTTGAATGCCTCAGTACGTGTTGATGAAGTAATGCGGGAATGGATACTCCACCTAAGGAGAGTCTCGGAGGTGCTACTCATCCAAGTGCGGGGTTCTTTTGAGAATATTCCCCTAGAACCATTAAGTTAAGTTGCGGCGGTAGACCACCCTTATGCATTTGAGGTCCCCGAGGGTAATTGAGGTTGTGGTTCTTTTCGTAGCCTATGGACTAAAAGTGAGATTGGGCTAGTTGAATCGAAGCACGATGGAAAGCCCGCAGCATCGGTCTGAGTTAGCGACAAATTCTTTAGAGACCTCGGGAACACATCCCAAAGGCTGCGAGCCTACTGAGGAATCAAAATTGATCTATTGTAGACTGCTAGACGAGACATGGTTGTAACTCGACTCTAGGTACCTAAAAAAAAAAGCAACATGTGTAGAGCTCAAACAAACGACGACCATTCCACATTGTTCTATTTCAAGCACTTGAGATAGCTTGCAATACGGCAAAAATATGCAACCAGAGCGAGACCGCCAGAGACGCAACCAAAAAACCCTACTAAAACCTTAACACATCCAATATGGCTACTAAGTAGCCACCCTTGGATGCAAAAATCAGAAAAACAAAAGAGAATAAGGGAGAGAAGCCTGACGGAATGGGAAAGTGCAGGAACTCATGAGAAAGACCACGGAAACTCAAAAGCAATACGAAGAGCAGCAAGAAAGTTAGAATAACTTTGGAGTGACTATTCTGAGGTTTTTTTGCCACTTTTATGTGGTTGCATGGAAGATGAAAGGGCGGGGTTAATCGGGCATCGGCTTAAATCATCCTCACCCTTCATTTATCAAGCAATTTGGCCTTGGACATTGCCACATGTCAACCATCCACAGGGAGTGATGAACGTCAGATTGTAGTAATGATAACTATCCCTCGACTTCACACGTGAACAGCTGTCTCACCACGTGCGACGAAACGTAATTGACAAAGGCTGCGCATTTAATGCGACATGACCACATGGAAATTACCTTATAACCTAACTTTTCTATTCTGAATTTTGATAGGTACCATGGGAGATCCAGGTGTGAGGTACGTTGGCCAAGTGTAAGGTCACCATAGGAGCCCGTTCGGACATGCACTCAGAGATTCACTATTGAAGCGAGCTTGGCATCAAATTGAGCAATAGTCTTCGATACCCGAAGGAGCATCGAACAATAGGGGCAGTATTGTGTGTCCCAAGCTCGGGCCAAGCAGGATATAGCTTGACCAGCATGAGCTTGACAACAATGATGATCGTTGACCCAGCATAGCTAGTCGGAAGTTCAATGAATCATTCAATAACCTCCAGATTATTTCAGATCTTAGATATTACGAGAGACTAGATCAACCGCGATCACTATGCAATCACAACGCCTAATCGAGAATACAGAATTACGATTCAGATTAATTGTAATCCCCTTATTTTGCTCTTTCTTTGTACAAATCTTATATAAACCCCCTCAAACGAGGGGAAGGGGTACGAATTTCACATAAGAACTATATTGTAACTCTCACAGCAAATACAAAAAAGTGGAGTTGGCTTAGAGTATCTCGCCAACCACTTTAAAACTCTCAGTGTCTTACTTTATTGCATTTTTTACATACATTGCTGATTATTCTTAATCACACACACATCAGTTTGATCTGGCAAGGTCAATCCGATCTCTCGATTGGTGCAGTGATTGTATTATTTAAGGAACTTCTTTTTCTTATTGATTTTTTTTCTTTTGATACCGGGGATATCCAGGCTAACATATGCGTATCTCAACTAATCCCCCGAGACCATAAGTTAACTATGGGTAAGCCTTTAATGGCCACCCCTATTAGGAACCAGAGGGAGGTGAATCCACTCAAAACTTTTAAGCAAAATACATGAAAAATCAAATTACCGTCACCACCATGGTGGTTTTTATTTTTTATTTCCTCAAGTCAATAAAGAGGATGAAGCATAGCTTGATGGCTAGGTCTGCTGACTAATTTTCTGCTCAAAGCCAATGAATTCGAACGAGATTAAATAACATAGCCAGACAATGTCTCTTTAGAAGTCAAAGTCCAAAATTTACGAAGCAATAAAATATTATAAAAAATAAAGGCAAAATTTCTTCAACCATAATAACACTCTTAAGAAGTCCAAATCTTCACAAAACATGACATTTGGGGTAAATTTGAAGGTTAATACAGTTAGTTATATTTGATTACATTGTTGAGATTAACTGCATTTACAATAAAGTTTCAGTGTTTTAATACTACTTTGTTCAAGAAAATTTATGCATTTTACGTAGCCTATATATATTAATTCTCCCTTATCAACATTTAAAGAGTATCAGGATTACCAATTTAAATTTATAAAATTATAATTATAATATAAAAAGAATAATTAGATTTATAGTTTTTAGCTTGTGATCGGGTCAATTTTGACTTACATTTGTGCTTTAAATTATATTTATATATATGTGTAAAATAAGGTGTTGAATCTTTAGAAGACAAAGAGAGTTACATATTAATCAATTTAGAATTTATTTAATTTAATTTGACTTATTCAAACGCTCTAGTAAGAATATGCTTTGAGAGATTAAATAAAAAAGACTTTTGAGTAGACTGGAAACGCAGTATGGCGAGTAAAGACGAGTTTGAGAATGTAAACGGGTAAGGAATACAGAATCCATACGCGTCATACAGGTATGGGTGGACCGGGTACACCTTTTCCAAATATGTTTTTACTTTTTAAGAAAAATATCATTTAAATATAATGTAATAAAGGTTATTTGGTCATCTTAAAACAGAAAGAAATAAGAAAATATCATCAAATATCTACTGATATTATAATGTTTTTCATGGATCATGATTAATCACATTTATATCTAATTACCTAATTGAAGCCACCAGTATAGGCAACTTCCCAATCAATAGACAAACGACTAGCATTAAGTTGACAATAAACAAAGAGATGGTCTAAACATTATAAATCCCTTTTTTTAAGTCAACAATGCAAATGGATTTTTGGTAACGGCAAATCTAAACCCAATTCAAAACGTACGAGTATTGTGCACTAAGGTCTAAATATATAACTCGTAATCGCAAAATTACTAGGTAAAATGGACCTGTGGGTGCAGTACCTGTTTGCCAAGTCTACTTGTGAGATTGTTATAATTTTAAAAATCATATATTATGTAACAACCTATAAACATTATTTTATTACATATTTGACATAATAATAGAATAAAATTGCGAGATTGTTCTCTATATGTTCTAAATAGGAGGGGGATGGATTTGAATTTATATTTGACTTTGGTTTAGATTGATTTTATAGTGATGTTATTTAAATCCCTTCTAAACTCCTTTTAATTTCCATTATAAAAAAAAATTAAAAAATTAATTTTAAATCATAATAATGAAATCATAATAACCTTTTTCAATACTTGTATCACAAAATATATAAAAAAATATGATATCTTAATAAAAGAAAAAATATATAGAATTTAATTATTGATGGTAAGAGATGGAAAATACAGTTTTAGATTTTAGAGGGACCACCTGTTTTGAGTTCAAAAAAGTCAAATCTCTTATATCCTTTTTGGTAATTTCAAAATAAAATAAATATTTAATTTTAAACAATCAATAATGGGCTCCTATGGAGGTTTAGGGCCTGAAATAACACTACTTTGGGTTTTATAAATAAGCCTTTTAATGGGCTGAATAGGCCTTTCCATAAGTTTCCAATCGGGTGTCGCATTTAACGGACAGTAACGGCGTCAATATACAGAGGAGGGAAACGATTTTTCAAAATTAAAAACTCAAATTCACGCTATTTTACCGCAATCTCTCGACACATTCACACTCTCTCATGGTGATTCGCCCAAATCTAATCAATCGAAATCCAATCCGACCTAGCCTTCGAAATTAGATTGGGGCTCACTGTTATTTTCTCGCTCTTTTCTCGTCATTTCTCGAGAAGTTCGTTTTTCGCTGAGGTAACGCATTCTCTATTCTATTACTAGTGTTTTAATTACTATATATTAATTAGTATTTGAATCATCTCTTCTAAGTGTGATTATGTCTGTGTTTCTGGTCATTAGACTCGTAAATTTTAATAGGTTGTACAGTTAGTCGTTGAAGCGTTGGAATTGTGATTTTTGTTTTGCTGTGATTCTATTGATTTTATTGGAAGAAAATAGTTGTTGGAATGTAATTTTAGGGTTTGTGTGTTCGATTGAAAGGATCAAGGGTTGACTGAATCGATATCTTGAGTAATGCAATTTGAGACTGAAAGATTAGAGAGTGCATTCTGTTTTTGATGATTGCCTTGTAGGGGCAAGTGAGATGGTTTTTATTTTTATTTTTATGGATTACTGTTGTTGCCTTTTTTTTTTCTGTTAAAATATTGGAGGTGAGTTGCTGTTGGTGGTTTTTTGAGTTTTGAGTGGTTGGATAGCTCTGAAGTTGAATGCCATGTGTTAATTGGCCCTGTTTGTCTTTTTGCTCTTCCTGGTGGCACATGAATTCATGAGTTTTTATTGTTAAAGGAACTGAAGAGTTTGAGATTGGAGTTTTTTCAGTAATCAAATATTCTGTTGGTTAAATCACTAGGAGTGTGAAGACTTGCGGCTGCAATTTATGAGTTTTAGTAATATCTGAGAACTTGTCATTGCTATTTAGGTCTTTAATCGCAATGCAATCCACCTTTCTGCAATTTAGAAAACCCCTCTTCTGCATCTGTTCAAACGTTGTTCTTGAATTACTTCTTACCTTTTATTTTTGTTCATATGACTTGAAATACAAGCAACGTAAAATTATATGTTGACTGCAGGGGGAAAAAGAGCAAATCAGTGATAATAGTGTTGCCTACTTGACAGCGCATTGGTCAATAGCAGTTGGCTGCACTTTATTGTTTAAGAGTTTTCATTCGTAATATTTGAGATTATAGTATGGCAAAGGTTGCTACTCGTGGTACTTTACCTTCTAATTCTCATCAAATTGGTGGAGGTTCCCTCAAGATGGGCTCAACAGTGAAAAGGAAGACTCCATCAGAGCTTAGAGTAAGTTTCTGAACTCATATACTTGTTCTGTTGCATGTCTTGCCTCATTAATTGCTTTCTTTAAATATAAAGAAAAAAGGGCCATTTATCTACATTTAATTTTGGTTTTCTCAGATGAAAACAGTCTGAGACATGTAGTATGTGAATCATTAGGGACTTGACTGTGGTGATTTATCTTCTTGGTTCCATCTTCTTTAGTTATTGGTGGTGATATTGGATAATAACGAGTTTAAACATTTTTGCTCCTCTTAATATTAGCTTAACTTTTTAAATCAAGGTAGATGCTCATCAGCTCTTGTTAATGAGTAAGTGATTTATTTATGTATCACAGCCGTCATTTTCCCACCTTCTCTTAAGAAATCGCAAAGATCAAAGAGATTTGATATTTTTGTCACACGTCTTTGCATGCATCTATTTTTGTGTCCTCACTAAGCATCAACTGCTTGAAGGCATTTTCTAAAAATTTTAGTTACTCTTGCTTCATATTTTTGCCTATTTATATTAGAAACCCCCCTAGTATTTGCTCGTTAAAATTTTTTAGTGCATGAATTGATTCTAGTTGGATCATATTTCAATATATTGAGGATCTATAGATATTTACTGTAACAGCTGTGGTCTGGCCTGCATTATAGATTAAACCTTTGATGTTGAAAATGAAAATAAGGTGTAGATTGATGCACACATTGGATGTCAGTCTCATTTAACTAATTTGACTTGTTCCCTTTTGTTATATGACATAATGACACTCCCGTTATGATTTTTTTTTTTTTTTTTTCCTTTTTTTCTTTTTTTAATTTTCATGTGGTCAAAAAGTTCTAATTCTTGCATGTCCGCATTGTGATAATGCCTACTATTGCATGTTTTTTAAGCTGTGGTTCAGTTTTGATTCTCTATTTCAGTTTTTTGATGTCTAGATCCATTCACCCCCTCCTCTCTCTCTCTCTTGCCTTTTTAGAAGCTGATGTCTTATGTTTTTGGGACTATTATCTTCCATGGTCTGGCCTACTTAGGAGGATATTTTATTAAGTTAATTAAGGAAGAGTTAGCCAATTATCAGGACAGGATGGCACTTTTCATAATTTATGGAGCAAGGAAATTTTATGTTATTTAGTTTGATGGTTTCCTACCTTTTGTTTCAATTGTGGCATATGTGTAATAGTTAGTCAACATGAAGTGCTGCATCTGCTCCTTGTAGTTCTTGTGATGTAGTAAGCTGTTGACATTGCATTTCTTGTAAGTGAAATTGACACATTTTTTAGGTGAACATTAGAAAGAAAGACTTTTTAGCTGTATCTAATCGCACTTTAGCTCTCAAGATGCTTTGTAAAACATTATGCAAAATTTTTATTTTTGGAAAATTTGTGTGACAGGGAGAACAGTTGAAGAGGGTAAACGTGATAGAGCTTGTAGATGAATCTCCTGCTCCTTTACTTGGTTCTACAAGGTAAAAATTTCCACTACTTTCTTTATTCACTCTTGAGCTAATAACTCACTGAATTTTTTTGGTTCTTTCTCAGTAATACTAGTGAAGTGGGTAATGGGCTTAAGAAACCAGATCTATTGCGAAATCCAAGATACATTGACACACGAATGGATGAAGTATATCCAGCCAAAAAGTCCAGGTTTAGGATACTTTCTAAAAAAGAAAATGATAAGGTTCTTACTTTGTCCATATTTATATAACTTTGTACTGTTCTAGTATACCTATCATGTTTTGATTTACATCTATGTTTATAAATGCAGTTGATATATGCAAAATTATTTTATTTATTTGTTCAGTTCTTTTCTATGTATGAGTAGGATAATAGTTTGACTGAGCAGCCTAGCAGCTTGAAGAATCTTTCCACGCTTTCAAATATTGCTGCCAAAAGAAGAGACCAGCTTTCATGGTATGCATTCAGCAGAGTGTCACTATTTCATATTATGTTACCACTATTGCTATTCTAATGTTCTTGTTTTCTATTGATCTATATCATATCTCTTTCCTGTCTTGGTAGTTCTGTTCCTTCTGGAGGTTCAAATGATGGTGAGGTGCAAGCTCGTCAAACAATTGAAAAGTGTAGTCAAAGTATGTTTCGTAGTGTTACTGAACTTTCATTGGGTGGTGAAAGATTATCCAACTTGGCTACTGTTGACATGGTATACTTTTTGAGAGCAGTTATCTTTTCCAACTATTTTATTCACTTTTTAATTTTTTAAATTGATCGTTAATTACCTTTATAGGATAAAGCATTAAAAGGCTTGGTTGCTCATGAACCTATTTCTGACTTTCCTGATGATTCTTCTGGGAGATTTGCTGGTCGTTTGCCTTATTCGGGCGATTTTCGCTCTGAATGCCATATTCTTGGCCGGAAGGCTCCCCTGGATTTTACATTGAAAACTTATATGAGAGTCGTTTCATCTTCATCTGTACATTTGTAAGTATATTGGGATTTTGAAGTTGTCTTTGTAATTTTTTGTGTTGCTAGTATTTAGAGGTAAGATCATTCCTTTGGGATCTATCCAGTTTCCTGCATAGCTGATTTTCTGTTGTGTGTGTTAGCTTCTTTGTTTATAAGTAATTAATTTAGTCAGAGCATGCATTAATTGAGCCATAGCTCAGGCGCTATGGCTAGATACTAGGAGGCTGGTAGGGGTTCTGATAAAGATCCTCAACATTTAATTTATGATGTTCTTTGGATTTACCTAAGAAAAAGAAATTAGAATATGGTTTTCTTTTTATTTTTTACACTCTTGAAAACAAATGGAATTGACTCGAACCCTTATTTGCAAAAATATGCTTTGAAGATGTCAATGTTGTATTGTATCAAGTTTACTGAAGAAACATGCCTTATTAACATGAACTGCTAGAACTTGTTTATTTACCAGTTACATGCTATTGACATCTCTCATCGGATTTCCTTATCCTCATTGTTCATACTGTCAGTTCAAATCCTTATTGGTGAGTTGCCTTTTGGTTAACAGTATTTTACTTGTTTTTTCTTAATTTCAGGATTCATAGGTCAATGATGTGTGGTGTCTACAATGGTTTGCCACAGTTTACATCCCATTCTGTTGGTTCTGAGGATAGAAGCAGCATGGGGATAACGTTGTCTTCCCAAATCTTAAGTTCTAAGGCCTTGCATTCATGGGTCTACCCTCAGTCTTCACTACCACCTTCTCTTATATCTGTATTGACCTCATCAGCTAAAGAGGGAGGTTTGCCCAATAAAACCTTTACCCAAACAAGATCCCCTGCTCCTTTTCTCCTCTTTCAAGTTCTCTAATATATACATATTTTTTTAATTCAGTGGAAATGGATTTCTTAAGAAAACGACAGTTGGCATGGGAAGACTCATTTCGAAGTCTGTACTACATGTTTCGGAAGAATGCTTGCAGTATCTTTTATGGTAAATGAAGGACTCATTTGTAGAATATGTTCTTTTGCTTCCCTAATTGGATATCATGTCATAAAAGTGGAGATTGATATGTTTTTTTTTTGTTTTTTTTTTTGTTCCTGTTTTAATAGTGTGTACTTCACATTTTGTGGTGATGTTCATTGGTTCTGATGGCTTCGGGATAAAGAAGCACTTGTGTAATGCGTATATATCCCAATCGACTAGAGGCTTGAGGTCATTGCTGAAAGAGCATGTAAGATGTCCTAATCTTGCCTCTCTTTTTTAAATAATTTTTATAATAAATTATAAATGCTATATTAAAATAGTAAAAAGAATGTGGGGAGCTCTACCGTGGATCTGTTGACTGCTGATAAAAAATAATCGAAAAACCAAGGGGGAAGAATTCTTACAAAATGGTAGTAAATAATCATCCCTCTCCTGGACAAATATAACCACTGTACAAAACTAACCTAACCCTTCTTAGCTAAGATGGAATGGAAAAGAATGAATCCTGGAATTCTTTTTGCAATTGAGTCCTTAAGAGAAGCAAAAAGGTAGACTGTATTGCACAACAGGGTACTGTTTTATTCTCTTTTCTCATAAATAATCCAAATACTTCTTTCTAGCCAAATCACCCAAAGAAAAATCAAATTATTGTTGAATTATGAATTACTTGTACCTCAATATTAGCTTGCCTTTTGTGTATTTGTTTAATTATACTAGTGTTTTTAAGGTTGGATGTGGTAAATCTATAAGTTATCCAATTATTCTGTGCTTCATAGCCTTTAATGATGTCTGACATTTTCTTTTTGTTGAAAATAATGTTCGTTAGGATGTTTCTTTCACCATGCCTCTTTGCAAATCTAAGGTTGAACAAGTCACTACAGAAGATCTGGTCGAGCTCTCAGAAATTGAGAAGCATAATTTGGGCCAGGTTCATGCCTAAGCTTCTTGTTATTGGCTGTCTCTTTTTATTAGTAGCAAGAGTTTTCTGCAAAGATATTTATGTGATTTCTGTTGACATTGTCATATTTGTTTTCAATAATTAATTTTCATTGGCACTTTCCTCTGAAATTAATGCAGGCTCGACGATCAAGTTCTTTGCCTGACATTGATAATACTCCCCAATCGTTGTTGGCTTTCAACGACAACAAGAACGTGCATGCTTTATATGATTTTTTATTAAATTATAGGCAAGTATATGGTTCATTTTGGATTATGAAGATAAATTTTTCAGTAGCTTGAGCTGTATTGTTATCAGGTTCTCTGATAAAAATCAAATTGTTTAAATACAATTTTCTGATCTCTTCTATCTGTTCTCTGGATCTTACTTCCTTTATTATTGTTGCCTTCAGATCTTTCTTGACACTTTTGACTGCTGTGGATGTTCCTGTATTATATTCACCCGAGCCATTCCAGAATGCTGCTCTTTCAGCACCAGAGGTCGGTGTTAGATACCTTTTATTTGGGACTCATTCCATGGATTATACATTTTTTAAGTTCCACAATTTCAAAATGCTTCAACAACTCTTTAACTGTTGCTATCTCATTTTCCTAGACCATAATTGTTTTTCCTAGAGGTTCCAGCCGTTCACTGTTTTAGGAATATGTAATTGTTTACTCAGTTTTCAGTGTCTGCGCCCTGATTATATAGCCATGGTCCTGATATGAAATGTACTGCTGCTGCTGCCTTATACAGTGATTTTCATTTTTTACCGTAGATATTTGCTTTTTGATCCAGTCCAAAAATATTAGGCTGCATTTGTTTCACTATTTTTCCACTATCCTATCTTAAAAACCCAAACATACATTTATTTCAATATTCTCAAAATCCAGTCTTACTTTATTCAACTCAAAACATTAACAATTACCTTTCTTGTAAAATAACCCAACTCAATTCAACTTTACTTTTTTAAAAATACTATTCTAAAACGCATTATAATAGTAAAACAAACAGAGCCTAACGTTGAAATATCTCTGTACTTATCCTGTTTTGCAGATTAGCTGCACGGAGATTAAAAGATCTGACAGTATTGCTGCTAAAAGATCCGTCACAAAGGATGATGAAGCCCTGCAAAGATCTCCTGGTTTCTGCTGTAGCATAGAAATTAAGGATACATATCTTCCACCGTGGATAATCTGCAACATATTTTCACTCATGAGCTCTGAAGGGAAGAATTTCGAGGCCAGGTAAAACAAGTTCTATCTTCAGCTTGTTTGATTCTGTTTTAATCAGATATTTTTAGAATATTAAACTTATCCCGAAGCAGATATAGAACCCTGTATTCTTGAAATAACAATTCATATATCACTTGGTACCTAATAATTGATTTCATCTTCGTGGTTGTCAGCTTTACGACTGAGCGTACCTCAGTTGGCTTGAATGTTGCACTTGTGGCAGCTTGCGAGAAATCTGATGCTGAAACCACAGAAGGCGAAAGCTTGCCACCAACCGACCCTGTTTTTGGTATTTCTGAAGCTATTGTTTCTCCTTACTTGCGATCAGGTTATTTAAAAAGCTTGGAACACTCCGGTGGTTCTTATACAGCTTCTTTATCTCCTGTATGATATACTGTTCTATTTTTAGCACAGATACGACAGTCGGAAATTATGTTCATTGAACGGTTTCAATTAATTTGATCCTTTTTTATCTCCTGGCTACTCAAACTGTCCCAAATTGACTCATTTAGCTTGTAATCAAGAATAGTCTAAGCTCGCTTGTTTATTTTTAATGAAGTGAAATGAAAATATTAATTGAATTTTGTATTTTCAAGAATTATTCAAGCTTTTGCAATGGAGAAAATTACCATGAAATCAAATCATTCATTCAAGGATGGTATGTATTACCAATAATCCATACAAGAACAAACACCTTCTCTAAAATGATGGAACCGGTTCCGGTCTCTCACGGTTAACTCTCGATCAAAAACTTTAGAGATCAGCTTTGTAGCAGTGTGGCAATCTTCACAAACCCTTAAGTTTTTCACTATACGAATTGGTGTTCGAGCTTTAGTCTTCATAATCCCAAATGCGATGGCAAGCTTCTCACTGTGCCTGTAAAGTGAACTTTCTTTTTCCTCTTCATCTACATCAAACAATGCCTCCTCCGTATTCCCAGTATATCCTGCCAATCTTATCTTCCGAACAATCTCCTCCCACATTCTCTCGATGTTTTCAATTTCTGGGTGTGCTTCGTCTCCAATGGTAAATTTATGAACTCTTCCTTCTATCTCAATTAGAGTGTAACCTGGTGGTTTTTTAACACCTTTTTCCTTCATCATATGCCTCATATGTTCTGCATTTCCCCACTTGTTCGCTCGTGCATAAATGTTAGCGAGCAGCACATAGTAGCCGCTATGTTCAGGCAGCAACTTGATCAATATCTTTCCTGCTCTTTCTGCAATCTCGGCGTTCTTGTGAATCCTGCAAGCTCCGAGCAATGCCCCCCATATCGGGGCATTCGGCTTCACGGGCATATCAAGAACGAATTTCTCAGCTTCAGCTAACCTCCCTGCTCTGCCTAATAAATCAACTACACATCCATAGTGTTCCAATCTAGGCTAAATACCATAATCTCTTTCTATGCTGTCGAAAATCTCCAAACCTTTCTCTACCAATCCGCCATGGCTGCAAGCTGATAAAATTGCAGTAAATGTAATGTCTCTCGGGGCTAAACCTGTCTCCAACATTCCTTCAAAGTATTTCAGAGCTCTCTCCGCATTGCCATGTAATGCAAGTCCTGCGATGAGAGTTGTCCAACTTAGCGTGTCCCTTTCCGGTAGCTCCTCAAACACGTGAATCGCTTTCTCTATACTCCCACATCTTGCATACATGTCAACTAGAGCTGTTCCCAGTATCAAATTCACTTTCAAATTATGCCTAATTAGATAGTTATGAGCCTTTTCTCCTAGCTCAAGAGCACCCAAATGAGCACATGAAGATATCACACTAACCATAACTGTCTCATTTGCTCTAACACGTTTATCTTGAAGGATTTGAAACAACTCCACAGCTTTATTGAATTGATTGTTTTTCGCGTACCCACTGATCATTGTACTCCATGTAACCAAGTTCTTGTGCGGCATTTTATCAAACAACACGCGTGCTGATTCAACGTCACCGCATTTGTTATAACCAGCAATCATTGAGGTCCAAGAAACCACATCTAAATGATGCATTCTGCTGAAGATTTCACTTGCAGGCTTTATATCTCCACACGTAGCATACATGTGAACAAGAGAATTTTGCACATATACATCAGTTTCAAATCCATGTTTAATAATCTGACCATGAACTTGAATTCCCATATCTTTAGACCCCAATTTAGTGCAAGCCTTAACTAAAAATGGGAATGTTATATTATCTGGAACCAGGCCTTGGCATTGCAACTGGGAATAAAAATATATGGACTGGTGTGAGTTTTCACTACCAGAAAAACCCTGAATCAATGCGTTGTAAATAAAAAGATTAGGGTTTTGAATTAGGGAGAAGACACGTAAGGCATAATCCAGTAAACTAGATCGAAATTTAGGGTTTATGCATACGGCAATTAGGCGACTGGCGGCAAACACATCAAGGATGATATGGGTTCTTATCATATGGCCATGGATGATCTTTAGGTGGGAGAAACAAGAGCAGGATTCTAGCAATAGGAGCTTTGGATTCTTTAGTTTTAATGCTTTCAAGATTGAGCTACTACTGCCACTCATTTTCTGAAACTAACATGTTCTGCAGATTTGGGGACAAAGTTAAGCCGTCTTATTTGGCTTTCAGTTAGGTTCAGGTTTCTCTTGTCAAGAAATTGTAAGCTTTTGGTCTAGGGTTTGGCTGCTGCGTAAGTCCCCAAGTTCCCTCCCAGCCCGGTCAAGCATAGCTTTACTGGTATATGGAAGTTTACTTGTATATATGGTCATATAACAGTACAGGATTTTTTACCAATTATATATCATTTCATTACAAGTTTGACGTTCAATGTTACAAGTGCAACGATTCATGTAACAAATTTTGATGTTTCATGTCACAAAGAATCTATACTCTAGTAAGTTGATCCTCTGGTATTATAGCCAAACAAATAAAGTACAGTGCACATCTACTTGAAGGAACAGTTGCAGAGTGTCATGGTGTGAAATTTGTGTGAATAATTAATAAATAAATGTCAAAATTGTTCAAAAATCATTCCTCTTTAAGGAGTTAGAGCGACAACAGATTGTTATAGTCAATATTTGGTGCCATCGCAGTGTCATGGCTTTCATTGGGCTTTCAAAAAGAGAACTTGAAGGCACCCACCTTGGAATCTGATACTGAATCCCAGAAGGAAACCTTTTTCTCTAGAGCCTTTTTTTCCTCTGCTATTTTCTCCAACCGATCAATATCTCCAGGGAAAGAACTTTCGATAGCACTTCTGAACTTGTCATGCAAATTTACCCGATCTCTTGTTCCAGATACAAGCGTGCTAGCATTTGGTCTCTTCAGAAAATCCAAGACATTCAACAAATTTCTCCTGCAACACAGCAAACCAAATATCTGACCACACAAGAACCAAAAGAACAACAATAAACCTATTTATCGCATCCATGTGAAAAGATTTCACCACCAAGAAATTCTCAAAGAGCCGTTTAAACATCATAAGTTGTGGAGCAAATTAACATATATGCAAAACAAACCTGCTGACATAATTCTGTGTGATAGCGATGGACTCCTCCAGGTTGATCACCAAATGCCACCATCCATTAGGCACAAAGATCACTTCCCCAGCCTTACAAATGCACTCAATTGGTCTCTTCTTCCAGTTCTTTGTTGCACCATAGAAGTTCATGAACCACTCAATTATCGAAACCGGACATGCAACCTCTGAACCATCTGGGCTTGGGTGTACCCCAGGTGGAACTACATCTGGCGGAAACAAAACCCATTTCTTAGAACCTTTTATGATAGCATTCCAAGCTGATGTTGAATTAGGATCAATGTGGAATGACGAACCAGACCCAGCTGGTCCAATAATAACCCACCTATAGTCTGGCCTCTCATTGCCCAAAACACTAAACAAATCCTCTTGAAAATACATTGGAACCTCATACTCCATACCCAACTTCGGAACTTTCTCCGCAAATTTTGGATCAAACAAATACAATGGCCTTTCTTCCCTCACTAAGTCTGAATACCTAAAATAATCCTCAAGCTTCATCTCTACAGGGCCAACCGCAAACCGAACATCATCACACACCTTCACCAAATACTCTCTATCCCATTTCTCCAATGCATCCCAATTATCTAAACAACCTTCTAGCAATACCGGCTTATTCAGTTCCTCAAAATTCAATACAAATTCTTCCACAGACATACCCTTCTTCCTAACGATATTATCCCGCTCAAGCCATTCAGGTTTCATTTCAAGATTAGCACATAACCAACTTTGAAACAAGTAATCAGAAAAAAAGTCCCTAACTTTAAAACAACCACCATAAGAACCATTCCTATGAACACCAAATGAAGGATAACAAGAAGCAACGTAAGTAGATTTCCAAAACCCGTTAAACAAAAATTCGCCTTTAAGATTATCCAATACAAGATTCCTCCAAAGAGGTTCATGGTTACTAAAAACATAGAAAGATTTGCTAACAATAGCTAAAACACCCAACTGGGGTCCATCCAGAAGGCCAAAAATATCAAGAACAAGTTCATCACTAAGCACTCGGAGATTACCTAAGCCAGTATTTCTTGAGTTGACTGAGCTCGTGCTGAAGAAAAGATTTCCGAGTGGTTGAACTCCATGAGTGTTTGATGAAGCTGAGGATTTGAGGCTAAATTCTCCTTCTTCTTCTTCTTCCATTTCTTCTTCTTCTTCTTCTTCTACTACTACTTTTATATCATCATATGCTCGTTTTTTAGAAATGGATTTTCTGGGCCTTTTTTTGTTTTTCGATTTTTTGTTTTTGCTAATGGCTTTAGACAACAAGCTTCTGCTGCAGCTCAGCATTTTTAGAGAGTTGA
Organism: Pistacia vera; assembly: GCF_008641045.1. Lineage (NCBI taxonomy): Eukaryota > Viridiplantae > Streptophyta > Magnoliopsida > Sapindales > Anacardiaceae > Pistacia > Pistacia vera. The sequence continues at coordinate 65,338 of NW_022195877.1, read as the reverse complement.
GTTTTAGTTTCAGAGTGGCGCTGATGCTGCACTGCCTGCACACAATTTTTTCAAGGTCGAGTAAGATACAAGCGAAGGGGTTTAGCCTTTTAGGTCTCTTTGTCCTTGATAGAAACGCGTTTTTTTTTTTTTTTTAAAACCGTTTTCTTTTAAAAAAGCTTATGGACCTGACAGGGCGAACCGATCAACTCGCAGGCCCTGATGGATTGGATTGGGCTGGACGTGGATGGGCCGGTCAAACCCTTTTGATTTTTCTTGATAAGAATATGCTTAAAAAATAAAAATGGCAAATTATTAATATTTTTTAAAGAGAGACGATCATGTTTAGAGGTTTGGTTATATAATCATGCATGCTGGTATAATATTATCAAAAAAATTATTTATATGGTATTGAAAGGCAAAATTGTCAAACAAACTTTATTTATTTATTTTTCCTACAAAATATAAAAACATTTAATGAATATTTTTCCAGTTTTTAGTGAGATTAAGATTGGACATTTTAGCAGTACATCATTGGTGGTTTAAAAATAAAATAAAAAATTCATGTAAATTTGGAAATTGAAAATGTAGGTGGGTGCATGGAGATGGAGGTCACGTTATGCCAAACTTAATTGGTACATATTATATTACAATCTATTTGGACTTGACGTCCAAGCATTTTGTGAGCCAGTCAACAAATGAGCACTTTTCCTATCTATAAGCTGAAAAAAGCTGCACTTTTCTCTGGTTACATGGAAACCCACCCCACCTTAACTTAATTAGTTGTAATTGTAGCTGGATTTTGTTGAAATGTCAGATCAACCATTTAAATAGATAATGCCACCTTGATAAAGTGATCACATGAATTATTGAATATGTATGAGTTGACCTTCATATTTGATGAGTAAACACTCCAATTTAAAGTGGTCAGTATTAGCCCTTTGAAATTGCTACCACGGTCAATTTCATAGTTCATTTATAATTGGTTATGGATGAAGATGTTGAACTGCAACCACTTGGCTGTGGCCAGATGGCAAGCTATTAGGTTACCTAGAGTTTTTTGTTGAGTCCATCAATAGTCACCTACTATATTTGTGACTTATTTGATTCATTAAACTTATATGAAGTTCAATGAATTCTAAAAATTAATCGAAGTACATACAAACCGACCTTGACACTCAATCACCAAAAAAAAAAAAAAAAAAAAAGTCGAAAAGCCACCCACCAGCCTATATTGAAACATGGTTTAATGACACAACCGTCAAACCAATATTATTACCCTAATTCTCGTAAAGATCATTATTCTTGATCTGAATCATCAGGTAATAATCTAATCAACTCTTGAATTATGATCCAAAGATCTATTAAGTAATTGTTGATCGATGATTTCTCCAAAGGGTCTCAAACTCACCACCTAACTTAGGGTTAACCGTACTTGTCCTACATCTAGCTATTGGAATGGAGTGGATTTGATTTCAGACAAAAGCAAATGTCATTTTCATAATCTATCGTGTGTCCAAAGAAAAGGTTCAGATAAAGTTAAGAAACAGAGAGAGTCTCAGTCAATAATTTCAATTGGCACTTATTTTATCAGTTTATGGATTAAGACTGCCAAAGTTGATTGCTAGTACTACAAATACAATTACTCAAATGAAAGTTCCCAAGTCTTTTTCATCAGGAAACTCCCCAAAACCAGACAAAACATATATACCCAAAACCCAGATTTTTGCTAGCAGGACCAAACTGAACATCTTGCAAGTAGTTCACTAGTCACTTCCAAGTATCAATCTAACAGTATCCGAACCGGTAACAGCTGTTAAACTTGAATATATCAAATTGGATGATAAAAAATCAACAGTCTTGACGATTGTTACATACTCAATAATGTTATTTACATTCCGAAGTTTAAGGTATTTTTCAACCATATACGTACACAGTACAAATTTCAGATATCAAAGTGATATTGCATACTTGTCAAAGACGGAAAAAGATTATGTACCCTAGAGAATTATTAAATGAATGTGGCAACAAAGGGAGATCTGAATGAAAAATTCTATATAACTAAAACTGCGTCTATGAAATTTGAACAGAAAATTATCTTAAGATCGAAATTGATAGGCTATATTCGAAAGTAGAGAACTCTGCCAAAAATAAATTAATCAATAAAATAAATTAATTGATAGAACAGACTATAGTGAATTGACGAATGGCTTAAAAGAAAGACGTTAGAATCAAAGCTGAAGTCTTGGATGAAGAAAAATAGCACTTCATATTGGTTGAAATCATACAAGAATCAGAAATGTACAGGTGCGGAATGTTAGAAGACTTTGTACCTTCCGCTGAATACCACAACCTAAATGAACAAGCATGCCTACACCGTATCCATGTTTTACTGATCAACCAGCAGAATCTATTCAATCCCAAGAAAATGAAACAGATCGACACTGCACAATACACCCAATTCTAAGGCAACCAGGAATCCAGACAAAAGAATGCGAAAGTAACGGTAATAGTGTGATGAAAATCCATGTGGCATTCACATTTATGAGCATGGCATTTGCAATTATGAGCATACACTTCCAATGGATACGGAAATTTGAGAACCAATTTCACACTTGTGTGCTGGAAACACATCTCAACTGCCTCATGCGTGGGCTCCTATCTAGAAGCAATAGCAAGCCCACATTGTTGGCTGTCAACCCAGCCGTATACCTGCAATTACATTGAAATTATGACAAAAATGAGATCAAACACCAGAGATCCACCATAGTGAAAAATGTCTATGTCGAATGCAGTTGTGCTTGCAGACAAAAATGAATTGTACATGCAGTTCAATTGCTCATGCAGTTCAATTGCTCATATAAAGAGCATCAACCAACAAATAATTGATATCACAAAATTCTCAATAGACATCCCATATGCTTCTGTTGTTGCAACATATACAAATTTTCACACTTAAAGCATAATTCAAGTAGTGAACTCAGATAAAAAAATTTTCTCACATCTCTTTCACCATTTTGGGAACTCAATTTTTCAACCACTAGGATCTAGATATATCAAATCAGAGTTGCATATTGTTATGGAACCATATGAATCCTACTCAATCAGTGATAAATACCCACAATAAGTTCTATACAGTTCCTAGTATAGTCATGAAATTTCCAAAAGATTTAAATATTTGAAGGAACATTAACTGGTAATTCCTCTTAAGAAGACATTATTCTCCTCCTCAAATTGTTTCAAGGAACTGGAGAATGTACAAACCACATGTAGTGGGTTAGCCAACAAGTTTGTAAACAGGATGTACATAATTACTCATTAGAGAAGAGACATAATAGATCAATAAGTAAATCCATTAGTAACTATGGAAATTGTTTACTTACTTGCTATAAGAAGCTCTCCTCCGCCAGAAAACAAAGGACACAATCCACTGAACATAAAACATAAAAGAGGTATTAAAAAAGGGTGCTCAGGTAATTGAAATAAATCATATTAACGGACCAAGAAAAAGGAAAGTTTTGTTAGCTACAACGTCAATGTATTTTCAGTTTATGATGCTTCCAACAATGTAAATAGAAATCAGAGAAACATGTTCAGACTTAATACAAAATAAGAAGCACTCAAATAAAGCACATAAAATGAAAAAAACTAATGATGTACCAACTAAGATACACCAAAACTGGTTTAAGAGACAGATAAAAGATGAGGAAATGAACTACAATCTAAGTATATGCATATTCAGAGAGGAAAAAAAGCTGCCTAAAATATTTATAGTGAGAATAATAACAATATAAAACCGTTTGAGAGGGAAAAAGAAAAAGGAAATGAAATTTTTTATTGAAACCCATTTTCAGGTAGGAATCAGCTACAGGAGTTTTAGATGCCCTAAAGAAGCAAAAATAAAATGATAAGAAAGCATGAAGATACCATTCATTGTTGCTTGCTGTTTTCTCCAACTTCAAAATTATCAAAAGAATTTCATTTAATTACAGCTGAAATCATGTTTATTAACTACCCTTCTACAATATAATTCAGTTTGCAAGCAGTTGGAAATTGGAGATTCAGATTAAGATAAAATTTAAAATTCTATAACATTATAAAAGTTCAAGTTCATTACACGAAACTGCAACATGGTAGAGATCAATGCAGTGGTTTATGGCATATAAATGATGCATAAAAAATTACCTTGAAAATTGACATGAAGGAAAAGCTTCTGACAACAGATAATTTCCTCACAGGCATTTGTCTCTCAGGGCTCATTTCCTTGCACAGATGTTGAGCAATTTCTTTTAATAATACCATTTGTGCTTTGTCAGTCCGCATTGAAATAATTGCCTGTCTCATTGATTCCCTGTCAGCCTCAAGGGCCTGAAGCCTCATGTAGAGCTTCTTGATATCTGGATCTTCAGTATCATATCTGTTCAGTGAATCTCTTGGTGAGTTGATATCATCCTCGCAAACTCCTACACCATCTTTAGGTTCCTTAAAGCTATTATATTGTACTCCATTATTGACAGAATCAATGGTATAAACTCTGTCACTCGTTTCATCACCAATTTCTGATGCATTATCCATTTTTCTCAAACTAGAATAATCCTCTGTTTGTTCCATCTTCTTGACACAACTGTTAAACCTAGGAGATTCTGTGACAAAATCTGAACCTGTTTCTTTAAACATTCCCATGTTTGAACTTGAACTATCATTGGAAGACCTCCTGTTGTGTTTTTGGCGCCTAGGAGACTGAACAACAATCACTTTCTCTAGTATATTCTTCCCACTGGAAAAATCCCCATCCAGCTGGCTTTTTCTAGGACTCCGCTCCATTTGATAAATCCTATATTCTAAATTCTTCAAACGATTCTGAGTACGAGGGCTCTCAGCGTATGGATATTTTTCATTCTGACCTTGAGGGGTCTCACCAAATGTATATTTTTCATTCTGACCTCGAGGGGTCTCACCAAATGGATATTTTTCAACATCTACACCATCATTATCACCCTCCAAAGGAGCAGAATTCTCAATCAATTTGCACTTCAAAGGTGGGTAATCAAACACAGGAAGATCAAATTGGGTATCAAAGGTTTCAGCCATGCTTGGGTTACGACTAAGCCCACGTTTCTCACCGTCAGCCTCAGCCTCCGTAATCCCATAACTCATCATCCTATGCTTATAAGCCTGCACTTCACAAGTAAAGGCTTGAATGGCCTGCTCCCTCTTGTACAATAAATCTTCCAAGGCCAAAAGCTCTTGTTGGTCATGTGACATTTTCTCTTCTGCAAATCGCTTGAACTGCCTTGCCTCCATTTGGACTTCTGCCTTCTCCCTTTGCAACCTCAATATCATGGACATGGCCTCATTTGCAGCCGAAGACGAGGCATTTCTCTCCTCTTCCAACTCCACATACAAATCTTGTATGGCTTGCTGTTGGCTAGCAACTGTTTCACGCAAGGCAGCGCACTCATTCTCAATCTGCACACGGGGATTCAAATCTACAGCCAAACCAGGTATGAAGAACCCATTCTTATCCTCAAACTCATCGTACTTTCGTTTTACAGACCGAAGCCAAGTCCCAGAGGAACTACTTATCGAAGCACAGCTACACTCACAATTACAACATTTCACCAAATCCCTAGAAGGTGAAATTACTTCTAAATCCATAACTCAATACTTCACATCCAAACTAAAACGATTCAAGATACAATCTTCATTAAAAAAATTTACAGAGCTCAAATCCTCTCTCTGGGATCTACAGATCCGTCAATAACAAGTCATCCCCTTCCCTAACACCACTCAACAGCTATTTTTCCCCTCAGATCAACAAATTCACACCAAAATCCTACAAAAGCAACAAAATATCCAAAATTAAACACAAAAAATCCACCTTTAAGGTCAACAAGGTGAAAATCAACTAAATTCCAACATTATAAAGCATTTCAATTCTCCAAATTAAGTAACATTTAAACACAATAAAATTCTCCCCAATCTTCAACGTAAAAACAAACAATAAAAAAAAAAACAACTTCAAACACAAAATTTTCCCGGGAAGAAAACCTTCAAACACAAAATTTTCCCTCCCAATGAAATTCTCCCTCAAAACAAACCTAAATTTTCCCTCGCTACACAGAAAGGCAGAAACTATGTTACCTTAAAGAAGCAGAGGTGGCCAGCTGGGTGGACGCTAAATTTTCCCGGGAAAAAGTAAAAAAGTTTTTATTTATTTATTTTTTTTTTCTGGGGGAAGATGTCAAAGTTGAGCAGCGAGAAAGAAAAGGAGTGGGGGAAAAGGCTGTGGTGAGTAACGAAGAAGAGAAAGAGAAAAAGAGCAGAGAATGGTGTTTGGAGGGAAGGAAAATGGACGAGAGAAAACGGATTTTGAAACCCTAGACTTTTATTTTTATTGTTATTGTGTTCGCGATTCTGTTGTGTTGGTTTTGTTTGAAATGATTTTCTTGAACTTGGTGAAGAAAGAAAGAGAGAGAGAGAAAATGAAAGCGAAAATGAAGTGTTTGATGTTTATTTCTGGAGAGAGAGAAAATCGGAACTATTAATTTGTTAATCAACGGAGTTTACAACTAAACTCATAATTAATTTAATTAAGTACGTGTTGTTCTTTTTTATTTTATTTTCTGTCAATAAATAATTTTAAAAAAAAAAAACCATCTCTTGACTTGGCAAATCTTCGTGATTCATGACCAACATGTCACTTTGATCAAATATTTGGATCGGATTTTATAACATTTCATATTATAAATGTAATTAATAATGTTATAAATGTTTCGATATATTATGGAGAGAATAAAGTTGGAGAATAGTTTTACATTTGAAATTAAAATTAATTTAACTTTACAATTAATTGAATTATTTGTTTGACGTTGGCTATTGTTATTTGAGAGATCTTAATAACTTAATTTGTTGGATTTGGTAATTATGGATATAATATTTCACTCTAGTGAAGAAAACCTCTTCGATTCTAGGTATTAATGTCTAGGATTGGTGAAAAAATCAATAGTTTTAATATTAAATCGAACTAATTGAATGACTAAAAATAATTTGAGATTTTGAGGTTAAAATTGGGAGAAAAAAAAAAAACTTATATGAGGTTGTCTAACATCTTGTTTTATTAATGGGATGAGATTGTCAAATGTTTTATGTATACTAAAATTTCACTGTCATTAAACCGCTACTGTAATATATCAATAACTATTCGGTACCGTTTATCAATAATCATCACCAAGGTAAGTGATTTTGAAAACTACTAACAGATATCATTATGTTATCACATGATCATAATATATCAACAAAATACTATTAATTTATAAATTTGATTGATTTAATATTACAATTACAATGTTTTAATTTACATTTACAACTTGCCCCTATCATTTTGAAAGATCTTAATAACTAAATTTGTTGGATTAGTTAGTTATGAAATACAGTTACAATGTTTTAATTTACATTTATAACTGTTTCATTACACAATTTTACTATATCAACAAAATGAGATAACAAGATTATCCTATATAAGAATTTCCCACTAGTTTAACCTTTTAATAAATCGAATTTATAAAAAATATATTATTTTTTATTATGATAATACTTTTTAGCATTTATTGACTTTCTGTATTTATAAAATAAAGTAGGTAGGTTTTTGTTTGGTGAAAAATTATAGGAAAATAGTGAACAAAGTTTTGGCTTTTAGAGAAATTATTCATTCATGGTATCATTTGAACACTTCAAATATTCCCATTAAGAAGTGGTAAGATTAATTATGTTATCTTATAACAAAAATATTTAATTTTCATTTTTTTTTTTTTTTGAATATGAGAATGAGATTGGAATCATTATGTCAACAGCCATCTTGAGTTGTATTTATGTGTGTATCCTGCTTTTGAAATTTAAAATTGGAGCTATCAAATTTTTTTATATATTTTTCAAAATTTAAATTTTGTGTTTACTTTCCATATATTTAACATAATGGTACACTTTATGACTAAATCATATTAAATTATGGTTGATATACAATAGAGTAAACAACTTTTTCCCACCCAAGGTTTACCTTAATGACATTTACCCATCCAAAAAGTTTCAAAATATCATTTCTCCACCCAAAATTTATATTTCGTTAATACCCAAAATACATTTCACTTTCTCAATCAGTGTTCAGCAAGTTACCAGGAGCCAAGATGAGAGGGGTTTTATAGAGTGGAGGTCGGTGGATCAAATAATGGTGACCAATTGAATATTTGCCGCTAGAATCAGTCGGATATAAGCTAAAAATAAAAAATCTTAGCTTTGTGGTGACTGACAATCGATGAGAAATCAGGTGTCAAAGTAAAAAGAGTTTTGTAGAGAAGAGACTGGAGGTTCAAATGGTGGTGACAGAGAGGATTTTTATCGCTGGAATCGGCTTTGGGTAGTGGGTGGTAATAGAATATAAACTTTGGGTGGGTATTTTGAAACTTTTTGGGTGAGAAAGGTTTGTTAAGGCAAACCTTGGGTGGAAAAAAGTCTTTTACTGATATAAAATATTTTCAAAGTTACATGTGTGAATTATTTTTGGGCAGTGATCATTAATTTGTAAATTTTAAATTTTTTTTTTTTTTTTTGGTTGCATTATATTAAATGAGTATTAACTCTGTGTGTTATATATATATATATATATATATATATATATAATGGAAAATGAGATTGGAATTATGACCCACTAGCATGATTTAGTGTATCTTACTTTGGATTTTAAAAATTGGAATAATATTAGAATAAATAAGGATATAATATTTATAATAATATTAGAAGCTATCCGTTTTAAATTATTTCAAATTTAATTATTGTTGTGTTTACTTTCCATATTTAATGTAAATGGTACACTTATAGGTGCACCATCTTCTTAAATATGATTAATTAAAAATAATTTTGAAGTTATATGACTAAATTTTTAATGGTATTATTCACCATTCTCTTAGATTTTTAATTACAAAAAAAAAAGGGGCTTAATTTATTTAATAAATACATAGTGTCTTAATTTAATTTATTTAACAATTAAATTATTAATTGTCATTAAATACTTGTCATTAAATGATTAATTGTCATCTGTTAAAAGATAAATCAATTGAGCCAACAAGATTGAGTTGTTGAAACCTTTAAATTGCGTGTTGAATCCATCTTCTCATCTTATTATTATTATTTATTATAATTTTTATGAATTATATTATATTAATTGGAGTATTTAAATATTTTAAATTTTAAAGTCTTTGTATTCAAATAATAAAAATAATTTACATTTTTTTAAGGGTTATTTGATTTATCATCTAGAAACATAATCTAAAGTTTGCTCTTAAATAATCTAATTAAACAAATGTATAACATTTATATTTATTGCTTTAAATAAATAAATGAAATTGGAAGCATGATTTAGTGGATTTTTCTTTGGATATGAAAACAGGCCTATAATATAAACAACAATAAATATATAAAAAAAAAATGAGAGATGTCAATTTAATTCATTTTCTGAATTGAAGAATTAAATGTTGTATTTATTTTATGGCCCAAGTAAAATCAGATACAATATATATATTTAAATAAATAAATGAAATTGGAAACATGATTTAGTGGATCTTTCTTTGGATTTTAAAACAGGCCTATAATATAAACAACAATAAATATAAAAAACAATGAGAGATGTCAATTTAATTCATTTTCTGAATTGAAGAATTAAATGTTATATTTATTTTATGGCCCAAGTAAAATCAAATACAATATATATATAGCTGAATATCCATGCGGGTTGTTTGCCACGTGACACATTTTGAAAGGTCTAAAATTGCTCTATATTGACACATTGGATTGGCAAGCCAATCAAATTGCTATATCTTGACACGTTGGATTGATATTTATTAATCCATCTATAATTATTAATTAATTAAAAAAAGGGGATATGTATTAATAAATAATAATAATAATACAAGTGCATTGCATTGACATTCCAAAGATGTGCATTAATAACAAGTATAAGGTGTATTGGATTGCTATTACTAATTGTGGTTTAATGACATTTGTCTATGATTGCTATCGATAATTATATAGGTGCATTGTATTGACATTGGAAAACTCTCCTCGTATTGAAATCGTAATTAATTGCATTCGTATTCGGAAGGTCCAAATAAGGGGTTATAAAAGGGGCTCATGTTCAGTTGTGTATCATCGCAATTTGTTAGTTGGTGTCAACAATACATATGGTCTTTTGTTAATTGTTTATATGTTAGTTTTGTTTGTGAAAATAATATGTCTGTTCTTCACTTGCATTTTGTTCGATGGTTTTTTATTTATGTATGTTTTTATTGTTGTTTACAGGTTAGAGATTCATGAATTGACATGGAATAAAGGTAGGATGTCGGATTGACACTGTCAGATGAGTTGTTATTTTGATTTCTTCTCTGAACTGTAAGTATATTTTCTAACTATTTTAATGCAAAACTGTAAGTATGTCTCCCAACTATTTTAATGGTTATTGTTAGATTGAATGATTGCTTTTGTTCGGCCAATTTATTTGAATAATTGATTGTGTTATTCCTTTCAAACGGTAAATGTGTTCCTTGATAATTTTAATATGAAGATTAATTAGCTTTTGTTGTTTCCGTTTTTAGGTACCAATTTTTATAGAATAGATAATTGTTCCTTAACAATGTTAACATGAAGATCCACTACATTTTGTTATGTTCCTTTTCAAGGAAATGAGGATTTGTATTTATTATTTTTTTGGTAAAGTCATTGATTCAGTGTGTCTCTTCTGCTGATCGATTGGCATAAAATGTGAATTCGTTGATTTTGTTGATTTTGTTTTCAGGTTACAGGGAAAAAAGTTGACGTGTTCATACAATGGCGAGTTTGTTTCATATCAGGTTGTGTTTATTAAGTCTTCGGTAGGGTCATTGATTTGGTATGTCTGTGGTTGCAATCGATTAGCGTGAATTATATGCTCACTGATGTTTGCTAATTTTATTTTCAACTTACAGTTTCAGCCGAACAATGAGTATTTGTTGTCGGTATGTTCATGTGAGGGGCAATTAGTTTTTTCCTTGTATTGTTGACGCTGAGTAACATTAAACGTTCATGGTTTGTATTTTGTCTAAAGATTAAGCATTGTTTTTTCGGCCATGCTATTTGTTTGTTCCGACTGATATGTAAGCATTTGTTTTGGGACTGAGCTACATAAAACATTTATGGATTGTTTTATGTTAACAAGATTCTTGTTAGTATTGTTTTTGCTAACTCTTTTCTCAGGTGAGATGATCGGCCCTCAACTATCATCGAATTGTGCTGCTCAGTGCATTGTTGTCACAGGGTGGCAGAATCCGATAGTAGTTAAGGTTCAATTTTTTGATTTATGAATGGAATGTTATTGTATCAGATTTGGTCATTATGGATGTCAATGTTTTGTGCTGTGGGAGTGTCATGGTTAGTATCCCGACATGATGGTGATGGTGATTAAGAGATTTGGTTATTCCGGGTTCGGTGTTGCTGGATTATGATAGTTGTTATTGTGCAAGTTATTTTGCTTACATGAAGATTTGTGGTTTGACGTTTGATGATGTAAAGATTGTTGGTTGTAGTCAATATACGGTGATTTTGATCTATTCAACTGTATGTGTCCCAATCATCTATGTATTTATTAATACTTAGGCAATATATCAAAATTGTGTTTTCTGGATCATGATATCTTATGCAATGAATTACAGCAAAAAAATTGCCAAGCAAATCATGTTGCCCAATTATGGATGACGATTTTTTTACTTCTTTTGTCAGTATGTGTGCATTGCATTGGCATCCAGAAGGTCTAACCATCTTGGTGTTCTTATAATGTTTTCTAAGTTGTAGGTTTAACAAAATATTTACTATCCTTTCCTTTGGACTTGCGCCAATGAAATATTCTTAAAGTGACCAATATAGGAACAGATGGGATTGTATCAAGGTATCCAAATTCCTATCAAATTCATGGTTTGGCAGTGTTCCTAGAAAAGTTATAACAACTTATAAACGCAACCAATCATATCTTGATAATGGTTTGGTAATGGAATGTAGACCTCAATGATACCTTATGGATAAATTATGGATCAATATCTGCTCTATTACCATTCTACAGCCAAATTGATGGTTTGATGGTGAAGTTATCAACCGTAACAGACTTTGAAGAATCATAATTATGGACAATGGTTAGGCAACAGATTCCTCACTATTTGTTAGACAATTTTTTTAAAGATGTTGAACTACAATATCAATAAAAAATTAAGTGTCTTAACGTCTCTCTAAGTTAGTATCAGGCAAGCTGCCTAATACTTGGTTTGACTATAAAAAATAACCTGGGGCTAACTAATATAGGAACATATGGAATTGTTTATCTTTCTGATATATCAAGCTATCCAAATTTCGGCCATCCTTTGATCATGGATAAGTATTCAAATTTATGAATTAGGAGTGTTCCTAGAAAAGTTATAACAAATTATAAACGCAATTAATTACATCATGGTTATGGTTTGGCAATGGATGTAGACATTGATGATACCTTGATCTGTCGAAATGCCAAACATTCTTAAATCAGGATATCACAATCGGTATTTGCCCTATTACCATTCTATAGCCAAATTGATGGTTTGATAGTAGAGTTATCGATCACAACAAGCTTTGAACAATCATAATTATGGACAATGGTTAGGCAATGGATTCCATACAATCTCTCTCTCTCTCTCTCTCTCTCTCTCTCTCTCTCTCTCATATATATATAAAGCTGAATACCCATGCGAGTTGTTCGCCGTGTGACACATTTTGGAAGCTCTAGAGTTGCTCCATTTTGATACAATGGATTGACAAGCCAATTAAATTGCTCTATCTTGACATGTTGGATTGGTATTTATTGCTCCATCTATAATTATTAATTAATTAAAAAAATGAGATCAGTATTAATAATTAATAATTAATAATAATAATAATAATACATGTATATTGCATTAGCATTCCAAAGATGTGCATTAATAAGCTGAATACCAATGCGGGTTGTTCGCCATGTGGTACATTTTGGAAGCTCTAGAATTGCTCCATTTTGACATATTGGATTGACAAGCTAATCAAATTGCTCTATCTTGACAAGTTGGATTGGTATTTATTGCTCCATCTATAATTATTAATTAGTTAAAAAATGGGATCTATATTAATAATTAATAATAATAATAATAATAATACAGGTGCACTGCATTGACATTCCAAAGATGTGCATTAATAATAAGTATACAAGTGTAGTGGATTGCTATTACTAATTGTGGTTTAATGACATTTTTCTAGTATTGCTATCTATAATTATATAGGTGCATTGTATTGATATTGGAAAACTTTATTCGTATTTAATTACGTTGGTATTCGGAAGGTCTAAATAAGGGGTTATAAAAGGGGTGCATGTTCAGTTGTGTATTATTGTAATTTGTTAGTACAATTTTTTAAAGATGCCGAACTATAATATTAATACAAAATGAAGTGGCCTAATTTCTCTTTGAGTTTATATAAGCAAAGCTGCTGAACTATAATATTAATAAAAAAATTGAAGCGATCAATGTCTCTCTCAGTTGAAAATTTCAGTATTAGTCTATAAATGATAAAGGTTATGATTTCCATTGTAATAAACAGTTTGTTGTGCTGTAATTGTACTATTATGTGATACTTTCAATGTGATATTACTATTAATGGTCAGGATATCAGAATTTTGGTTTAATTATGCATTAATGCACTTCATTTTTTTATTGATGTGTTTGGTATTCTGATGTTTGATGTCATTCTTAATGTAGCGTTTTTGTTGAAGTGTTGATGAAATAAATGGTACTGTTTATGTCACATAATAATATAAGTTTGTATCTAATGCAACTTAAATAAGAATTATAGCTGTCCACATAAAAAATTATATAAATAAAAAAATCCTAGTTGTTATTTAATTTTGTTATGTTGTTTATTAAGTATTATTGAAGTTGATGCAATTTTGTGGATAGATATTTATCTGAAACAGATCGATACATTGTATTTGCTATGTATTATTGTTAATGCGAAATTAATGTGAAGCGTGAGGAGTATTTATCTGAATGTGACCAATATAGGGACAAATGGAATTATATCAAGGTATTCAAATTCCGATCAAATTCATGGTTTACTAGTGTTCCTAGAAAAGTTATAACAAATTATAAACGCAACCAATCATATCGTGATAGTGCTTCGACAATAGAATGTAGACCTCAATGATACCTTATGGATAAATTGTGGATCGTATATTGACTACAACCAACAAATCACCGTATATTGACTACAACCAATTTGATCTGATATATCAACCGTTTGATGATTGAAAGATTTGGATAGCTTGAACAATCATAGTTATGTACAATGGTTAGGCAATGGATTCCATACTATTTGTTAGGCAATTTTTTAAAGTTGTCGAACAACAATATCAATAAAAAATTAAGTGGCTTAACGTCTCTCCAAGTTGGTATCAGGCAAGCTCCCTAATACTTGGTCTGACTATAAAAAATAACTTGGGAGTGACTAACATAGGAACATATGGAATTGTTTATCTTTCTAATATATCAAGCTATCCAAATTTCGGCCATCCTTAAATCATGGATAAGTATTCAAATTCATGGTTTAGCAGTGATCCTAGAAAAGTTATAAAAAAATATAAATATAATTAATTACATCCTGGTTATTGTTCGACAATGGAATGTAGACCTCGATGATACCTTGATCTATCGAAATTCCAAGCATTATTAAATCATGATATCACAGTTGGTATTTGCCCTATCACCATTTCATAGCCAAATTGATGGTTTGACAGTGAAGTTATTGACCACAACAGACTTTGAACAATCATAATTATAGACAATGGTTAGGCAACGGATTCCATACAATTTGTTAGACAATTTTTTAAAGATGTCGAACTAAAATGTTAATAAAAATAAAGCGGCTTAATTTCTCTTTGAGTTTATATTAGCAAAGCTGTCGAACTATAATATTATTAAAAAAAATTGAAGCAGCTCAATGTCTTTCTCAGTTGAAAATTTCAGTATTAATCTATAAATGATAAAGGTTATGATTTCCATTGTAATAAACCATTTGCTGTGTTGTAATTTATTCAGTATATCAAAGGTGTGGTTTCTAAATCATGGTATTTTATGTGGACAAGTTGTAATAAACAAAGTGCCAAACTGATCATGCAGCCTGATGGGTTAATACACTTACTTTTTCATTGATATGTTCGGTAATTTGATGATGTTTGGTGTTCTCATATTTAATGTTGTTCTTTATAGTGTTAGTCTTTTGATATCATGTTTTGTAGCTTTACAATTGCTCCTTTTTTATTCGTTGGATTTGTACTATTAATAATTTTATAGGTGCATTGTGTTGACACTGTAAATATTTATAGATACATATTTATCCAAAATCAATGGGTGCGTTGTACTGTTATGTGATACTTTCAATGTGATATTACTATTAATGGTCAGGATATCAGAATTTGGGTTTAATTATGGGTTAATGTACTTCATTTTTTATTGATGTGTTTGGTATTATGATGATGTTTGGTATTCTGATATTTAATGTCGTTCTTACTGTAGTGTTTTTGTTAAAGTGTTGATGAAATAAATGGTACTGTTTATGTCACAAATAGTATAAGTTTGTATCAAAGCTTAAATAAGAATTACAACTGTCCACATAAAAAAATTACAAAAATAAAAAAATCCCAGTCGTTATTTAATTTTGTTATTATTGTTATGTTGTTTATTAAGTGTTATTGAAGTTGATGCAGTTTTGTGGATTTATATTTATTTGAAAGAGATCGATACATTGTATTTGCTATTTATTATGTTTAATACAAAATTAATGTGAAGTGTGAGGAGTATTTATGTGAATGTGAAAGGTTTTATACATAACTCTTGAAATTAATGTGTTTGTTATATATACGTAGTTGTTTATGTTGTCGTACATGATTAAGATAAATAAGTAAAGGTACTTGAAAGTACATCATTAGATCATTGTACCCAAAAAAAAAAAAAAAAAAAAAAATGCTAGCATAACTGAGATATAGTTCTTGTTACAGGTATTGTGATACTTTCAATTGTTTTTATCTTTCTATTGTAATGCTGTATATGTTGGATTATGAATTCATCTATAAAAGCTATTAATTTGCGTATAATAATATTATAAAATTGTACTAAAGAAATTGGCGAACAATATTGTAGTGACAATTGTAAATCAGTAAGTTCTTCTTGGAGTTTAAAATTTCAGTATCGAACAAAAAATTCCGCATACTATTAAATTGTGATAAGAAATAGTTTTAGTATGAATTAGATTATAAAATTGAAACATTATTTTATTTATTTATAATTGTGATACAACGACATTTGCTTAGTTGTAAAATCTCGGTTGGAAATCTTTATTGCTTTTATTAAATTGTATTAAGGATGAATTTCTTTTTGTAGGCAAGTCATAACAATGGCTAATACTTTTCTTAAAGATATTGATGAATCAAGAGATGATTGGATAGTCACTGTCAGAGTATCTAGATTGTGGGTATGTAGGAATTTCAGAATGGGTGATGAACCTATGAGCCTTGGCATGATTTTGATTGATGAACAGGTATACAATATAATCTGAAAATAATGTTAAGACTTTTATTTCCGATTTATACACGTTTGTTTAAATTTGTGATTTTCATTGGTTTTTTAAAATCAAGTTATTCATGCCTCGACACCAAAGAATAGGATTGTAAAGTTTAAAAATCAGCTTCATGAAGGGTCGATATATTTGATCTGACATATAAAAGTCATACCATCTACTCCCTCTTACAAACCCGTTGATGGTATATACCGTATACAATTCTCATGATCACGACTGTACAAGAAATAAAATAACCGAGAGTTGTTATTCCAAGATATAAATTTGAATTGCTGGTCTTCATGATCTTCAGAATAGAACAAATGATACAAGGTTATTATTAGGTATAGTTAATTTGAATATTTGTATTTTAAATGTGTGAGAAATATTTTTGCACATCAATATATGATAAATTATATGCAGATGTCATTGAAGTTTTGAATGCAATAGGAGAAATTGAAGAAATCAAGTCGACAAAGAACAAAAAACAGAGACATCAGATTGCAGATGGCAGAGTATATTCCTTCTTCCACTTTAAATAATTTACACTAATATTAATTTCAGAGAAGTAGTTGACATTACGTTATGGGAAAAATTTTCTAAAGAAATAGGTGAAGATTTGCAATCAGCAAGTACCAACCCAATTGTCAGAATAGTTACTTCAACAAATGTTAAAGATTTTCAAGGTAATAAAAAGATATTACATGAAGTTAATATATTTTCGATTACTAACTTATGTTCTTTTCCATACAGGAAGATTATATCTCAATACAACTTTGGCATCTAGAATTTATATAAATTTAGATATTGGGAGGTGCATTCTCTACAAAAAGAGTATGTGTTTGAGAAATAGTTTTTTTAAGTAATTTCATGGATAGACTCATATTTAAAATTTTATCTACTTTTTGTTATTTCAGAATGGGAATTTTGCCAGTAATTCAATTACAGAAAAAGATTCTGAATCAAGTTCCGATTGAGAAGGAAATGTTTGAGAATAGAACATCACTCAAACATGTTACCAATCTCGTGTGGCATGATGTTGATGAGGTACAGTATTCACTAAAATGTTAAATTGATTATTATAACATAGTTTGTGAACATAAATTACAATTGTATAGGTGATGGAGTATACAATTAAGGCCAAGATAACCGAAGTTAATGATAGATATGGTTGGTGTTACAATTCCTGCACCTATTGCAAGAAGAAAATCCTTGATATTAATACATATTCATATTGTGACAAATGCAACAAGGAATCGAAATCTCCTCAAATGAGGTATATCATTGTTTATTTTTTACTGTTTATAATTATGTATTGTCAATGTAATAAGAAGTATATTCAATTTCAGACATTTCTTTGTAACAATGTTTAGTTAATGTTATAACAGATACAAGGTAGAAATAAGAGTGTCAGATGGAACTGTCAAAGCAACTTTTATATTGTTTGATAATGAAACCCAAAGATTGGTTGGGTTATCATGTTCTCAATTGTTGAACAAACAAGGTAATGATCAAAAGAATATCCCAAAAATTTTGAGTGACCTGTCTGGACAGATGTTTGTTTTCAAAATCAAGTTGAGAATTATGGATCTGAAGGAAGGATACGAATCTTGTATTGTCACAAAACTTTTTCCGATTGATGAGAATCTTGAGGATGAATATAAGTTACAAGAATTGCAAAAGGTCAGTATAATTTTTATTCTTAGATAGTTAATTTTCATAATATTGAAGTGATATCAATGTTTTGTAAAAAACAATAGGCAAATAATGGAGAATATGGATCATAATCGTCGATGTCAGATGTGACTGAATAAGAAATATTGACACAAAAAATCAAAGATGTGTCTGGAAAAATGGTAGCAAGAGTTGAACTTGATGATGCTGAAAACAGGATAGATAATTCTTGTATAGACATGTTAGACACATTGAAAGAGAGGGAACGAGGAAATGAGCAGAAAGAAAGTGACGATGAGAAAAGCAATCCAAGAAAAAAGTTGAGGTCTTGATAAAGTGATCATGTCACATTTGATAGATTAAGTATATAATGTAATTGGGGCTTCGTTTCTGAAAATGCTTTATCTTGATTGATGGATGCCAACAAAAATAAATATAACATTAAACCAAAATTAGTATAAAACAGTGAACAAACTATTTCGTGTCAAAAAAAAAAAAAAAATATTGCACCCTTCACTTAGGAATAACAAAATTGAACCTTTAAGTCTATGAACAGTCAAGTTGAATGGTTGGAATATGAAATATGATCAAATTATATAAAGCATAACAACAAAAGAAATGCAAAAATGTTATTAATAATCAAGTATAATTCTAGATTCGACATATTGTTTACTACAATCTATTTCGTGTAAAAAAAAAAAAAAAAATTGCACCCTTTACTCAGGAATAAGAAAATTGAACCTTTGAGTCTATGAACAATCAAGTTGAATGGTTAGAATATGAAATATGATCAATGTAATGACTTCTTTCTACTATCATATTCATATAATATATTAATGAAAACACAAGTATACTTATCAAAATAGTTGGGCCCAAAAATTTTCTTTACTTAATATATACATTCTTTACATAGTACAGTATCATTTGTACAAAAAGACTCTCAAAACAGTGGATAGTGTAGTCAAGTCTCCCTGCTTACCGACGTCTATCCGACCACGTCCTCACCTATGTCCTGCAAAAATATAGAAAACAACGGGGTGAGCACAAAGATGCTCAGTAAGTAATCCTCTACTCTACTATCCCCGTGTATCACCTTTCAATTCTTTCCTTACTCTTGCCACTTTCTCATATTCAATCTCTCTTGTTCTTTCTCTGTTTCTATTGTTCTTTTCTTTCTTTCTATTCTTTCTTTCTCTCTATTCTCATCAGCCATGAGAGATATCATGCTAACATGTACGGATGAGATGCATATGCACTAATGCAAGGCAATGCATTTTCTTTCTTTTCTTGTCTTTCTCATTCTCATTCTTATTCATTCTTATTCTTTATTCATTCTTATTCTTTATTATTCTATTCTTTGTTATTCTATTCTTTGCCGATCGGTCTTGGTCGATGCATGGATTCGGAACCCTTGACCATGTGAGTGTACTCTCTCTCATGTATAGCTCTCATCCGCATGTATTCTCACGACTATACAAATTTTTTTTCTCATTCTCATTACGCTCTCTCAAGGCGGAGACCGCTCTCTCATGGCGGTTTACATGTGGGAAATTTCTACACTCACGGGCTCCCCATCGTATAACCTATTATCTTTTCTCTTCTTACTCATATTTCTTTCTTTAATGATTACACATATAAACATATGCATATGGATGGCTTATGCCTAGAATCTTTCTTATATGCACTCATGAAATGCAAATATGCTATGTTGCATAAAGTAAGGTTCTCTACTTCTTCTCATGCTTCTCTTAGGCATTTCATCAAACAATATGTGTGCATACATAAACCCTACTCTCACTATAGTTCTACTTCTTTCTTAACCATCCAAAATTGGAGTTCAACCCCTTCAAATTATCACACATCCTGCAAAGAAAACACACTTCAAATATTCCTCTCAAATTCTTCTAATTCTATCCATACTTCTACCAAAATTTATCAACACAATCCACCATTCTCATGGTGGAAATTTCTCCATAAATCAACATTAAACTCATTCATAAATTCATCAACTCATTTCAAACATAAAAATCCAAGCATTAACCATACATAAATCTCTACACATCATTCAATCATGCAAATCACAACTTAGGTGGATTTACTTATCTTATACTCAAGTAGAATCCACTTAAGCTCTCTACTCTTAATGGCTTGATGCTTTCTCTTAAACCTTCAACACAAACTTAGTAAGGATCCTACTCTTACACCAATAAAATTCACATCTAGAGTAAGGATTCTTACCTTTAAGTGCTTAGGATCAACTTAAATCAACTTCTAGTCAAAAGCCTTCCAAAAATCCTTGGAAAATGGAATGAAAACTTGAGAGAAATGAAGGATGGAAGAGGCGGTGGAGAAGAATGAATGAAAGGGTTTCTAAAGCTAAACCCTTAATATCTCATATTTTTTCCACTCTTTCCTATTTTACCCTTACTCTTTCTTAGAATTCCACCTTTGCCCTTTAATTCTTTGCAAATGCACCCCCCATTTAAACTATTCTCCAAAAAATTTCCTTACAATTCACTCCCCACTTTTCCTGTTAATTAGGGGTAGAATGGTCATTTTGCCCCTATGGAAAAATATCTAAAAACTTCATTAACCTTTTCAACTGGACCGTCGTCGTGGCAAAGAACTTTCCGTCGCCCCAGTGAAGAATTACAGAACCGACACCAAAATTACAAAGCCAGCGTCACCGCAGCGAAGATTATTCTTCGCCCCGGCGAAGACTGAAATTCAAACATTCACCAACCCTCAACCAAAATCAGGGCAAACACTTAACCAAACCAACTCATCCATCCAACTAAGGGTCAACCAACTGAAAATAACACCATGCAAGCTCACATGAGAACAATTCAATAAACATTCAAGCAATACAATACAATGTAACTACGTACCTCAAGTGGGCGTTACAATCAAATTATATAACGCGTAACAACAAAAAAAATGCAAAAAATGTTATTAATAATCAGGTATAATTCTAGATCCGACATATTGTTTACTACAACTAGTATAAAACGTTATGGTTTAGTTTTGATATTTTGAGCCGAAATAGATAGTGAATTACTTCATAGATATTACTGTGAAAGAATTAAATGTATGTCGTCCCCTCAAATTTATGTGATCTTATGTCAATATTTATTTATGGGATCAGATTTGTTTGAATTATAGTTTATTGATAGTAATACATTATTGAGGAAATCTTTTTAAGATAAATTATCACAGCATTAATAGTTCGATATACTTTTATATCTGAAAATCTTTATTTTAAAAAAAAATAATAATAATGAAACTATGAAATTTCGAATCAATTATAGTTTTCAAATTATTAAATTTTTTGTTACTGTTTTAAATGAATAAAATAAGTATAACATATGTTTATGGTTGGTCCGGTAATATGACCATTCTTTATTTAATTTTAGTGAATTTTTCATTAATGTTATAACAGGAAAAATGTAGATGTGAGTATGTTTGATGGAATTGCCGAAATAACTTTTATGTTGTTTGATGTAGTAATCTAGAAATTAATTGGATTATCATGTTCTCAATTATTAAACAAACAAAGTTTTTGAATGAACTGTATGAACAAATGTTTGTTTTGAGAACTGGACTAGAGGTTACTGATTTTAAAGAAATATATGAATCATATGTTGTGAGAAAAGTTTTAGTAGACAATGTCAAACTTGAAAATTCTTATAAGTTATAGAAATTACGGACGGTATAAATTTTAAGTTTAAATAGGTGATCTTAATATTATTCAGGTAATATTAAATATCATGCATAATTCACTACGAAATACTGACATCGAATGTCAAAAACATGTATGCAAATATAGTATAAATTGTACAAGCGGATGAAGCTGAAAATATAATTAGACCATTTTTATACAAACATATTAGGGGCATCACAAAAGAGGAAAAGAACTATAAAAGCGATCCAAAAGAAACAACATAACATTGCAATATTCATTTAAAAAAGCTAACCAAATGTTTTTTAAGTTCACATAAAAACTATATAAGCAATCCAAAAGAAACAACATAGAAATTTTCATAAAGTATTCATTTCATATTGAATAGATTAAGTACATAAACGAATTGGGTCTTTATTTGTGGATATTCTTTCTGTTGCTCGATGGGGGTCTACCCCTGCGACGAGGTTGATGCTCATGCGTTGGTTGAGAGGATACATTGACTGTATCTTGAACTTCTGTTGAATTTGCTGGCAAGACTGTGTTCTTCCGTTTGTTCATCAATTCAAGACATAATCCAGTGTACTTCTCCGTCTGCAAGCAAACAAAATAAACACAATTTTTTTGAAATTCTCAAGCGTTCAAAATCATTTCACCAATTTCATATATAAAATATAGTTTATGGAAAGACATATTATTTTGCTATAAAAATATTGTGAGTTTATAAAAGTGATACAACAACGTATCTGATTAATAATCTGTAGAAGTCATACTGCTTCAAGTTTTCCAAATGCATTTTGTAGCTTCAAAGCCAATTGATGATTTTCTTCTGTTAAGGTTTCAACCTGAATTTAAGTGAAAGCAAAATCATTAATAGTACTTAAATATATATAGCATTTGAAATAATCTAAAAAAGCAAATCATATTCTACTAGAATCTCTATACCTTATTTTGGGATTCGAAGTACAAATCTCTATATCTGGTTTTCTGATTTTAGATTAGATGTATTAAATGGTCAACCTTTCCTTTCAAATTTTCAATTGTATTACTTGGGTTAGCCTGTTTCATTTGCTGAAGTGATTGCAGTTCGACTTCTTGGTTGCTGTTAGTGAAAACCACCGATTCTGTCACACGCTAAACATCGTCATTGTGAGTATCCACAACTGCTCCTTGGAGTCTTGCAGAGCGCCTACCAGGACCTCTACCAACTTTCTTCCGTTTAGTTTTTGGAGATAATTCTTTGCATTTTCTTTCCTCTTAGTTTGTGATTCTACCATCTTTGATGATTGATTCATCTTTTCCATTCTACCAAGATTACATAACAAAGCAGATCAAATATGAAACTAAAATATATTAACAAGAAAAACAAACGGTACAAAAAAAAAAAAAAAATCGTTATCTCAAACATGTAAATTCTGAAACAAGAAATTTCTCTGTAAAAGTAGTTGTAGCAATTTTTTTTTTTTTTTGTTTCTTCCCTTTTTGTGACCCTTCAAGTGTTAATTTCTTATGAATAGTAAACCTAGGCTTTCATTTTCAATAACGCTTGATCCAAATTTTTTTACAAGTGTTATAATTGCTAGAAATAATTTCAATCCGTAGGAATGCCTATTAAATACAACTGTATACTATAACATTAAACAAATTTTCATGATAGATTACACAAACAAACAGATGAAACTACTACAAAAAACAAAGAATAGTATTGAAAAAAGGGATGAGATATACAATAACTAAATCAACAATGTAGAAGATGTCGACACGAAAGCTTCAAACCCTTTGGAAGAAAATCGACACCGACACGAGAGAAAGCTGAAATGATTACACTGATAGCGTGTTGGACAGACAATGGGTGTGAACACAGCTTAAAGAAATAGAAAATGCGTTAAATAAAGAAACACAAGATAAATTAATAGATTAATGAAACATACATGACTGTTAATCCGTCGATTGTAGAAAATCGGTTGGACCGATGTTTTTGAAATAACAGGTGTACTTTTTAATAAAATAATATTTAATTTTTTAGGAATACCTCGAACAACATTATTGTTAAATATTGCAAAAATTAGGTGAAATATATTTAATTCAAATAAGCCAACTGGTGAAACATAAATGGAATGAAAAACTAAAATGTCATTAGTAATTTAATAAACTATTTACCCGATTAATATAAAACCATCAACCAGATTAAAATAACAAATTACTTTAATATAAGATTTCATATTAATTAAGTTTGCTAATGTTTATAAACATTATATCATTCATTGAACTATAACATTCTTACCATTGGTCTGCTGAACAAATTTTTATGCTAATATCAAGCTATAACTGTTGTATGAAACAATGGACTTTAACTAAATATATATTATTGTTTCTTTTGAAACTATCCGAACAATTTTTTTTTTTTTTTATCATTATACTTATTTATTACTATTTCTTTGTTGGTTTTCCAGATGTAATTATTTATTAAATCAATGAAATGTTTCAAGTCAATGCATATCACCTGGTTGGGTTTTTGATATTTTTGAATTCTTCAATCGTTGCATTCATTTAATAGAACACATCTGTTTGTTTTCCATATGTTCATTTTCTCTTCTTATTTAAACTCTTCTCGAAACTATATGTATATATAATTATCAATCTCAACTTTTTTTCATATAACTTTTATACGTTTGTAGACTCTCTTTATCTCTTTTATCTTTAACTGCTTCGATAATGACTGGAGAAAGAGAAGACTTGAAACGGATTTTGAGCAACGTCGACCACAATGTTACCGATATAAATACTACGAAAACAAAAATCAAAGAAGGCATGCATTTGCTGGTCAAGGTCATGAATCCTATAGTCGCTATTGTTTCGGATTTGAAAGAAAAGGATACTTTGCTTTTTGCAAATGGGGAGCGACTTGGAATGGGAAGGCGTCAAGAGAGAAGGTAATACAAATTTTGTGAATATAAAACTAAACAAAAAAATTATAAATTCTCTGTTATTTGGAATTCAACTTTATATTGTCCTATTATTTTTATATATATACAGTTATAATGCAATTTGTATTTCTAGCATGTTTAAATATTTATTTAAATTTATTCTTTTTTTAAACCTGTTGGTGCGACAATGGGTGTCAGACAAAAGGAGTTCAAACAGATACTACCCAATGTTCGCAGCAACATAGAAAATCTAAATGGTGCAAGAAAAAAATGCAACGATATGATTGGTGCTTTATTTGAAATTGTGGATGATGTTAAGCTTATTGTTGTTGATGTTAAGACATGAGAGTATTTGATCGATCTCAAATCGAATGTTCTGATCAGATGACTCTGGAACCTGGACCTACACCGTTTGCTGAACCTTGATAAATATATAAAGCAATGCACGCATGTATTTTGATATTAAAATATATTAAACAAATCTCTGTTGTCATATAAATTGTTTTTTTTTTTTTTTACTTTTTAAAATTATTTTGTATTGGTTAAACAATAGATTCGCAATATTGTAATACAAGTATTTCAATATTTGCTGATACAATCCAAATTAACGTTCTTAAGAGTGTACCAGTCATTAACCAATTATAGCAGTTACAATAGCTCCACACACAATTCATCAATAATATATCAGGGAATATTTTTATAAATACAAACATAAACCACTATGAAACGTAACCCAGTGAACACCATCACCATCGTTCAACACAATCCTTGTTGATCGAAAGCTCAACAATTCGATTCACATCAATACCATTCTCATTATTCTTCTTAAAGTCAATCCCGCATTGGTGCAACAACTCCACCGAATCACTTGCAAACCACAAGTAGGTAAATTTCCATTCTCATCTGAAAACGTTAGCCCAAATTGAATCAATTTCAACATATCGACATTATCTTTCAACGTCTGGTAGTTATAATTGTTTATATTCTTGAAACTCCCAACTAGACACAAAACAACACCAGGAAACTCAATATCCATGGCAACCTAATTATACATAATTCCACATCTCTCAAAACATAGCATAAGTAACAGGAAACCTCAAAGTCTGAACTGAGTTATTGTTGTTACCACAAATGTCAGCATTTCAATACTCTTTTACTAGATCTCTCTCTTCGTCTTGCAGAATCAAACTCTCTAAGAAACTAAAATCTTCATCAGGAAATCTAAATGCATCACAATAGACTTCTCGAGTGTTCAAGAACATGTGTGAGACAACATCAAAAGCTCTATCTCTTTCCTTATCAACTGCAACAAGGGTAGATTTCAATTTGCTGTTGCAGTCCAACAATTCATTCTCCTTTCTTTCAAGAACATCGTTTTCTAACTTGGCATTTGAACATGATTGTTCAATAACCGATAATTTCTTCTTATGAAACCTTGATTCATTCATATTTTTTTGTTTCTCTAAATCCATCTGTTTCTCTAAATCCATTATTTCCTATGTTATTTTGGCCCTATGAACAACAATTTTTTTTGTCTGTTGTCAAATTTGCAATGACTTTATTGGAGGCCAGCCATTGCCTTTGGATTTCCAAATAAGCCATAATTCTCTGTTCCCCAAACATGTCAACAACAACAACAACAATATAGATTTTTTTTAATAAACTAAAAGTAAACCAAATTCATCAATTTCAAATCACAAAATTCACCTCTTTTGATCTAAGTTCTTCAAGATGTTTTTTAGACATTGTCTTTAAATTGTTGGGAGGAATTGAAAACACTTGTTTTGCCTGATCAGTGGTAGCTCTTCTATATCTTCATCTTTATGTTCAATTTCAAATGTAGATGGTGCCATAGAAATAAGGCCCATCAATTTGGGCATAGAAGTTGATATTGAAGCTATTGAATTTGGGGAAGCTTTTTTGATATCCACTATAACCAGAAAAAAAAAAACTACATGAGAAACAATTAATAAATAAATGTAAACTAATCATATAAAAAATTGCAATACCTGTTTTGAATTGAAGAATCGAATATTTCTCCAACATATCAAAAACATCAAATGTTTGTTGATTGCGAATAAAATTCTCCAATGTTTGGATGCTAGATTTGTCCACATGTATTTTACCAAGATTGTGGTAGGGTATTTAGCTTTTGTCCATTCTGTGGGTAATCCACCCCAACCTTTGCAACCCAATAGAAAATATCTATCATTCCATCCAAATAATCCCAGTTAACAATCCTTGACCTTTTCTACCCTCGATAAATTAGAACGGACTATTTGACCTCTTTTTCAATGTGTAGAAGTAGTTAAAAAATTTAAAACGTGGGTAGAACATCATGCATCAAACACAAAGCTTCAAAACCCAAAACTATTTTCCAGGCATTAGGATGAAGCTGATTGGGTGTAACGTTATAAGAAATCATGACTTTTTCGACAAATGAAGAGAAAGGAGGAACAAGACCACACTGGAGAAAAAATTCAAAAAAGGTGAAAAACCTAGGCGGGGCATGCGAATCTACAAAAAATTTAAAACCATCACACGATAATAAATCGAAATCATCGCCGATATTGTTATGTTTTTGGAATTGCAAAAGATCAGCACAGGTAATTGTGTTAGGAATTTCAATAAGTGGATTGTCAGACAGAAAAATGAGATGCAAATAAAACCCAGTAAGAAAAACTAAAATTACCCACAAATTATGGTTAATGCAAGTAAAAACAGAGTTGAGCAGTGATGTGAGTCGATAAAAACAATAAATTTAGTTAGTAAAGTAATGTAATTCAGTTTGTTGATACATACGAAAGCTCTTGAAGTGCAACTGTGATTACAGAATAAACGAAAAAAATGCCCTTAATCCCTAATTTGTTTTTAAGGACGATGAACATGTTAAACGACAGCGTTTTATCCAAGCAGAATGTATCCAACTTCAAATATAATTACACTTGATAAAAAACTTATTGTAGTAATTTAAAACAGAAACAAAATATTTAATACTTTAACCACTATAATTAATTATGAACTTCATGGTTTCGTTATTGTTTTAAAAAAAAATATAAAGATTTCATGATATAAAAATATATCGAACTATTAATTTCCTAATGATTTATTTTGTAGAATTTAATTTGCTCATTAATGTATTGCTCTTAATAAATTGCAAGTGAGATGAATATGATCCTATAAATAAATAGTGAGTTATAATGCATGACATTTATAAATAAATAAATACATACATACATACATACATACATACATACATACATACACACACACACACAAACACACACACACACACATATATATATATATAGAGAGAGAGAGAGAGAGATTTATCTGAATGTTAGACTGCTGTTATCTTATGTATGGTGTATTTGATCTACTTTAAGGTTTAGATTTTCTTTTTTCTTTATATCATACTGCTTTCGTTTGTTAAATAATTTATGCATAATAATATTTATATGCTTCTTGCTGATGTATTTCTCTTACATCTTTATCTTATTGTTCATTAATGTAGATATATGCAGTTGGATGAAACGATTGCTCCTTATAGTTACAGTGTAATTCCTATTAAAGGTGATGAATATATTTTTTCTGTGAACTATTTTTGTATAATTGTTAAATTGAATATTGATTGTGATATCAAATTCAAATTACTCAAGTTTTTTAATGCAGGTGAATTTGATGATTTTAATTTTTGAAAATATTTATATAAATTCTTGGAAAAACAATAAAGTACAAATTGAAAACTTCGTTGTTCATCATAATTTTTCATTAGAATTGTAATCGATTAAGATTTCCGTGAGATCAAAAATTAATTGATAAACCATTTATTTATATATAATGGGCATGTAGAATTGTGATGAGTTAATTAGAATACCATAATATAAGTATAACTATAATAGATGCAAGTATCTTTTTGGTTATAATGTCAGAGTTGAAGTTATTCTCAGTTGTCAAATCAACAAATGCATGATATACTTTTGGTAGACCATTGTCGAACCAATAATTTATTCAAAGTTATAATAATAAATGTCTCCTTTGTTTGGAAATCTCTTTGTTGTCGAACCATTTTAATGTGTGGCTGTAACAGATGAAGCTCTATTTCAGTTCAAATCTTGCTGCAAAACCATAATATTCTATGCTATAAAGTTTTAATAAAACAATTGTCGATCCATAAATTTACATAAAAAACTGTAGTAAATCATTTGTTATCAAATTTTGCATACAATTAAAATAATTTGGACTTAACCAAGCTGAAAAAATGAATGCAATTAACAGAATATATTTTTTGTTTTAGTCAGGTACAAGATTGTAAGATGGTTATTACGGATCAAGATGCAGTAGCTATACAGTCACATATTCAGGAATTATATTTGTAAGCGATTGAAAATTACATATTGGAATATGATTTTGGAAAAATAAATATCGTTGATTTGAGAACAAAAGTATCCAAGGAGAATAGAAAATTGAGAATGTTTATATGGAACAAAAAAAGGCCTAAATTTCCAAAGCCAATTGGAAAGTCAATCTCCAAAAAGAAAAAAAAGGTGTTTAATATTAGAACTTCATATAATTATTATCTAGAGAGGAAACAAGTTCAGTCTATATCTTTGTTGTTTTAGTTATTTATCAACTATAAATTGGTGTTTTGATGTAAGAATTTCACAGCAAAATGATCCATAATAAATTTCCGAACAAAAATAACTAGCTTATTTATTTTGGTATAGTCATACAATTATTTTGTATATTACATGGTTGTCAATATTTTTTTGATAGATATGAAATCATTGTTGAGCAAATTAATTTCTATTTTCTTTAATGATATAATTTGTTGTGTAATATAGTCTCAATCATATTATTATTATTTTGAATTCCAAGTGACACATTTGAAAAGCAAATACAATGTGTATCGAAGACAAAAAAAGATCTAATAATTTCTTTAAATACTTCTATAAATATAAATGAGATATTTAATTACTGTTTTTGCCTTTTGGGTAAGCTTTTCTATTATATAATTTGTTGCATGGTATAGTATTAATTCTATTATTATTATTTTGAAATCCAGATGAGAGATCTAAAAGCCAGAAACAATGTGTATCAAACATAGAGAAGGGTTCAACAAGTTCTTCAAATGCTTTTGTAAATGTACATGAGAAACGCGAGGAAAATATAATGGAGAGGATGTCTAAATTAAAAAGAAAGAGAGGTAAAAAATATCATATTATTGTTTACCTATGTTTTTTAGATTATGATAAGTTAAATTGGTTGACTAAATCTATGTTTTTCAGGTGCTTCTTCGTGTGCAGATCCAGATTCTAATATTCCAATTACTGAGGCAGAACAACACAATCGTGAGTTTTAAATCTGACAATATACATTCAAACATTCAATTTGTTATATTTTAAAAACATAACGTTATTTCATTACATTGTAAAAATAAAGGTGTGGAACTTTGCCGAACCATTCTTAACATTGCAAGTGTTGTTGAATATTGTGAATTTGTGATGACCTTTTTTTTTTTTTTAATTATTTTCATTCCCAGGTCAGACATTGAAAAAACAAAAGAAATCTTTATCAAAGACAAATGGAGGTTCAAAATCTCGCTCAATAGAAAGAGGTGACAAATGTCATAATAATTTCTTTAAATACTTATATAAATATAAATGAGATATTTAATACTATTTTAGCCTTTTGGTTAAGCTCTTTTATTATATAATTTGTTGCATGGTATAGTATTAATTCTAATATTATTATTTTGAAATCCAGATGAGAGATCTAAAAAACAGAAACAATGTGTATCAAACACAGAGAAGGGTTCAACAAGTTCTTCAAATGCTTCTGTAAATGTAAATGAGATACATGAAGAAAATAGAATTGAGAGGATGTCTAGATTAAAAAGAAAGAGAGGTAAAAAATATCATATTAGTGGTTACCTATGTTTTTTAGATTATAATAAGTTAAATTGGCTGACTAAATCTATGTTTTTCATATTAGTGGTTACCTATGTTTTTTAGATTATTTCATTACATTGTAAAAATAAAGGTGTGGAACTTTGTTGAACCATTTATAACATTGCAGGTGTTGTTGAATATTGTGATGATCTTTTTTTTATTATTTTCATTTCCAGGTCAAACATTGAAAAAACAAAAGAAATCTTTATCAGAGATAAATAGAGGTTCAAAATCTCACTCAACAAAAGAGGTAACAAATGTCATATTGTTAGCTAGACATATTTAAATGTTGACTCAAATATTAAAGTTACTTGGAGAAAAAAAATGTCATTGTGAGTTCCCAAATTAACAAAACACATCTAAGTATTAACTTTATTACTTTCTAAAAATATCACATTATTTCTTTGCCCAGTGGAAAAAGAGTCTTGGAACTTTGGTGAACCATCCTACAAGTGCATTCATTATGGATCAGTCATGTGGTACGGAGAGCAAACTGTTAAGAACCAAGAGCCATCCATCCCTTTGTATTCATTATGTTGTATGGATGGCAAAGTTCAGTTACCGTTATTCAAAGAATCGCCAAAACCATTAAAAGGTTTATTGGATGTGGGCAGTGGTAACAATGAGATTAGTTTCAGAAGCAAAATAAGGATATACAATTCATTGTTCTTATTTACATCGATGTGAGGGCATGTTGACCATGAGATTAACCAAAGGGGTGGTCCATATTTTTTCAAACTTTGCGGACATAATTACCACCGAATAAGATCGTTACTTCCACCTGGAGGAAGGAAACTTCAGTTTGCACAGCTTTATATGTATGACACAGAGTATGAAACCAGTCATAGATTAAATTCTATACGAGATAACACAACTGAGGGTATTGTTGACAGGGAATTAGTGTAGGAATTGCAATTGATGTTTAATGTGAACAATGAATTGGTTAAAAGTTTTCGTTCTGTTAGGAACCATATGCATTGGAATGATATTAGAAATATGCATTTGTGGTTGAAAATGAATAGGAAAAAAGATGGAAGACAATACAATTTGCCAACTGTATCTGAAATTACGGGTTTAATTGTTGGTGATATTGGAATTTCAGAAACTGGAAAAGATATCACTGTTCATCATTCAAAAAAGGGTCTTCAAAGAATTTCTGACTTGCATCCAAGCTTTATGGCATTAAGTTATCCAATATTATTCCCATATGGAGAAGATGGATACAGAATTGATATTAACCATAAAGAGTCTCCTAACAAAAAGTCTTCAAAGTGAAACAGGCTGAGCATGAGAGAATATTATGCATTTTGATTGCAGTATAGATTACATGACGGGAATGCTTTGATGAGATCAGGTAGATTATTGCAGCCATATATTGTGGATGCATATATGGCTGTTGAAGAGGAAAGATTTCGTTGGATTAGAAACAATAAGAAAAAATTGAGGAGTGATTTGTACAGCGGGTTGATGGATGCCATTTCAAAAGATGATGTTAATGCACAACATCTAGGGAAGTCTACATCGCTCCCTTCATCTCACATTAATAATCCCTGATATCATGTTTAGAATTATCAAGATGCAATGGCGATTTGCAGATGTTTCAGATATCCATATATTTTTCTAACGTTCACTTGTAATCCCAAGTGGCCAGAGATACAATATCTACAAAATTGTATTGGAGAATGCGATCAAGAAAATAGAGTAACTATAGTTTGCAGAGTTTTTGAGATCAAATTGCTTGAGCTAATGCGAGAGATAAAAAAAAAAGTTGAATATTTTGGTGAAACAGTGGCAAGTAAGTAATCCAATGAATAATATTTCTACCTTCTTTAAAAAAAAAATGGTTCATTGTTAATTTATGATATGAAATTAGATTATACCAAATATTGCTGAACACGTTATAATTGTTTTTGTCAGTTATCTACACTATCGAGTTCCAAAAGAGAGGCCTCCCACACGCTCATATATTGGTTTTTCTACATTCCGAATATAAGAATCCTTCAACATCCAAAATAGATGAAATAGTTTCTGTTGAAATAACAAATAAGGAAACTAATCTTGTTGCCTTTGCAGCTATCGAGAATCACATGATCCACGGTCCTGCGATGATGTTAACAAGAATTCACCATGTATGGAGAGAGGAAAATGTAAAAAATATTTTCCAAAGAAATTTGTTGATCAAACATCTGTGGATGACAGCGGATACCCAATGTACAAAAGACAGAATAATAGAGCATTTGTTGAGAAAAAGGGAATCAAACTAGATAACCGTTTTGTTGTTTCTTATAATAGGAGTCTTTTGGTTAAGTTTGATGCTCACATAAATATTGAAATATGTAATCAACATAGATCGATCAAGTATCTATTCAAGTATGTCAACAAAGGGCCTAACAGAATAAGAGTTTCTATAGGAATTAAAAACAATGGTCAACAGAATAATCTATGCGAGATTTTACAGAACAAAGATGAAATAAAGGCATATATGGATTGCAGGTTATGTACAAAATACATCAAATATAATGTTTTTATATTGTTCGTTCATGTTTGTTATAAATATAATATTAATTGATTCAATCGAAAACATTACAGATATATCTCTTCTATGAAAGCTTGCTGGAGGATATTTCAGTTTGACATGTATTACAGAGAACCGGTCGTCGAAAGATTGCCATTCCACTTACAGAACGAACAAACAATTATTTTCGATCCAAGTAAGTGTTTGGTTAAACTTTTGGAAAGCAAGGTTGTTACGCAAATGAAATTGATTGAATGGATGACATGTAACAATCCGCAAGATCATTGACTTATCCTGATTTTCCAAGCAAATGGTTTTGGAAGGATACAGAAAGAAAATGGTCCCCACAACAAAAATCAAGGTGTATTATTAGGGTGTATTTTGCATTTCTAGGTAGTGGTGAGAAATATTATTTGCGAATGCTTCTGAACTTAGTAAGAGGAGCAACATCATATGAAGATATTTGAACTGTCAACTGAGAAATATTCAGTACATTCAAAGATGCATGTTATGCATTAGGATTGCTGGATGATGATAAGAGTGGAATGATTGCTTGGATGAAGCATCAACATGGGCTACCAAAAGACAATTAAGACAACTCTTTGTTACTATTCTTGTATATAATGAAGTGGTGAGTCCAAGAGACTTGTGGAAAGCAAATGCAAAACGCCTATCTGAAGACATTCCCTACATTCTTAAATAGAAAATGCGGATGACAAAATTGAGTGTTGAATCGGTCGTCGCAGTCACAAAATTAAACCTAAATATTGTAGTTAGCAGTAAGCAGGGTCGAATCCACAAAGAGCAAGACTAACGACCTAATGTATATTTGAGTTAACGAAAGAGAAATTGGCAAAATGATTGATCAAAACTAAGGAAACTAATTACTTGCAGGAAATTAAAAGCATTAAATAAATTGCTAACTAAAACACAATATTAAAAGCTTTGTCGCTACGGGTTCGGTTTGACTCAAGACTAACTCTCACAATTCCTCTCCTCAATCTTCAATTTCCTAATCCTACAAGGCTAGACAAATCAATAAAATGGCTTCCGGCAAGCTAGGTATAATCTATCCTGTCTCCCCGTCGTCTTAGTTACAGATCGATTGGGTAAAGACTATCATCGACTAACCGAAAAACGCTAAACCCTTAAACACCACTAGTTGGTACAATGTTAATAAGTACAACCTATCAACCTGCATCATCCAATCAACTAATTACACAACAAATGCATTCCTAGTAGAAATGATATTAAACGCTACTACAACTTGATTGCAATCAGTACCGAAGCAATCTAAAGTCATAATCAACATTCAATAATCTCAAACCAACATTCAATTATGCGAAAAGTTATATATCAATAGATGTTCTCAATGGACATTATCAATTCAACACGCCGAGCATCAGAATAATATCAAAGCATCGTAAACAAACTGAAACGAAAACAAATATAATCTAAATACAAGAAACTTAACCAAATGTCCAACATTCGGGCTCATCCAACTAGTCGAGAGCTGATGAGGCGATCAATCAATGGAGTCAATCTCGATCTTGCTTACACCGTAATAGACAACCGAGAACTCAATCGCTCATGGTGGTGATGACGGAGGCTGAAACGGTGGAAACGGAGCTGATCATGGCAGAGAGGGGGTAACCGACAGCGATATGATGCAAAGAAGGGGCGAAAACTATCAACGGACAGCCCGAAATATGAACAGTCACACTCGTCAAAAAAAGTTAATTTTTCGACGGGTCTTCCGAAAAATGGTGGCGGAAATGGGATCCGAAGGTACTGATGGAAAGCTCTGATGATGGGGAGTTCATATCAGGCCCTGGGGAGTTGAAAGGTCACCAGAAATGAGCAAGATCTGGGCTGGAAGATGAAGAGGCATGACAGCTAGATGGCAGATTTTGGCGGTTTTTACGGCGGCTAAAGCTCGGAATGGGTAGATCCGGCCGTGGAGAAGGGAGATCCAGTCCTAGGGAGCTGAAACGTCGTCGAAAAATGGCAAAATCTCAGCTGGAATGCAAAGATTGCGGCGACGGGAAGATTAAACATCGCGACAGCGGAATCACGTCTCACAGTGGAAGGTGGAGGCTCGCCGGTGGAAGGTGAACGGTCCCTAGCCTGGAAGATGAAACATCGCCGGTCGGTGACCAAAATCCGGTGAGAGGCTAGGGTTTTCTGGCGCATCCCCCCTGTTTCACGATGGTCACCTGGAAATTTATACCCATTGCAGCAAATATCCATTTGGTCCCTAAATATTGAAAAATGACAAAATCAGCCCCTTGAAACATGACATTTTACCCCCTGAACAGCATAAATGAGACAAAATCACCCCTAATCCATAAACCACAACCTAATATCAACTCACATCATTTCCAAATTCATCCCAAATGTACCAAATTAGTAAGAAAAACTCAAAATATGATTTTTATACATAAATTCATAATTTCTCTTAATTGTCTCAATATAACTTCAATTCAATTACATATGGGATCTTTTTATCAACAAAATAGAGTCACTTTCATGACTCTAACATTGAGATGCACTGGGGAACAAATTTAGATTCATGTATTGTTCGAGATTGAAGAGCTAATGAAAAAGGTGGGAAAATCCTTGGCTGATTTCCCTGGAATGCCAATTTCAAACTGTTCCATTTTTTAAAATTCACATAATAGATTGATTTTTGAGGAATTAGATTATGATATCGACAACATAAAAACATTGCACAGTGATTTATACTAGGGTCTCAACAATGGCCAGAGACGCATATATGATTCAATCCTTGATTCTATCAACAATCAAAGTGGAACACCATTTTTTGTTTAAGAACATGGTGGAACAGGCAAAACCTTCCTATGGTCAACAATCATGGCCAAATTAAGATCTGACGGTAAAATTGTATTGGCTGTAGCTACATCAAGAATTGCTACATTGCTGCTATCCGGTGGAAGAGCAACACATTCACGTTTTTGAATTCCTTTAGATATCATTGAGGAAAGTACATGTGATATAAAAAAGGAGACACAATTGACAAAACTACTCGAGCAAACAGCTTTGATCATTTGGGATGAAGCACCCATGGTAAATAGGCATTGCTTTGAAGCTCTTAATAGAACTCTGAAAGATATTTTTGTCTGAAAAAAGATCAATCAAATGCAGATAGAATATTTGGAAGCCTCACTGTTGCCCTGGGTGGTGATTTCAGACAAATTCTACCAGTTATACCAAAAGGGAAAAAACATGACATAATCCATGCCTATTTATCATCATCTACCCTTTGGAAACATGTAACAGTGTTGAGACTTACAAAGAACATGAGATTGAAGACAAACTTGGTAAACCCAACATAATTGGATAACTTGAAGACTTTTGACAAATGGTTACTTGATATTGGAGAAGGAAGGGACGTTGCAAAAGATGAGAGTTACATCCAAACACCTGAAGACTTGAAAATCGGTCAACATACTAGTCATGAAGAAACAATTATGAATGCTATTTTTCCAGATTTATTTGCTCAAATAAATAATATTGACTATATGTGAGAGAGAGAGAGAGCAATATTGCACCCAAAATGAGATAGTACATAGATTGAATGACTATATCACCTAGAGTCTACCAACAAATGGAAAGACGTATTTTAGCTTAGATAGCACTTGCAAAGCAGCAGTTATCTCAAACGATGATGACATTCTCTATCTGACCAAATTTCTTAATTCTCTGATGTGCTCTAGCATGCCCAAACACAAATTGCATCTGAAAATTGGCATTCCAATTATGTTGTTGCATAATTTGAATCAATCTGATGGTCTTTACAATAGAACCAAACTGATTATAACCCATTTAGGAAAGTGGTCTATACAAGCAGTGATTATTACCAAGTCAAATATTGGGGATATTGTTACAATTCCTAGAATAATAATGTCGAATGCAGATATGAAGTGGCCTTTCAGGTTGAAGAGAAGACAGTTACCTGTGACAGTTAGCTTTTGTATGATAATAAACAAAAGCCAGGGTCAATCACTCAAAACAGTA
Organism: Pistacia vera; assembly: GCF_008641045.1. Lineage (NCBI taxonomy): Eukaryota > Viridiplantae > Streptophyta > Magnoliopsida > Sapindales > Anacardiaceae > Pistacia > Pistacia vera. The sequence continues at coordinate 27,895 of NW_022195877.1, read as the reverse complement.
GGATTGTATATGAAACATCAGGTCTATACACATGGTCAATTATACGTCGCACTATCAAGAGTAACCTCAAGACAAGGTATCAAGATTCTGCTAGCCCTATAACAAGATGAATTGGCAAAGACATTGACAAATATTGTTTTCAAAGAAGTGTTTAACTGAAGGGATTGATATGTTACAGATAATAAAAAGCATTGTTTATAACAGAAAGAATTGATACATTGTATATAATATAAGACATTGTTTATGAGAGATTAATGTGAAAAATTAAAGATATTTATATGAATATGAAAAGGTCACATTAAATGATTAAATATAGACAGAAACATAAATTCCTTGATACAAAGATATTTATACGTTTTATATTATTATTGTCAGATACAATTAATGCTACATTATATGTATTATGTGTTATAAATGCATATTTTTTACATACACAACTCAACCACAAACTCTTGCATGACAGACATCATCAAGATATTTAACATCAATAGTACAATTAAACACTTTAAATATTTACAAAAGTAACATTACATGGGCTGGAGACTTTTTTTCATATATACAAAAATTAGCATCAACTGAATACATCCATGTTCGTAATAATAACACAACTATAAACACTTGCGTGGCAAATATTGGCAAATACTGTCAAAATATTTAACAAACGGTTTAAAAATTTACAAAAGCGGCATTAAGTGGACCAGAGAAAGGTACAACAACATTGCAGTCAATATAATCTCTATTAGGCGACATCTTCTGATTTTTCAACACAATTGTCTCTAAAAAACTAGAATCTTCATTTGGGAATCTGTGCTTAAATTCTTTGACACAAGCTTTTCTCGTGGCCAAAAACATTTCTGACACCAAATCATAAGCCTCTTCTTTATCTTTCTTAGCTTGTGCAATTAAAGATTTGATGTTATCATTTTCTTTAGACAATTCAATACTTTTTCTTTTTAAAGACTTCCTTTTGCTGCCACTCATCTGCAAAAGATTGTTCAACATTTCTAAATGATTCTTGATAGTGTTTCAATTTGGTTTTGACCTTTTCAAACGTCTCCTTTGATATTTTCAATAGTTTTTCCAATCTATGAACCTCGGAAATCACATCTTCATTTTCTTTTTTCAAATCTGAGATCACATCTTCTGAAACAAGCCAACGTTCTCTAATTACTAAGAAACCTTCATAAGCCTATTTCAAAAACAATGAAACCACGTTAACATCGTTGTGCCAAATAAAGTATATATTCACATGATAAAGTGAAAATACGTTACCTCTTTCCCTAGACCGAATGTTTTGTTGTCTAGCTCTTCTTTAGAAACGTTTTTCCATTTTTGTTCAGAATTCGTATTTGAACCCTCTTGTTGATCGGTTTTCTGCCGTTTCACCAATTTACGTAATGGAATTTCTTCTGACTGATTATCTGCTTCTTCAATCAATTTAACGTGGCAAGAACTAGAATCAGGTTTCACAGAATTGGAGGTTGAATCAGGTAAAACAATAGTCTGTAAAGGCGTTAACAATTCTGACTTGGAATCACTGCTTGATCCTCCTTCATACAGAACTTCAGAATCAAGTCTTCGAATAAATTTCGTCAAGTTTTTGGGAGCCATTACTACAATGAAAAAATAATATCATCAAATAAATAAAAATAGAGAAAACAGACAAATTCAACTTAATAGAAATTGTAAGGCTTTGTTATTACTTGGGAGACATTTATTCTTTGTGATACGTGATAGAGACACAAATTAAAACAACAATATCTCAGACGTACTATAGAGAATACCAAAACCTTGGCAACTGTTCCGAAAAATAAATAGATAATTAGACGATGACAATGATGGTAATTTCTGAAGCATTTTTACCACTGGCATTTCATTATATCAATTCATAAAACAACGATAGTATTACAATATACACTAAATACAACAAGACAATAAAACAAAATCGTAATGAGAAAAACACCAATTTCAGCAATAGATTTACTGAGAAAATAGTGTGCAATGCGACTACGAGAACAATAAATAAACAACCTGACCTGAACAAACAAAATTGTACTAAGAAAGACACCAATTTCAACAGTAAATTTATTGAGAAAATAATCTGCAACACGACTACCAGAGAAACCAATAAACAACTTGAGCACAACCATCTAACAACAACTTCTTATAACAATAATAACAAATCTTTGAACTCAGTAAGAATAACATGCACTTTAATCAAAGTTAAAATCGATGACAAATTAATTAGACCAATGTAAAATAAAAAACTACACTATAACTAAAGAAAATTTACTTTACTTATCTCAACTTCAGTCAACGAGAAAAAAAGACGTGGAAAATGTGACAAACGGACTAGGACAAATGCCTTTAAAGCCGAAACTGACTGAAAAAACCCTAAATCCCCAAATTTACTTCAAGTAAAATACTGAATATTAAATCCACATATTTTCTTTAAATATCAACAGCTTTTTAAACAACAACGTTTTTCATCATTTATGAATTTTACAAAGCCAAAATGATAGCGCACTATAAAACTTTAATATTACCACTTCAACCAAACAATGTCACTATAACTTAACATAAAAGTATAAAAGAAGGGGAAATAAGAGATTCCTTCAAAATCTCACTATCAAATACTAAACTTGACAATAGAAATGAATTTGACACTAACAATTACAAAATCAATAGAATTTCAAATTCAAAATATAAGCAATAATGATTCTATACATAAAATAACATGAATTGGAAACAGATAAAATACTCAATTGCGTATTACTTTGAAACCACTTCATTTTGAAATAACATTAATGGACAACAAAAATCAACTTGAGGCAATAGAAAGTGAAATTTTACCATATGTACATAATTATGCAAACATATAATACTTTTCCCATGGGAGAAGATCATCATGCAAGTATTACAATGTTGACGACCTAAAACGAAAGCATTAGGAGGATGACAACCTAAAACACAACGGACCGATTGTATATATGCTTATTCAACAACATATTATGTAGATATTACATACAAGCAAAACAAAATGTTAAAATTATAGTCTCTACAGTGTTCTAATCAAAGAGTCAGAGACCTCGTCTCATCCATTTTCCATAGGCCTTCCTCATACTTGTACCACCTCATAAAACCTTCATCACTTCGAGTACGCTGGCACATGATGCACAAGTGCTCAGTACATGTTAAGAACTCACGTAATCGCATAGCCTTCTCCAAGATAATTTTGTCTAGCTTCTTAATAATTTTTTCGGGCATCAATGGAGGAAGCAGTGGACCTTCTATACGAAGGCAATGTGATATGTTGAGGACTTCCAGGTTTGGAAGGTCATCCAATATAAGCGTTAGGGCATCCTTAACTATCACTGAGCATCTCAAGCTCAAAATCTTCAAATTTGGAAGAAATATGGCTATCGTAGAAGCAAAGAGAATGTTAGAAGGACCCATGACCTTGAGTTCATTGAAGTTCTTGCAATTTGGGGCTATTTCCTCTATAAGATAAGCAGATTTACTATACTAGGCATTGTCAGGGATTTAAGAGATCTCCATGTATGAATGACCTTGCAAATTACATCCTTCTTTATTCTATTCCAAGCTGGCATAACGAGACGCCTTAGTTGGGGGCACTTGCAGACAACAATATATGGTGGGTTACTTCCCAATTCAATGTGCCAAAAAGAAAATTAAAGATGATGATCACTGGTACCAAAGGCAATGCCAAAGACTCAGTCAATAAACAGTGAGAATAAAAAAAAAAAAAAAATTACCTTTTAGCAAGGTTTTAAATAGAAACATAAAAGAATTACCTTTCAGCAATATAAGTAAATTGTTCGTCCCCTACATACAAATTGAAGTGAAAAATCAAGGTTCTTATGTGTCCCTAGCTGAGACTCAACGAAATCTTCAACAAACAGGTCAATGTCTTATCATAACACTTATCCACGTAAACATATGGTTCTAATGGGATTTTCATGAAATTTGATCTCAACATTGATAAATCAACAGTTTTCCAAAGCAGAGGATCACAACAAGCTGAACGCCATGAATTACAACACAGGAAGATTTTCACCAATATGTCAGTGTCCAGATCCTCCCATCTTCTTATAGTAAAGGCACCCTCTTTCATTTGACCAGTTGCCCAATTATCTCATAGAACTTTGAGAGCATCAGACACCTGCATAAGATATGGACATAATACATGTACAATGCACAAAATATCATTCAATACATTAATTTATATGAATTTAAAAAGATTCATACTAATCGAATGTATCAAATACTTAATATACCTGCGTAGAGATATAGATGAATGCAAACCGTTTACACTTAAGATAAATTAATACTTAATATTAAATGATTACGACCAAAAAAGTTTATATTCGTTGAATAGAATAATCGATTTTTCTCGGTAGAATCAACAATGAAGCAATGATATCTAATATATATAAAAAAATCAAATAATTAATGTTCAACAAAAAAAAAAAAAAAAAAACCATCATTGATTTACAAAAATACTAAAAACGAGATTCAAATAACAATGCTAACTCTCATTAATAATTAACACGATAATATCTACCAAATTCAAACANGATGGGGAACTCGTGAGTGTAGAGTTACCCTCATGTAAACCGCTATGAGAAAGAGCGGTCTCCGCCATGAGAGAGCGGAATGCATGTGAACCGCTATGAGAGAGAGCGGTCTCTGCTATGAGAAAGCGGAATGAGAATGAATAGAAAGAAAAGAAAAGAAAGAAAAATGAGAATTTGAATTAGAAAACTAATAAGAATACGAAGAGAATTGATGAGTAATGCATGGGGATGATAGAGTAAGAGATTTTTACTTACTGGGCATCTTTGTGCTCACTCCGTTGTTTTCTTTGTTGTACAGGAAATAGGTGAGGACCTGGTCGGATGGACGTCGGCAAGCGGGGAAACTTGGCTGTACTGTCCACTGTTTTTGTTTTTTGAGAGTCTTTGTGCACATGATGTTTTGTTTTGTAAAGAATGTAATTATTAAGTAAAGAAAAATTTTTGGGCCCAACTGTTTTGATAAATATGCTGTCCTTTTATTAATCTATATTATGATTTTGGTAGAAGAAAGTAGTTGTTACATCCTCTCATCTTCTTACAGCAGAGGCACCCTCTTTCATTTGACCAGTTGCCCAATTATCTCATAGAACTTTCAGAGCATCAGAAACGTACATAAGATATGCACATAATTCATGTACAATGCAGAAAATGTCATCCACAACATTAATTTATATGAATTTAGAAAGATTCGTATTAATCAAATGTATCAAATACTTAATATACCTACGTAGAGATATAGATGAATGAAAACCATTTACACTTAAGATAAATTAATACTTAACATTAAATGATTATGAACAAAAACGTTTGTATTTGTTGAATAGAATAATCATTTTTTCTCGGTTGAATAAACAATGAAGCAACGATATCTGATATATAAAAAAAAAAAATCAAATAATTAATGTTCAACAAAATAAAAGTACCATCATTAATTTAGAAAAATACTAAAAACAAGATTAAAAAATAACAACGCTAATTCTCATTAATAATTAACACGAAAATATCTACCAAATCCAAACACACGGAAAACTATTCGCTATCAATATGTGCACAAAAATTATATAAATCACTAAGACCATAACAACTTTATAATTTCAATATACTTACACACACACACACACACACACACAAATTGCCATCAGAACAGCATGATTCCTTACAAAAAAACAAAAACACAACCCACAAACCTGTTACAATTACCATCACAAATATTGCAACAAATAATTGCAAAAGCAATTCAGAATAACAACACCACTCTTCAAGCAATACGGTTAACGTAAGTTTTACTAATATCATCATGTTTCATTAATTTGTTGACTTCATTGTTTTGTTAGTTATATAGAAAACCGTATGTCGATTCCCAACAATTGAAACAGATTATGCCAAATCACTTGTGTCTTTAATTCTTAATAGCTCTCTAATACATAAAAACCAAAATACATGTTAGAATGGATATTTAACTGAACCATATTTTTCACACTTTTTTATTGTTAACTTCTTTGATCATACAAGTAATGATATTATGATTACCAACTATTTGAAACTATTATTTACACTATTTTATTATTATTATTATTATTATTTTTTTTTTTTGTGGATCTTGTGTTTGGAAAACACTTTTCATTTATTTATTGTGGATCTTGTGTTTGAAAACCATTATTTAACTTACAATTTACAGGCGCAAATCTCTAAACCAATAGTCAAACGTAAAACAAGTCTTACATAGAAGAAACATCTTCAAACAATGACACAAACTGCCAGCAATAACAACTGCAGGGCTTTCAATTCTAAAGATCCTTGTAAGCAGAAAATAAGCATGCTTCACTAGTGCTTGGAACACATTTGTTCTTTGTGGAACATGATAGAAACGGAGGATTGCAACTACTTATTGCATCTTGCTAACAAAAAACCAGCAAGCAATGTATCAGACTGTCATTGCTCTAATCACTATGCATGTAATATTTCATTAGGCAAGTATTCACTGAGTATCTTATAGAGAGAACCCAGAGAATTGCTAGCTTAAAGAAGGGTGTTCATCTAAAAGTTTTATCCTTAATCCTGTTATAACATACTATTACACAAAGACTATTTCTCACATATATAAATACACATTAAAATTCTTCACTAAGACAGTGTGTGCAATCCTCTCACCAGCTCGACGTCTCCCAACCACTACAATCTAATACCTACAAAAATAAGGAAAGCAACGGGGTGAGCTATAAATGCTTAGTAAGTAAACCAAATCTAACTATGCTCTTACTCTGCTGTCCCTGTTTTCATTGTATTGCTTCTAAATTTCTACTTGCTTTCTCTCTTTATTCTCAGGATTACTACCTAGCAGTCTTCTATTTTTCTCAAATCTTTTGTAAACCCCGCATTATTATTCCGATGCCCTAAGGTCTGAAATTTACCTTTTCATGTAATTTTTTTTTTTGAATGGAAGGGTAAAATGGTCAATTTGCATGCATTTCGAGATGTGGCCATTATAAAGTGTAAGGGATGATGTCATTGAAGAGAAGTAAGGGTAGAATGGTCATAAAGTTGATTGATATGGTTAAATGGCGTAAATGGTACCCAAGGGAATAATGGTCTTTTCATACAAATCCATATGAATTAAGTATCCATAAAAGTGCACCAAGGGTAAATTAGTCATTTACCTAATGGGATTGCTTAATTACCAAGTGTTTAAAAGAAGTCAAATGGCATTAAATGAGTGCTAATCATTATGTTGTGGTAGAAATGACCAAAACACCCTTATATAAAAAATTTATGCCAAACGACCCTTATATCTAACTTTTATTGACCAATCATAATAGAGTAGCAATGAAATAAATATATACAAGGTTTTAAGAGAGAGAAGTTGGCCTTGTACACCCCAAATGCATCATCTTCTTCTTCATCTCTCAAATCCACCATAAAAGCCACTAATCTAGACATTTTATTCTCAAATTTTCATAGGATTTCAAGTTAAATTTCGAAGGAGATCATCATCCACACTTTAAGAACTTCAATTTCAAGGTTTAAGGTGAGTTTCAAAACCATGTCTGTGATGCGTGTTTCTTACAACATGCAAAATGTAGCAAGTATACTAGTCGCTCAAGTAATAAAATGATGAGCAGAGTATCGTTCCCACGAGGATTGTTAGCAAAGCACTAAGTTTCCTAATGTTATCAAGTTGAAGCAATCGAATTCTTTGGATTGGTGGGAGCAAATTCTAATTAAAAACAACAATGAATTTTAAACAAAGATTTAAAACTTAATTAAGAAAGCAATATGAAAACACGGATAATCAATTCAAGCAAAAAGGGTAGGGTTTTGACTTCATTTGGATTTTTATGGGTTAAACCTAAAAATTACACTACATTCACATTCATGCGCAATGGTTGTAAATCGAACTCACTAATATGTTAAACATACCCTCTCGGGCTATGTTTTCCTATTCATCCTTATTAACCTTCCGCACCCAACAAATTGAAGATTAATAATTCCAAACTCATTAAGCAAAAGAATCCTATAATGATTTCATTAATTCTTGAATCTATCTCTAGCATCCAATACTATAATGGTGATTACCCAAGAAGCCTAACATGATTCATTTCTCAATCTCATCATGTTCATCACATACAGCATTAAAAATCAGAGTAACACACAACCAAAGCATATTCATATGAAAATAACACAATCAAACACTTAACCCATTTAAAATCCAAACTACCATCAAAACCCTAACCCAAAAAAGATTAGTTCATAGCTAAATCAATAATACAAAAAAGAAAAAAAAAAATAATCAAGTTCAGCATAATGAAACTGAGATAAAAGATAAGAAATCTCCCCAAAAGATGAATCCTTTAGTCAGATTCGAATCTTCTCCCTTTTACAAACCAAATCGCTCAAAGTTTTACTAAGAAAAATGCAAAAGTAGCTAACCCTAAAAAGATGAAGACCCCTGGGCAAAAGGCTAAGTTTTTCTTTTATACTTAGTCCAAATAACCCAACCAAAACATGCACAAAACGAAAATGTGCGTTTAACAAAACTGAAAATAATGACTGTCACCACGGCGAAGAAGAATTCTTCGCCGCGGTGAAGAATGAAGCAGACACGTTCGTCCCTGGCTTACTTCGCCACGGCGAAGACAATTCCTTCGCCGGGGTGAAGCTTCTTGAAAAGTTCTAAAATTATAGAACTGCCACTCTGCTTGCTTCTTCATTTGATTCTTCGATTCTCGGTGCTCTCCCTTGGGAACAAGCTTCATTGTGCTTTATCCTGCTCCGGAACTCTCCTATCTTCTGAGATCCGCTAATTTCTGAGTCAAAAATATCAAATTTTGTCCTTATTTGCTCAAAATGCCCATTTTAACATGAAATACGAAAAGTAAAGATTTAAGCAACGATTCAGGTCAAAATGCACTAGAAAGTACCTGAAATCCAACAAAAAGGTCTAATAAAAACTTTATAATTCATGGATTATTAGTCTGTTCTGATTTTTAGTTAAAAGAGAAATTCATAAGTGTTTATGTGTGTAAGGTGGAAAGGATGAACCCTTGGAGCTTAGGAGGAGTGTCTTTGTGCTTTGAATACTAAGGTAAGGAAAAAATCTCCCTTATGACTACAATTGATAACACCTAGAGTTGATGAAACTTACATTTATTTATGTTAATTTGAGTGTGATGCTATGTTTTGATTATGGATGGTGTAAATGGGTGTGTTGATTGGTGTTTGTGTGCATATGGAGGATGATTATGCCAATTAAGAGATTTGTAGCTGGACGATGTTTTGGGACTTCTTGGTTCTGTAAAAAGGGAGGTTTTTATGGCCTTTTATACTTTGAATGATATGGAAAATACTATGAATGTGCAAATGAAGGTGACATGGTTAAAAATGAATAGAATTCGGATTTGACTTTTTAAGACTTATACTATACGTGGTTCACTGAATCTGTCATAACTGAAGTTATAAAAGTCTGATTGAGCTAATTCTTGAAGGATTAAAAATTTAAGAATTAGACCTAAAACTTTTGTGTTTTAGCCAAAAATCAATTCGAATTGGAAGATGAGGAAAAAATTGATTGAATAGTGACAAACTGCATGACCTCCAACTTTAAATAAAATTCCCATTTTTTTTATAAATTCTAATAATCCACTGAATAATCTTACTGTTGAAATTCCTTATGTTTTATGAGAAATTGAATGACCTAAATTAATGAATTTAGTAGGAGAATATTCATGTCATGGAGTTGTACTAAATTGATTGACAAGTTGTGCAATTGGCCAAGTTTACACGTTAAATGAATGAATAGTATGATTGAGCATGGGAGATGTTATCCCAAATGTTTGCATTCATCATGGTAATGCATATAGCTTATTTAGTTTACTTATGAAAACATTTATGAAATGTTGAAAAATGAATTCCATGAGTCTCTTGAGGTATAAACCAAGATCAGAGGAATGGAATCTTTGTGGAAACCATGAGTCCTTTGAGGTGACGACCCAGAACAAGGTAATGGTTCAATTGAATCTGATCAGATAATAAAGACTAATGAAAACATCAAGTACAAAGACAAAAGAAATAGGCATGCCATGTTTATGAATATTGCATAAGTCATATATATTCTATGTTATATTATGTATGGTTATGTTATGACATATGTTTATGAGAAAAATCCAAAGTGTATGACATGTTTTATGAACTTGTTAATGACAATGAATGATGGTCATGTCTTGTAGGTAGGTAAGGTCTTGAGTAATATACTTGTATAATAAACATTAATAGTTTATAAATGGCCATATTCCCTTACTGAGTGATTAGCGCTCACCCCACGAAATGTTTTAAAATGTTTTGTAGGTAAGGATTAAGGCATGAAGCTGGGAGAGGAGTTTGAGGGATGCTATGAGCATGAAGGGATGTTTTAATGATGACTATTGAATGGTTTTGCTAGTATTTAGTGTAGTAATTATGTTCATATTTCATAATGCAGTAAATATGTCCATGTTCTATAATGGAGTAAATATGTTTGTGTTACTAAAGGAAATCAAATTGCTAGTAAATTTTGTAAAAGTGTGTATGTTCTAGTAATTAGTACTATGGATTTCATAATTTACTTCAAGAATGGAAACTATATTATTTGACTTGTACAATGAACTTATTATAATTTAGAAATTAAAAAGAAAAAATGTTTTTTAAACTACAGGTTTATTCTTTAAATAGGATTTTAAAATAAACTTCTTTCCTAGGCGTGCGTTTTCTAGGTTCTCAATGGCCAAGGGATACTTAGGAAATACCTAGCTAGGGAGGGGTTTTACATCTTTCTAAATCCTTCTAGTGCTATGCTATTCTTTATCTTTTTATTTCTCTTTTCTGCTAGATTATAACTTTTGTTTCTTTCTCCACTCAACAAATCACTAAGTTTCCTTGCTATTTGTCATGTTTCTAATTTACGTTCTTTTTTAGCATGTATCTAATTTTTGTTCTTTTCTTGTATATCTCTAATTTCTTTTCTGTTCTCGTAGGCTTCTATTTTCTTTTCTTCTCTATTTTCATAGGCTTCTATTTTCTTTTCTTCTCTATTTTCATGGGCTTCTATTTTCTTTTCTTCTATATTACCATGGGTTTTTATTTTCTTTTCTTTTCTATTCGCATGGGCTTCCATTTTCTTTTCTTCTCTATTCTCATGGGCTTCTATTTTCTTTACTTGGCTAGTCAGACACATAATAATAAAATAAACTCTTTAATCTATGCATAAATGCATAAGATGCAATGCACATAAAATGTTAGATGCATATGCAAATGATCATGTTTGTATTCTTTCTAAAAATTCTTTTCTAATTCTTTCTGTTTTCTATTTCTTATTCTGTTTTTTCTTTCTTTCACTCTTTCTATATTCTATTTTGGTTTGCCGATCGACTAGGCTAAGGCATGGATTTGAAACCTTGGCCGTGTGAGCGTATTCTAAAATTCTTTCTAGGTACAGTCCTCATCCACATGCACTGTAAATCTGCAAAAGTAACTAGCTAGACATTTTCCAATAATTTTTAAAATTTCAGAAATATATGCTATGCTATGTCATGCATTTATATGCTACCTATGCATGATCCCAAAATACGTGTTTGACTCTGGCATGTATTCTATTAATTCTAAAGCTTTTATTTCTATACTTTTCTAGAAAGCCCAATGTTCTATTCTAGTAACACGCTTAAATTAAACATTTTCTATTTTATTTTTTATTTTTGAATTCTATGCATCCTGTGTACGTACGCAATTCTATAATTTCTACATAATTCTTCAATTCTATCATGCTATATAAAATGTACACGTATACAATTACATTATCTCTCACAAGTTCTACTTTTCTATAATTCTATTAGTACAATATTAAAACGGCACAATTCAGCTAGGGAATGAATTCTACGTTTTGGGCAATATAATTTCTTCTATAAAAAGCTATGCCACAACTTAGGTATTAAGTGTACTAACTTACCTAATTATGCTACTAGATTTTCTCAAACTTATATACCACATAACCATGTCATTAAACAACTCTCTAATATTTTTCTAATGTAACAAACATGCCTTGTAAAACTTTCTAAATACCAATCTTAATGACATAAATTTGCATTCTCTTACATGACCATCAACTTCCATTGTTATACATGCCCTTCTTTCTTCTTTTCTTTTGGCTACATTCTATACATTAATCTATATTGCCATATTAATCATTGTAAATTCAATCTAACATATGGCACAACATATATACTTTTGCTAAATTCTAATTTCTTTTTAACATTCTTAACTAAACTTTTGGCCAATACAAATATTCTCAAGATCGTCTAGCAAATTCTATGGCTTGTAATATATACTAAGGCATGAAAACTATACTCATACCAATCAATTTCTAAAATGGTCATGTATTTAATACATAAACCAAACTTCTATTTCTTTGATGTTTCTTTGATATTTATACTTGGGAAAACTTTTCTATTCTTTAATGTAACAACTGCTGTAAACTAGTACAATGCATGCATAATAACAATAGAAAATGGGCCCAAAACTTTTCCTTTTTATTATAAGTCATACGTCTTTTATACACAAAGAACATCATTTACAAAAATGCCATTTTAAAAGGCAAAACCGGGGAAACAATGTAGCTATTACTCCTCGCTTGCCGACGCCCCTCCAACTGCATCGTCACCTAGATCCTGCATCCACAAAGGAAAATAACGGGGTGAGCACAAAATAATGCTCAGTAAGTAAAACCCTCTATCTGTCTATCCCCGTATGTATTACTCTTAATTCTTTCCTCACACTTTCTGTTGTTTCCTACTAAACGTCATGGCCTCATCTTACCGGAGGTACAGCCGGATGGCGTTCACACAGCACCATCTCACTCTTCATGACTATCGGGTGGAATTCACACAGCACCAACCCGTTCTTAGTGACTACCGAGTGGGGATCACGAAGCACCTACCTGGTTTTCGTACTATCGGGTGGAGACCACATAGCACCAACCCGTTCTTAGTGACTACCGAGTGGGGATCACGAAGCAGCTACCCGGTTTTCATAACTATCAGGTGGAGACCACATAGCACCTACCCGTTCCTCATGACTTTCGGGTCACGATCACCAAGCATTAACCCGTTCCTAATCACTGTCGGGTGATGATCACAAAGTATCAACCCATCTCTAATAAGTATCGGGTGATGATGACAAAGCATCAACCCATCTCTAATAAATATCGGGTGATGATCACAAGGCATCAACCCCATCTCTAATAAATATCGGGTGATGATCACAAACCATCAACCCCTTTTCTAATAACTAACCGGGTGATGGTCACAAAGCATTCACCCATTTCTAATACCTATCGGGTGATGATCACAAAGCATCAACCCATTTCTAATGGCTATTCAGGTGGTGATCACAAACCATCAACCCGATTCTCATAACTATCGGGTGATGATCACAAAGCATCCACCCATTTCTAATACTCTTCTCATTCACTCTATTCTAGCACTTCTCATTCTCTCTACCCTTAGAGTAGTTGCATCCACAAAGTTCTCTACTCATAGAGCAAGTGCATACACAAAGTTTCCTACTCTTTCTTAGGTCACTTCTCAATGCACAATTAATGCCTATGGATGGTTCATCTCCACTAATGCACTTATGAAATGCCAACATGCAATGTTGCAAGAATTAAGGTTCACTACTCATACTCAAACCTCTATTAGGCATTTCATCAAACAACTCAAGTGCATAATAAAACTCTACTATAACAATAATTCTAAATCTTTCTCTAACCATCCAAAATGGGGAGAAACCCCCTCACATAGCCACATATCCTGCCAAAGAAAGACACTTCCAAAAGGATTCCTCAATATCCTTCAATTCCATCTCAAACTACCTTTCCAACCCACATCTCACTTCTTATATTTGCAATGTATAAACAATCACAAAGCACTAGAAATCTCTATTTAAGCCTCAATAACATGGCATATAACATGTATATAACATACATACATAAGTGCTATCAAAACCCTAATCAAGAAAATTCCCAAATCTCAACTTGGGTTGGGGTTTACTTACCTTGTTATGGAGAGATTTCACTAACTCTTCCTTTCACTTGGTTTGCTTGACTTTTTCTCTACTCTTAAACAAAAGAACAAAAACCCTCAATATTCAATATATACCAAAACTCACAAAGCTTCACAACCAAAGCAAGAATCCTTACCTTAGGATGCCTTAGGTTGATTTTCTACCCCAAATCACTCCAAAAGCCCTTTAAAACTCTTTGATCAAAAGAAAGAGAAATTGAGAGGAAGCAAGAGAGGAGAGTGGCGTTGGAGAAGAAGAATGAGGGGTTTGCAATGTCTTAATTCCTTTTAATGAAATTTATACACAAGCATTCCCATTTTGCCCTTACTCTTCTTTAGGAATTCTATCTATATCCTTTGATTCATTACAAACACACCCCCATAGCAACATATTCTCCATGAAAATTCCTTACATTTTACTCCCCACTTTTCCTGCTAATTAGGGGTAGAATGGTCAAATTGCCCTTAGGGAAGAAAATATCTAAAACTTAACAAACATTTTGGTCAGCCTGTCGCCACGGCGAGAAAGCTTCTATCGCTGCGGCGAAACTGTCTAGCAGCTTCCCGTGGCTTCAACACCTCTTCGCCGCGGCGAAGATTCTTCTTCGCCCCGGCGAAGCTTGGAACACTGAACTTCTTCTATTTTCAACCAATTTAAGGGCAAGAATTCAAAATAACACTCAAACAAAGGTCAACCAAATAATATTACCAAGAAACCAACTCAAATAAGAGCAAAAGAAGAAACAATAACTACGTACCTCAAGTGGGGCGTTACAATTCTTTATACAATAAAATCACTTATTACATATTGTTTATAACAAATCTCAAAACAAGAAACAACAATATACTCATTTGGCCAAGCCATTCTTTGAATGATCTTTCTAATTTCAAGTATACAAGCTTGACAATGTAATAGTTCTCTCTAGCTAGTATACTTTGGGAAATATAAAGTGAAACTCTCTAAATATGTCATAGAAAAACATATATGTATATAAGTATAAGATAGTGGGCACAAAACTGACTTTACTTTCATATACAAATTTCTATATCAAGTAACAAAGTCTCGCGAAAATAAACTCGAGGTACAATCTGACAGTGTTGCCAAACTTCTCCGCTTCTTGACATTCTATCCGACCGCATCTCATTTGTTACCTGCAAAAACAATGAAATCAACAGAGTGAGCACTAAATTGCGCAGTAAGTAAACCCACTATGTTACCCTTCTTCCTCCGTTACTCATATTCTGAATTTCTTTTCTTACACCAAACTCTCTATTCTTCTCTACTCTTTCTATTGTTCTAGTTTCTTACTTACTGATATGTAAGCACAATTAGTAAAACTAATTCTAGATAGTAGAAATTGCATAATACATATGCACAAATGCATAGGAAATGCCTTTTCTTTTATGTATTTCTGTTTTCTTATTCTGTTTTCTATTTCTCATTTGTTTTCTGTTTTCTTTTTTTTTCTATTTCTCTTCTTTCTTTTCTTTTCTTTCTTTCTTTCTATTCTCTTCTATTCTGGTTTGCCGATCGAACTCGGTTGAGGCATGGATTTGGAACCCTGGCCGTGTGAATGTATTCTAAAATTCTTTCGGGGTACAGTCCTCATCCACTTGCACTTCTAATGGACTGTACAAATTCTTCTTTCTATTCTGAGGCTGCTCACTGAAGGCAGCGTGCATGTGGGGCTATTCTATTTCTTTGTCACTCACAAGCTCCCCATCACAACAACCTTCTTTTCTCTTATCTTTCTTTTAAATAAGACTTCAATTTCTTTTCTTTTCTTTTCTTTAATAATTGAATCTATAATGAATTTTCTTTTCTTTCTTTCTCTTTGTTCTTTAGTGTTCTCATATATGTATGTATGCATGTAGATGGGCTTATTCTTGTTATTCTTTCTCAATTCAAATATTTAAATGCAAGAATGCAATGTGGCATGTGGACATGTCATTCTCTACCATCTACAAACTCATATCAAGATCATAAGCTATCATATTCATGCATGCACTTCACTTTGAACTTTCATCAAACAATTTGCATGCACGTACAAACACTAACTTGGCTACACCCCTACATCTTTCTCAAGCTACCAAAATTTGGAGCAAAACTCCCTAAAATCAACTTCAAACCTGGCCAGGAAATCACACTCCATAATTCTACTCCAATTCTTTTATAGATCATCCAAACTTCCACCAATTCATCACATACATAAACACTACTTCTCATGGCTGAATTCTAACCATCATTCATCCTCAATTCCATCAACAATTCTCAACATACAAACACATGCATACATATAAGAATCTCTCTACACAGTTATTGCTCAAACCATAACAAGGGTTGGATTTACTTACCTTAGATGTGAGCAACACAAGCACTTTAGTCTTCCCTTGATACAACTCTCATTCTCTTAAACCCTAAGCATATAAACCATAAGAATTCAACACTTTTTAAAAATTTAATCTCACATCTTAGTGTAAGAATCTTACCTTTGAATGCTTAGGATTGAAAATCTATCAAAAGTGAACCAAATTCTATGGATTTCCTTTGAGATTGGTTAAAGAAAATTTGAGAGCATTTGGGGTGAAGGTGGCGTGAACAGTGGTTGGAGTGGGTAGGGTTTCAACTCTTGAACTCTTATTAACACATAATATTATTTATACTTTCCCATTTTACCCTTGCACTTTCTAAGAAATTCCACCTTTGCCCTTTAGTCAATTACAATAATGTCCTCATTTCTCTTGCATTCTCCATGTAGTTCTACTTCTTTTCACTCCCCACACTTTCAACTAATTATGGGTGGAATTACCATTTTGCCCTTAAGCAAGTTTTCCAGAATTTTCTCAAAAATTCTAGAGAGTTATTTGCCCCGACGAACCTTTTTCTTTGCCTCGGCGAAGTCTGAAATTTCTGACACATGAATTTGTGCAATGAATTCATTGTCGCGGCGAAAAGTGAAAATGTCAATTTTCTTTCTTTCACCTTGGAATAAGTAATACTAAAGGCATTAAGACATAAGTAGAGTTACGTACCTCGATGTGGGTGTTACAGTCAATTTATGGTGGCATGTTGTAATATTATAATACAATCACCCATCTTTTACTCTCATCAATACTACACTATTGCAACAATTCAATATGCAGCTCTTACCATCATTTTTCTAAACTCATAAGTTTCAAAGCTCATAATTCAATGACTAAATACAATATAACATTCAAACTAATGCTAAAAGTTCAAGCAACTTGAACCATGCACTAAAGGCCATTCATTTCATTGAACTAACATAACCAAGTGTTATTCTAAATTTTGACATAACAAAATGCACTCTCGAATACTAAAACTTACACTTGGTTAAGCCTAACATAACCTTTCAACTCCAATTCTTTCCTTTCTCAAACAATTTCTTCAACAAGATTTAACAAACTCATGCATGCATTTCTCTTTGAATTTTCATCAAACAATTCACATGCACATGCAAATACTTGGTTGGCCACACCTCCACATCTCTCCAAATCCACAAAAATTGGAGCAAAAACTCACCAAACTTAACTTCAATTCTAGCCAGATTCAACACTTCCAAATTCCAACATCAACTCTTCAACAAAATTTCATCCAAAGTTAAACCAAAACATCACATCTACATAACTACTCATCTTGGTTGAACTTCTATACATTATTCTCCATCAAACAAGCATCTAAAAAGCCAATACTTCTTATCATGCATCATACACAAACACTCAAGAATCAACTTACACATATACTACTCAAATTAAAGCTCAAATTGGGTTTACTTATCTTTTTCTTGCAAGAATCATTTTCTTTGCTTCCTTTGCTCACTTTCTCCATTGATTCATGCTAAAACACATAAATTCATGAGAACTCATACTTATAAAACACAAATCACAAACTTTTGCTAAAATTCTTACCTTAGAAAGCCACAAAATGAACATATATTCACTTAGGCATGAATCCTTGTAATTCTCTTAGAAGACTTTGAAGAAATGGAGGAGAAATGGGGGAAGAAGGTGGCGTGGCCAAGGGATGAGAATGGCTAGGGTTTTGTCAATTGAAGCCCTATATATATATATATATATATATATATATATAGCTAGTAATTCTTTAAGAAAATATAACAAAATCCACTAAATAACCTTTATAAACATATATACTAATGTAAAATCCGAAAATTCTAATTTTAATTAATATAAATATATACACAAAATAACTGATAGTGCAAGGTAGTCTTGGACAATGCCGCCAAACTCCTCTGCTTCTTGACATCCCATCCGATCGTAAATCATCAAGTACTTGCAAAACAGTAAAATAACGGAGTGAGCACTAATTGCTCAATAAGTAAACCAAACTACACTACTGTGTTTCCTCCGTTACTCATGTTTTGTTTTTCCTTTTCTGATTTTAGTCTTTGATAATATTCTTCCTTCTTTTATGATATTCTGCATTCTTTTCTGATACTCTGATTTGCTACTTATCAATGTGCAAAGACAATGAATAAAACTGTATATCGTCGAGCACATAAGAAGTACTGAATCATGTAAGTAGCATAATACATATGCAGAATAATAAATTTCCTAAGAAAAGAACTTTCTTTTCTTTTCTATTTCTATCTCTTATGCTGTATCTCTTTCTTTTCTTTTTTGTTTCTCTTTCTTATTCTGTTTCCCTTTCTTTTCTTTTTTGTTTTGGTTTGCCGATCGGACTAGGTTAAGGCATGGATTTGGAACCCTGGCCATGTGAGTGTATACTGGGTACAGTCCTCATCTACATGCACTACTGACGGATTGTACTAATGTTGTATCTCTCTGCTGAGGCCGCTCACTAATGGCGGCATGCATGTAGGTATTCTCTGCTGGGTATAGTCCTCATCCACATACATTGCTGACGAACTATACAAATGTTGTATCTCTCTGCTGAGGCCGCTCACTGAGGCAGTGTGCATGCAGGCATCTCTATCACTCACGGGTTCCCCATCGCAACAACCTTATAACATAGCATGCTGTAGAAAGAGAATAGAAAGAGATACTATACACATTTCCAAATAAATTTCCAAGCTATGGAAATTCTACACTTGCATTCTTTAGTAAATGATAAAATATACATACTTGCATGTTAGCTTAAAAGAAAACTACAAGCCGTTTTCTTTTCTTTCTTTCTCATTCTTTGCTTACATATTCTTTCATATTCTCATTTACTAAATCAAGGCTATATATATAATCATGTGCACAATATATGCATGATCAAGCCCATTCTCTAATATGCTTTCCAAGTTCGCATATACAAACTTGAAAATTCATTATGGCATAATGGTATGTCATGACATATTCTACCATTCTCTACTATCTCAATTGCCACATAAAAGTAACACTTTAACGTGCCATTCTTCTCTTACACTTTCATGTGCTATTCAAGAAGTAGTAAAGGTTCAAGTAACTAGAAGCAAGCACTAAGGGCCATTTCTCTCATGGAATTAACATGACCAAGTGATATATTAAATTTTGGCATAACAATATGCACTCTTGAATACTAACATTTACAATTGGTTAAGCCCAAACATAATCTTCCTAGTTCAATTCTTGCCTTTCTCTAACCCTTTCTTCATTAGGGTTTAGCCAACTCATGCATGCCTTTTCTTTTTGGATTTTCACCAAACACTTCATATGCACATGCAACTACCATGTTGGCTAAACTTCCACATCTCTCTAAATCCACCAAAATTTGAGCCAAAAACTCACTAACTATAGCATCAAACCTGGCCGTTTTCAACAATTTTCAACACTTCAAAATTTCATCACTAATTCTTCCATAATTCCACCAATTCATCACATACTCATACACTACTTCTCATGGCTGGAAATTATGCATCATTAGACATCAAAAACAGCCA
The DNA here is from genome assembly GCF_008641045.1 of Pistacia vera. Lineage (NCBI taxonomy): Eukaryota > Viridiplantae > Streptophyta > Magnoliopsida > Sapindales > Anacardiaceae > Pistacia > Pistacia vera. The sequence continues at coordinate 7,810 of NW_022195877.1, read as the reverse complement.
ACAATTCTCACACACAAACCCATACAAGCATGCAAGAATCATTCTACACAAGTCTTGCTCAAATCAAGGCTAAAATTGAGTTTACTTACCTTGAATGTGTGATATCACCTCCTTTTGCTAAAAGTCTCTTCCTCTTGGACCTAGATCATATAAAAACTATAAGAATTTAAAACTTTAAAGTTTAATCATGCTCCTTGTGCTAGAATCTTACCTTTTGATGCTTTAGGATTGAAAATCTATAAAAATCCAAGCCAAATCCTATGAGTTCCATTTGAAATTTAATGAAGAAAATCGAGAGAAAAATGGGTGAGGGTGCGTCTACAAGGGCTGAAAATAGGTTAGGGTTTCTTCTAATGAAGCCTTATATGTAAAATTACATCCATGTTGATGCGTGCAAACGCAACACCTAATTTTACCTTACTAAATTCTCATGCAAAGTCATGTAGTAGCAAAAAGCAAGTAAGGGTCTTTCCCATAGAGGATTTGTGAACTCAATTAATTATCTACTTCAAACGGGGTTTGTCACAAATTATAAAAATTCAACAAAAACTATCAAGCTGAAATTAAACAAAGTAAAACAAGGAAACAATCACGGAAGAGATAAATAAGAGAAACTAGATTGAAGGTTTATTTGCCACCACTAGACATGAATTACATATAATAAAAGCACTCTTTAACTTGCTACCCTCTTAATCACATCAGCTCAGAAAATACCAAACGTTGATAAGTTCCATCTCTCCTTACTGAGTCACTGGATTAGACACAGTCATAACCCAATTCCTTGTTTATTAGATAACAGAGGATACAATCTCTAGATTCAAAGTAATAAAAGCATTAAGTATAGTCGGTTTAGTTATCTTGAGTGATAATCCCCCATGTATGAAGGCATACACTTTACCACTAGTTATTTAGGTTAATAAAGCGATTCCATACTAAACAACCTAAATTGGCATTAATAAATTAATCCTAACTATTTAATTGCGCACTTAAACTATTAAGACAATCTATCTAAACCTTATTCATAGAAAAATAATCACATAACCAAGAGGGATCAAAAGATAAATAGATGTAGATTTTATTAACCACAAGACATGTATAGGGCTTTGAAATCACCATCAATCACAAAAGAATTAGTTACTCATGGGGAAGAATAAAAACATAATCATACTAATGAATAACAAAATAATAACAAGAGATAAGAAAAACGTAGGAAATCTTGGGTAGAACAATGTAGTTTATGATGATCTTCCCCAATTCTTAAGTCCAAGCCTCTTTCAATCTCTTTTAATCGCTACATTATTGAGTATTTTTGCTCTCTACAAAGGTCCCTTAAAATAATGCTAAAAGAGTTCTAGTTATATCCCACAAGGGTTAGGGTTTTGTTTTCCTTAATTCTAGTTAGTTTAGGACTCTTAAACCCTATTTTCCTAGTAAAAAACGAAAGAAAAATTTCCAGCTGTTGTGACTGTGCCCTAGCACTGTGCTACAGCATGGTTGATTCTAGACTAAGTGTGCTGTGGCATGGTTTGTTCTGGTCTTGTTGTGCTGTAGCACAGTGCTTTGGCATGGTCCAATTCCTCTGCTAACCTTGCATCATTCTTCAGCATTCCAGAGATGGTGATTTTTTAGCATGATAACGATGGAATCTGGAAATGTGGTAAACATATGAAATTTAGCCCTCTAAATTAGTTTTCCAACGGTTCAAGAATCATCTTGATACAATATATACAGCTCATATTTTTGAAACACTCAGACATGCTCACACTGGAGCGTAATCTAGAATTTCCTCTTTATTTCAAAGCTCCATAACTTCTTCAATTCAACTCCGATTCTCGATCCCTTTGTTTCTAGTCGTCACAAATTCTCTCGCCAACATCATCTCTCATCCGAATATTATTTTTAAGCCTTATTCCCTGAAAACACAACAAAAATAACCGTGATCCCGAAAAGTGTATTTATGAAACTGTTAAGTTAATTCATGCGAATTAATCCTAATTTCCCACAAATGATACCTATAAACCACTAAGTATAAGTGTATTTTCAAGCACTTATCATAACCCCCAACCAGCTTCTTGCTAGTCCCTTGCATGGTAAGTGATCTAAAGATGTCTTCTAGCTTGAAAATTAAAATAAAATAAACCTACATCTAATCTACCCCAAATCACTTCCGTAGATTGTCATGGTTGCATTTCGCATATGCAACAGGCCTTTAAACCCCTAGGTGGCCCTAGTTGGATGAGTTGTAGTCTCGTGAGGGTTTCTAGTGATTATACCCACAAACATCCATACTAAACCTAACCTAGACTCGAAAATTAAAAACAAACAAAAAAAACATTAGTCTCTGGAAATACATTAGTCTCAAAAATTGCATACAACACATAACATAAAGAATAGTTAAGCATGTAACACCCCACTTGAGATACGTAGCCATTGTTTATGGTATGGCCTAAAGGGTTACTGAATTGCTCCTAAATGAGTTTGTATATTGTTCATGTTGTTTGGTTGGCCCTTGGTTGAGCTTATGTTTTGGGTTTGGTTGAGTGTTTACCATGGAATGGATCAAGACTTGACAGATTTTGGAGTTGCAGGCTTCGCCATGGCGAGGAAGAAGCTTCACTGTGGCGACGAGACGGCAGAAAAGTTTCTTGAGGTTTCTAGAGAATTCTCCATAGGGGTAAAATAACCTTTCTACCCCTAATTAGCAGGAAAAGTGGGGAGTAAAATGTAAGGAAATTTCATGGAGAATAGTGTAAAATGGGGGTGAGTTTGTAAAGAGTTAAAGGATAAAGGTGAAAATTTCAAGAAAGAGTAAGGGCAAAATGGGAAAGAGTGTATATTATATGAGCTAATAAGGGTTTGAGTTTTGAGTTTTGTAAACCCATTCATTTCACCCATTACCACCGCCTCTTCATCCCTCATTTTCTCTCAATTTTCATCAATTTTCCAAGGGATTTGTGAGAGTGTTGAGTTGGAATTGACAAAGAAGTGATCCTAAGCAAGAAGAGGTAAGAATCTCTACTCTAGATAGAGTTTTATTTATGTAAGGGTTAAGTTCTTACCAAGTCTATGCCTAGGAAATAAGGGAAAGCTATGGTCCAACAAGAGTAGAGAGCTTTAGTGGAGACTACTCAAGTATGAGGTAAGTAAATCCAACTCAAGTTGAGATTTAAGGAATCTAATGAGTAGAGATTTCTTTATGCATGTTTATATTATGCTTGTGTAGAGATTGAGATGATATGAGTAGTTATTTATGTTGATTGTGAATATATTTGAGTTATGAGAAGTATTCTACTTGCATGATGATGAGTTGAGTTTGATTGAGATTGGAAGAGGTTGGAGTAGATGTTTGGGAGTGTGTTTCTTTGACAGGGAATGAGATCATGCAAGAGAATTTCCTCCCATTTTGGGATGGCCTAAGAGAGAAATAGAGTTCTCAATAAAGTAGAGTTTTTGTATGCACATGAGTTGTTTGATGAAATGCCTAAGAGAAGCATGAGAATGAGTTATGAACCTTAATTCTTGCAACATTGCATGTTGGCATTTCTTGAGTGCATTAATGAGCATGAGCCATCCATAGGCATTGGTTATGCATTGAGAAATATCTTGAGAAAGAGTAGAGATCTTTGTGAATAGACTACTCTAAGAGTTAAGCTATATGATGAGTATTAGCTTGAGAAAGAGAAGAGTATTAGCTTGAGAAAGAGTATTTTGAGTATAAGTTATATTATGAGTAATAGTTTGAGTAAGAAAGAGTAGAGAATGTTGAGAATAGCAACTCTAAGAGTAAAGAGAATGAGAACACTCTAATAGTAAAGAGAAAGAGAGAGATTGAGCACTAACGAATAAAAAAGAGAAAAGTGCTACAGAAGAGAATAGAGTAGGTTGTGCGATGGGGAACTTGTGAGTGATGAGTAAAGTCACGAGAGTGGGTGCTTTGTGATCCCCAGCCGTGCCTCCGTTCAGATGAGGCCGTGACCGTCACGTAGAGTGGAACATGAGGTTCCAGCCATGCCTCCGGTAAGAAGGGGTCATGACATTTGAGAGATAAAGAGAAAGCATGTACACTCACATGGCCAAAGGTTCCGAATCCATGCATGACTAAATCCGATCGGTAGAGAATTGAGTAGAAGTCACGAAGAGTGGTAACGCCCAACCGTGCCTCCAGTTAGATGAGGTCATGACATTCCAATGAGTAAGAATGAGAAACAAAAGAATAGAAAGAACAGAAAGAGAAAAAGAGTAAAGTCACGAAGAGCGGGTTGAGTTCCCGGCCGTGCCTCCGGTAAGATGAGGCCGTGACATGTAAGTGAGAAAGAATGAGTAAACATGAGAAAGAGTAATGAGAGACAATGAGTAGGGTTACGAAGAGTGGGATGAGTAACCAGCTGTGCCTCCGGTAAGATGAGGTCGTAACCTACAATAGAAAGTTAACCGAAAAGAGTTATGAGAAAGAGAGACAGAAAGAGAATCAGTAGAAGTCACGTAGATGGGAGAAGTCCCGGCCGTGCCTCCGGTAAGGTGGGGCCGTGACATTCAAAGAGCGAGTTAGTATAAATGAATTATGAGAAATGAGAATGAGATAATGGAGAGAATGAGAAAGCTTGAGAAAGAATGAGATAGAAAGAGAGAGAGTATGAGAAAGAATGAGATAATGGAGAGAATGAGAAAGCTTGAGAAAGAATGAGATAGAAAGAGAGAGAGTATGAGAAAGAATGAGATAGAAAGAGAGAGAGTATGAGAAAGAATGAGATAGAAAGAGAGAGAGTATGAGAAAGAATGAGAGAGTTTGAGTTAGTACGAATAAAGAGTAGAAGAAAGAAACAAGCAGTTCTTTTGCATTCATTGCATCTCATATATGCATGCACCATGAGTTCTTCCATGGTTAGTGAGAGTATGACGAGAATAAGAGAGAGAACCATGATTTTCCTTTATGGTGAGTATGATGAGACTAAGAGGGAACCATGATTTTCTTTCATGGTGAGTAAGAATAAGAGAAGGAGAAAAGAGAATAAGAACAGGTAGAAAACAGTGAGAATTAGAAAAAGAAGAATGATAGAGTAAGGAAGGACCAAAAAGCAAGTTGCGGGAACAAGTAGTAGAAGTTTTACTTACTGAGCCTTGTTGTGCTCACCCTGTTGTTCTTCTCTGTTTTGCAGGAAATAGAAGCAGCGGTCGGATGGACATCGAGGAGTGGAGAGTATTGGCACCACTGTCCACCAGCTATAATATTTTGTATTAAGTAGAAAGTTTTAATACATAGTATTTTGTATTTGTAAAGAATTATATTTTATGAGTAAAGAAAATTTGAGCCCACTATTTTTCATACGCTATGTATATCTATAATTAACATAGTATGTATTATAATATTAGTCATAGAGAATAGGTGTTACAAAGCATCACCCAAGCCCAAAGGTAACTCAAAAATCAATTTCATTTTCATTATCAACTCTCACACATCAATCATTCCACAAACTCGTTAATCTCAAAACCCGGATAATCACATGCACAAACTTCACAAACAAAGAATTGATCTCAAAATTTTAAAAATATAATATAATGTATAGAATCAAATTCCATAGGCTCACTTTTCAAACTACTCTGCACTAATGTAGAATGATCACACTACTTCGGATCAATAGGTCTTTACTAAGCTTGTTACGTTAGGCTAGGTTATGAGGTTATGAAAGAATGGAAAAGATAAGCAAAAATAAGAGACTCAGTCCTATTTCTTTCAAACGCTTTCATTCAAGCACCACCATTCTTCTTTACACCCAACTTTTTCCACCCTTCATCAAAAATAATTTTATTGCATCATTTACACTTTGCGATGTTTCTCAATACTTTTCTTTCTTTCTTTTCTTCTTCTCTTTTTTTTTTTTCAATTTTTTTTTCGTTCGGAAGAAAGAAAAGAAATCGAAAAATGCTACCCCAACTCTTGATTAAAAAGCACTCCACAACCCCCAACCTATTCTTTTGAGCACATTTGGAATAAATTGATAATTTTCACAAACCTTCACCCTCACTTCTTTAATTACTCTCACCAATCTTTTACTTAGATTAAGTCTCTTAAAAATTAAAGGGTAGGAATGTGTTTTTGGCTCAAAATAATGGTGGGTTAATGTAGGTTACATGAAGGAAAATCAAGGCTAAATGCGTTTAATAATGACTCAAAGGGGTAACTAGCGATAATTTAAATAAAAGGTTGGCTTGAAAGGCTCAAACGATCCAAAGATAGCCCAAATCATGTCCTAAGTAATGTGCATTCTAGGATTTCGCCTCAAGTAGTTATCAAGTTAGTTCTAGAAATTTGTTGAGATCGCAAAAATGTCTATGAAAATTCATACATAACAAACATCACTAAGCCTTAAGACTAACCAACCAAATCATGCCACATAGTATGAGAGTCTCAAACTAGACGAAACTAATTATTCAAAATTCAACAAAAACTATCAAGCTAAAATTAAACAAAGTAAAACAAGGAAACAACCACGAAAGCGATAAATAAGAGAAACTAGATTGAAGGTTTATTCGTCATCACTAGACATGAATTACATATAATAAAAGCACTTTTTAACTTGCTACCCTCTTAATCACATCAGCTCAGAAAATACCAAACGTTGATAAGTTCTATCTTCCCTTACTAAGTCGTTGGATTAGACACGGTCATAACCGAATTCCCTGTTTATTAGATAACCTAGGATACGATCTCTAGATTCAAAGTAATAAAAGCATTAAGTAGCGAGAGACCTACTAAATCAAGGCTAAACTCATATGGTCGGTTTAGTTATCTTGAGTGATTATCCCCCATGTATGCAGGCATACACTTTACCACTAGTTATTTAGGTTAATAAAGCGATTCCGTGCTAAACAACCAAAATTGGCATTAATAAATTAATCCTAACTATTTAATTGCACACTTAAACAATTAAGACAATCTATCTAATCCTTATTCATAGAGAAATATTCACATAACCAAAAGGGATCAGAAGATAAATAGATGCAGATTTTATTAACCATAAGATATGTCTAGTCTTTGAAATCACCCTCAATCACAAAAGAATTAGTTACTCATGGAGAAGAATAAAAATATAATCATATTAATGAATAACAAAATAATAACAAGAGATAAGAAAAACTTAGGAAATCTTGGGTAGAACAATGGAGTTGATGATGATCTTCCTCAATTCTTCAGTCCAAGCCTCTTTCAGTCTCTCTTAATCTCTACATTATTGAGTATTTTTGCTCTCGACAAAGATTCCTTAAAATAATGCTAAAAGACTTCTATTTATATCCCACAAGGGTTAGGGTTTTGTTTTCCTTAATTCTAGTTAGTTTAGGACTTTTAAACCCTATTTTTCTAGTCAAAAACGGAAGAAAAATTTCTAGCTGTCGTGACTGTGCCCTGGCACTGTGCTACAGCATGGTTGATTCTAGGCTAACTGTGTTGCGGCATGGTCAGTTCTGGTCTTGTTGTGCTACAGCACAGTGCTGCGGCATGGTCCAATTCCTCTTCTAACCTTGCATCATTCTTCAGGCCTCCAAAGTGTAACGCCCCGCTTGAGGTACGTTTTATTGTTTCCTCTTTCGCCCTTAATCGAGTTGGTTTTTATTATATTTGTTTGTTTGAATGTTATGTTGATTGTTGCCCTGAAATTGGTTGAAAATAGAAGAATTTGAGTGTACCAAGCTTCGCCGGGGCGAAGAAGAATCTTCGCCGCGGCGAAGATGGGTTGAACCAAGGGTGAAACTCTCTGGACAGTTTCGCCGCGGCGACAAATGTTTCTTCGCCGCGGCGACGGGCCGAATTTCA